>NW_024871204.1:407500-1007500 GCF_019054845.1 Dipodomys spectabilis | reverse complement strand
TCCTGGTTACTCAGGAGGCTGAGATCTGACGATCATGGTTTGAAGCCATTCTGGGCAGGAAAGTCCATGAGCCTCTTATCTCCAAACAACGAATAGAAAATCAGAATTGGAACTGTGGCTCAAAGTATTAGAGTGGTAGCCTTGAGAGAAAAATCTCAGGGTCATCACCCAGCCTCTTAGTTCAAGAACTGCAATCTACCCCAAAAAATCTATTTAATTTACACCTGTGTAAATAGAGTGTTTCCATCACCCAAATGCACCTCCATGCTCATTTGCAAGGTAACTCTGTTTTGTCTGAAGTACCACTAAACATTATCACTAAAGTAGCATTACAATGTGGGTTCATTCTATCTCTCTAATGGATTTTTCTCCACTCAAATACTCAAGTGTTACAATTGTTCTAATTATTTAAAATCATAGCTTTTTTTCTTTAATACCCCCAATACTAGAGTTTGAATTGAGTGTTTTGTGCCCCTTAAATGGGTGTTCTTACCACTTTGTCATGCCCCAGCCCTAAGTTATCTTGATTATTTTTCAGCTAGAATCTGGCTTCCTACTTGTGTATGAACTTGGCCTCAGTCAACTTGAAGTTATTCTTCCTGGAATTTAGAATAACAGGTGCATTGTATACAGAACTTTCTGTTCAGTCCGGGCTTTAGCCACTATCCTCAAAACAGTGCACTCCCATGTAGTCACGAATTTCATAAGCTTGTCATAGCTGATTTTTTTTAAATCTTTCATTTCCTGCAGGTTCTTGAGTACTGAATTAATTTGTGTTTTCTTGGGTTGTTTGGTTTCATTTGAATCTATGTGTTGAGTTGTTCCTTACTTTTCCTTTTGTTTCTTTCCCTGAAGTTCTTACCTAAAGTGCTGAAAAACCAATTCTTCTTTCTCAAGATATTCAGGGTGAACATTATTTATTCCAAAGCAATTTTAGTATCTATGAATGGTATACACATGCTAAGCTCTGAGAAGGGTGTTTTTATTTTCACAGCAGTCTTTGGCATACACAGACAGATCATGAAATATATGAAGAAAATAAAACTACAGATGAATGCCAGGAGGAGAATAAGCTATTATTAATTGTTTGACAGAGGTTTCTCTTCTAGTGAAAGAAATATATTGCTTGATGTAGGATTTCAAAAAATCATATTGCTAGGAGGAACCTAAAAATCTTCTAATACTATAGACTTGAGAGTGATGAATTGACTTCCTGAAAAATTTACTTTTGCGTTAAATAAAACCGGGCTTCCAAAGAGAGAGAAGATTTTAGAGAAACATGATGAATTTTATGTAAATAGGTCCTTAGCTGATTTTGTTAATTTGTGAACTAATATAGGGAAATAAAGTACAGCAAGGTAAAAAAATAAAGAACTTCACATTGAAATACTCATTTGTGTTTTTGTATGTGTGCATGCATGTAGGAGTACGCACACGCACATCTGCATATGCTCCTGAATGCATTCATCATTCTTGAGGCTTGATAGTCCCTGGGAACTATTCCTCAGCTTCTGTGCCCAAGGATGGTGGTCTACCACTTCAGCCACTGCAACAATTCTTGTTTTTGGTTTTCTTTGAGATAATCGCTTGTACTTTCATGATTGAACAGTGGTCTTCAGATCTCAGATTCCCGAGTAGCTAGCTAATCTTATTGAGCCTCTGAATAGCTAGTTAAAATTCAACCTGTCCTCTGCGCTTCACTGCTCTTTTATTCTTTTCCTGAGGTATTCACAAGCCTAAGTCATATATATGTCTAGTTGCTTTAAAAAATATCCTTACTGCTTGGCACCAGGGGATCTCATGTGTACTCTTAACTACTTAGGAGGCTTGAAAACAGAACCCAAGCAAAAGTTTAGTGGACTTACTTCTCAATCTATAGCTGGGTGAATTGGATCATTTCCACCATCCTGCGATATCTAGAAACTAAGATTGGAAGGACTGCGGATCCAGGCCAGTCAAGGTAGCAAGCTAGACAAGTTGGTGTGCAAATCTGATGCCATTGATGATGGGAAGTCTAAAAGGACAGATCAGTGCATGTTCTTGTGGAAAGGGAACCCCTATCCTAAAATTAACCACTGATATGGTGCCGGCCTGCAAGAACAATATACCCCAAGTGGAAATCCCCACATTTTCCCACAACCAAAATATGTATATAAATTAACATCCCAAAACTTAATACAATCTGTTTTTTGCTCTAATATCAGCTTTATCTGATTATCATATGATGTGACTGAATAATTTCTTCATTAAACTTATGATAACTTAAAAATACCTAGAAAATTCTTTCTCACTTATTAAGTGCAAATGAATGGCAAATTGCCTCAGGTCTTACATATTTGACTACCACTATATATTCGTCTTATGATTATTATTAATAGTAATATATTCTGATTTATTTCTTTACTTTGTAACAGTTTTTAAACTCTTTCCTTTTCTGCAGAAGTTGAAATATTTAAATAGTATCATCAAATTATATTCCTTGGATATTTAGTGCAGTTTTTTACAAAGTTTTTAACCAATGGTTTCTAAGAATTCGTAATTGGTATATCATTTGGTTTATTTTTAATTTCAAATTAACTTTATTTTAATGGTAATGTACACAGGAGTTATAGTTACATAAATGAGGTAACGAGTACATTTCTTAGGGAAGGAACATTGTTATATCTTCCATCGATATTTTTGTACACTCAAAACAAGAACTACTGATGCTTTTGCTGTTGCTATTGCCCAATGGGTACTTTTGCTTTTTTTGTTCATGCATTTTATGATAAAATTGATATACAGAGGGCTTACAATTAATTAAGTCAACTATATAGTACACTTCATTTTCTTTTCTTTTTTTTGTGTGTGGGGGGGTCCGGTTGTGGGGCCTGAACTCTGGGCCTGGGCCCAGTCCCACAATTCTTCAGCTTAAGGCTAGCGCTTGAGCCACTTGAGCCACAGCGCCACTTCCGACATTTTTCTTTTTCCTTATGTGGTGCTGAGGAATCGAACCCAGGGCTTCATGCATGCAAGGCAAGCGCTCTAGCACTGAGCTACCTTCCCAGCCCCTACTTCATTTTATTTTCTAAATTTCAAATTTTGATATTAAATGCTTCCTTTTGTTTCTTTAGGGTAATACTGTTTTCAGTGTTTACGATCAGTTAATTTAATTTTGCATGATTTCTACAAATGTAAATTATTCAGACACATATATTTTGCTTTTAAAATATTTAACATGTGGCTATTTAAATATTATTTTCTTAATTCTTATATGGTTTGTGAATCTAACCACATTTATTTTTTATAGTTATAAACATATTTGTTCAGCTAACAAATACTTACTGTATTTTCAAGAAGCACATACTTTATTAAGAAAGGCTTCATTACCTGATCACTTTTTGGAAATATTTGTACTTGAATTTAAAAAAAAGTTTGAAGTCAGCATAGTGATTTGTTGCATCCATTTTCTAGCTATGGTGGGAAGTGTAAATGGGCTTTCTCATTCGGGAGAGACTGGGAAACTTTGAGACCTTATTATAAAACTAGTAAGAGTGAAATGATTATAGATATAGCCATCCCTAGCGTTATATACAGCACATCGCTATCATATTCTAAATCTTGAGTTAAAACACCAGTAACATCAATCTTTTCTCAAAATAAAAGGACACATGTTTCAAAATGTTTATTGTTTAAAACTTATTTGCAAAAGTTCTCATGTCTTCTATTAATTTTCAATTTACTTAATCTATTAAAATCCAAGTATATTGTGACTATTTTATTTCTACTAAACTTTTAAATAGTACAAGCAATATTATGATTTCATATATTAACATACTTTTACTATTTGTGATAATTTCCTCCGTTTAATATGATAAAATCAATATTGAAAATTTGTGGATGTGGTGTGTGTATGAGTGCTTATGTGGTTTTTGAGTGTGTGTGTGTGTGTGTGTGTGTGTGTGTGTGTGTGTGCTTTGTGTGTACTTTGTAATGCTTGGGAGATCACACCATGGCTTCACATATGCAAAGCCAATGGTTTACCACTGAGCTATACTGTCTAGTTATAATCCTAATCGTGTTTTAAACCATGACTTTCAAACTTTCGTTCCTAGTATGCTTTTTCAAAATTATATATGATAACATGTGACCCATATTCTATCAATGGTAGCAATTTTTATTGTTATTTAGAATATTTCCACTGCCTTTCCACTTCCAAACTCTTGTGTTTGCTATTGATAAAAGTTTACTTTGCTTCTTTTCTCTCTTCATGCTTTTTCCCTTTAGAGTTTAACTACTCTTTCTCTTATTTCTTTGGGAATTATTTAACATATTCCTATTACAATTTCTTTTCATTGTAATAGGTATATACAATGCTTTAATTTCTATTTTAATTTTTCCCAGTTTCACTGTCTTTTAGTACAAGCTATTAGATGGATTAAAAATAAACTTGTCTCAGGACACTTTTTCTCCTTCTCTTCTCTGAATTCTGTTTTTTTGAAACACAATAGTAATGATATATAGCTCCTAAGTGGTCCATCATTCTTTCCCCTCTCACTCTTCTCTGTTGTACAGCTCAAGTTGTTATCATTCAGCTTTGGTATGCTACAGTGTTATCTACATCTTAACTAATTCCTGAATTAATTTTAGTTATTTCAAGTATTCTCTGAAACATTTTTCTATATATAATATCTGGGGACTTGTGCTTTTACAAGGTACAAAATATGAGTGACTATCAAACATCTAGATATCTTTGTAGAATATTGGTCTACCTGCTCAATAAACTTGTATGTAAATTCAAGGGATACAGGTCAGTCAGTACAATCTTGTAAAATGGTGTAGCTTCAGCCTTCATACTAGCTTTGAATCTTATTACCATGTTTAGTAGTGAAGACAACATAGTTCTACTACAAGAGCAGACATATAGAAGAATGTAACAGATTTGTCAAAAATAAATTCTCAGTTTTATGGTCAATAGATTTTGAAAATTATCCTATGACTTTATGAAATAAAAATAGAATCTTAAATGGGTGTATTGGGACTCTTGTCTTTCGAGATTTAAAGATTGATCTTAGACTACTAACTCAATCCTTTTTTTATGTTTCTTTGTTTTGTTTTTTGTCACTCATGGGGATTCAACTCTGGGCTTAGGCGCTGTCTGTGTGCTCTTCAGCTCAATGTGAGCAACCTACCACTTGAGCCACCGCACAACTTCTGGTTTATTAGAGATAAGTGTCTCATGGACTTTCTTGCCCGGGCTGGCTTTAAACCGTGATCCTCAGATCTAAGACTCCTGAGAAGCTAGGATTATAGGCATGACCTACAGGCGCCTGGCCTACTTCAATCCTTATACAAAAATTTAAAATAAAAAAATGATTATCAAACTAAATGTGAGATATAAAAATCTATAAGAGATAAATGTAAAAATTCATGACATTGTATCAGTAAAGGTTTCTAAATGGAAAGCATTAGTGGCTAAAGAAATGTAAGAATATACTGGATTATATCATGTGATAGCCTTTCATAATTCAAAGGACACTATGCTCATAATTCAAAGGACACTATAACCGAAGTGAAAACATATCTAACAGATAGAGGGAACATATTTGTTAATGAAACAATGTGAATGCTACAATGATTCTGAATCTTAAGTATTTTTATATCTTCTAATTCTATATAATTTTTCCTGAATAGGATATTTCTTTAAAGAACATGTGTAAATTATTAGCCAATAGAAGGAGCATATGAAATAAGTTCCTCTTTAGTATCTAAAAAAAAAGAAAAAGAAAACTCACTAGTATGACCTTAATATAAAAAGATTACACAAAATATAGTAATGCATTTGTGGAGAAATTGATAAACTCCTCATAATGATCGATTTGTATAATATTGCAATCATTTTAGCAAGCAAGTTTTCAAGTCTTAAAGGTCAAAAAAATTGTATAGGATCCATTCATTACACTTCTATAAATGTATTAAAGAGAAGTAAAAAGAATTTGGAAAGGGAAATGTAGTTCATTGACAGTGCACTTAAGTAGAATGTGTGAGACCCTTGAAAAAAATCCCCAAAATCAAATTTTGAAAAGACACACTATAGAGGACGTATGCTGGACAAATTCCTGTAACAGAATTTTATATCTATTTTAATGTCTGTTCTAAAATGTATAGCATTTCTATTTGAAGAAATGCAAGTTTGTGAAAATTAGGCTTTGAAAGCCTATGAAGGTACAATTCACTTCCAAAGCACTAAATGTATACAATAAAAGGAGATAATATATTGCAAGTGAATTACATGTCAGCAAAAAAACTATTGTTAAAAATTCTTCACACAAAATGCAGAATACCTGAAGAGATGTTTTTGGTGTTGGCTAAAATCTTTGTAATCTACAGCGTTTAAGACGAAGATGTGATTTCTGTTCATTTTGAGGGTTTTTTGGTCCGTCATTTTGAGTTTCTACAGAGATAACTCAATCAAAAGTGTATGTGATAACTGGAATACCTAGGAATTATGCATCATTTATAAGTAATTGATAACCTTTTCTGGAAGAAACATTTAGCAAATGACAGAAGACACAAATCTATGCATCTGCATTTTATGAAAGCCATTGGAGCATTAAAGTAGGAAAAAGCCAAGTGAATATTTTGCATGTATTCTATTGGTCTCTCTTTAACATGAAAGTTATAGATTGTCTTTTTATTTTCTATTGGGACAGTGATCTGCTGTCACTTATTTTTTTCTCTTCCCCTTCTTTTGCCCTTCCACTTACATAATTATTATTTAAAGAGACATACTTGACCTTGCATTTCTAAATTCTTCAGAATTATCTGAACTACTTTGTACTTCTGGCAGCCTCCTATATCTTTCTCAAGGGAAATATTTTTGTCACTACCATTTTTATCCTCTATGATATTGGATATCTTCCTGCCTAAATCAGTGCAAGATATACATTAGAATAATCGAGATATCTCAACACTCGTACCACCATAACATCCTATCTTACTTAGAAATCATGCTTTTAGAATGTATGGGGAAGTGGCATCTCTCGTTTTTGAATGACTTTAAGTGATACTTAGAAGCAGTCATGTTTTAAAACAATATGCCACTAAGTAGATGAATGAATTGACAAAATGTGGTTTATGTAAGCACTACGGAAATTTATGCTTCCAATTCATATGGAAATAGAAAGTCTTGGAAAAATCAAACTAAGTAAAATAAACAAGAAACAGAGAAAGAGATTCCGTGGTTTCCTCATTTGTAATAAGTAGGAAATGTCTTGGATAGTCCTAGCAGTTGAACAGAATTGCTCAACTCTATGTATGTATGCCCATATAAGATGATGATGAGCAAAATGAACTCCTGGATATGGGAACAGAGTTTTCTGTTTGTGGTTGTTGTTTTTAATGTACTATCTGATTTCTTTTTTTCTTTTGTGTTTTCCCTTTTGTTTATCCCTTTTATATTTGATTTAAGTATCCTGTGTATTGTATATACATTTATCTTAATTTGGCAAGTGAAGAGGAACAACAAAATGGCGAGACAAAGAACAAAGGGCAAACCAAAGGAATAGCAAAACTCACAAGACAACATGTTGGAAATTTACATTACAATTTGTGAGGGGTATTGGAGTGAAGGAAAACTGTGAGAAAAATGCAGGAGCGGGTAAAAAGTTCATCATGTTATGTATTCACTACCTTACAATTAATGCAATGCCTTCTACATATCACCTTGACAATAAAATTAAATTAAAAAATGAGCTGCACAAAATATGATTTCACTGTATTGGTATAATAAATATTATAATATATAAATATTATATAAATATTTATTTATTTATAATCATAAATGTAAATATTATAATATATTATAATAAATGTTCATTAAAAATGAACATTTGGCTGCTAATTTGAATTAATTATCCCTTTCTTTATCAGAGGGTCATCAACTTGAATATTATCAAACTATACAATATTTTCAGAATATACTTGCCATTATTTTGAAAAAAAATTATTTTAGTATTGTCTCATTCTAAAACAGAAATAGTTCAATGCTGTTGAAACCCCTTACTTTTAAAACTGAATACTTGTTAAGAGGAGAGAGTATATGTGTTCTTCAACATTCCTATGACTACTAACTACTCATTTTCAAATTCTGAACATGCCATACTAGAGACATTCAAAACAGTACCTGTTTGCATTTTATTTAATTCTGCAATAGGTGCAGCTTTCAATTGGGTGTTACATATTTAAATTCAACAGAAAAAATAGCCACAGTCTGGTAGTAGGTAAAATTATGAAGTATCTATAACAATTCCTCGAGTAAACATTTGTTCATCAAAGTAAGCTATTATTTCTATGACCATCCATCCCAAATTTTTATGCCATAATGTCATCCTAGCCCAACAATTTCCAACTTTCAAGGTGTACCTTAAAGTTCCCTAAATTCCCATCATGACAAGCATATAACTTTTGTAAAAAAAATACTACACTTCTGCTAATGTAATGCCCTTCATATTGTGGAAAAAATACTACACTAAACTTTGCAGCATCATTTTCCACCCAGTGTTATTCTTGAGATCAGAACACTTGCAAATATTATTTATAGTTATATATTTTATCTATCATATATATTCAGGAGATCTAAATGTCTGAATATTAAGATCTCAAGATTATGGTTCAAAGCCCACCTAGGCAGGAAGGTTCCTTCGATTCTTATCTCCAATAAACTGCTCACGAAAATCCTGACACAAGTGGCATTGAGGTAAAAGTGGAAGAGTAATAGCCTTGAGCAAAATCAGGCTCAGGGACAGTGGCCAGGCCTAGAAGATAAGCCCTAGGACAAACCAAACAACAAAAACAAAATAAAAACAAACCCTGAAAGTAGCATTTTTCTCATTTTATACAGAGGTACATGATTAAGGAAATTTCTTTCTGTGTTATGTATAGGTAGAAGATAAAAGATGTCACACAGTTACTCTCTTCATACCATGTTACACCAAAATCTCAAAAAATTGCTCTTTATCTAAATTTATAAATTAATAGCATCAAAATGTTGGCAACTTTGTCTATATTAGTCACATTATCATGTTACTTATGAACTGTTGGAATTAACTATTACCTAAGTTCTAAATATACCTCACTTGAAAGAATATTTTAGGCAAATAGAATGCCAGATTCATTTGTGAATTTGTAAATTAAATCTTCTACTTAAAAAAGTATTTGGTAGTAACCTATAGAATATCAAATACAAACAAAAAATATTTATTTTAAATCTAAATTCTAATTTAGCCTCGTCTACTAAGTCCTACATTAAATGAACTTTCCTATTACTCTAGGCTTAAGCTTTTGTAATCCTTCATCATTTCTTTGGACTCTAACAGAATGATGCATACTTTTTCAAATTTTTGGTTGGGAATCATGAGCTGTTTTGTATCTAGTAATGTTCTGTTTTGAAGAGAACATTTAAAACACAACTGAGGATTATATATGAGTTGCATTACAATAGGAAACTTGACTTCTCAAAATATAATGACAAAATTAGCCCAAACATCCAACTGTCTATTCCTTTCTTGTTTATTTTTTATTCCTTTTTTGGTTTGTTTTATTGAGACAAAACTATACTACCTAATCCAGTGAAGGTATCACTGTGTAATTCCAATCTCTAATCACCTGTCTTAGTCTGAGTGCTAGAATTCCTGGCTTGTATCACATTGTCCTACCATAGTTTGTTGATTTATTTAATCTAGATACAGACTAGCCATTCTGAACTTCTCCAATAATATTTTCCACTAGACTGATGGCTCAGACTGTTCATGTACTATTTTCAAAGATGTTCTAACATTTGACACAGGATATGAACATTTTCAGATGCAGTGGAGGGGCCTCGGAATCATTCCTCCCTGGATCTGATCCCTTTATTAATGATGACTTGACTTTCTTACTATCTCTGTTCCCACCTTTGTAATATTCTCAAGCTCTTTTGGGGAAATTTCACTTGAGGAATTTCTAATATTAAAAATTATCACTCGAGGAAATGGGTTTAGTTTTTCACTATTAAGTATAATGCTGGCTGTAGGTTTTTCATATACAGCCTTTATTGCATTGACTCAGGAACTCAGAACTCAGGAACTCAGAGAGTGACCTCATCCTTCATGTTCTATTAGTAATAATGTCACTCTATATCACTCCCATAGATCTACATACTGGCCTTGCCTTTATTATTTCAAAGTTGTCTTATTTGCAGAGTCTTCTATAGTTTATTGAACCATTATACTTAAACACAGAACTTCTCTTTTTCCTATTCCTATTGATTCTCCTTCTGTTAACTTATGTACACTTGGGTAATAATGCACAACACAAACACTGACAAAAAAAATGTTTCTGAGAATCTTCTTCCCACTTAAAATTGGTCTTAATTTACAGAGCACTTAGGAAATTTGAACTTAATGTACTCCAGGATAATTTTTTGATGTTTTTTTATTGTGAAAATGGTGGACAGAGGGGTTAGAGTTACATAAGTAAGTTACTGAGTACATTATCTAACGAACATTGTTACCTCCCCTTTTGTTTTTCTGCTTGGGAAGATTACTATTGATTTCATAGGTCCTTTTGGGGAAACTGAAAGTATATTTCACTTTTTTGTTGGTCGTGGGGCAGGAACTCTGATCCTGGGCATGTCCCTCAGCTCTTCAGATCAAGTTGTGTGCTCTGCCACTTTAGTTACAGCACCACTTCCGGGTTTCTTTTAGCTAATTGAAGATGTGTCTCATGGACTTTCCTGACCAGGCTAGCTTTGAACCACAATCCTCTGGTCTCAACCTCCTAAGTGGAAAGGATGACAGGTGTGAGCCACCAGCACCCAGCTCATATTTGCATTTATGTGCACTTAATGACACTCTAGACAAATAATGGAAATTTGAATCAAATGATGACATTGCAGCTTTTCAGAAAATTTGAGGTAGCAATAAATATGTCCTCCCTCCATGTTGTTACATTAATGATTCATGAGCTATTGGACTCTTATTTTAGCATCCTCTGAGGTCTACATCGGTGGACTTAGTAAAAATAATTGTCATTAGAGAAATAGAGAAATACTGAGATTTTTAGAAAACAAAGAAGATCAGATATGAAAGAACAACATAGAATAAGATATAACTTATCTCACAGAGATTAAGAACTAGCCTAAGTGATTTAGATTGCTAAAGGCAATGAGGAATAAGCCTACTTGATAACTACTTCTTTAATAACCAAATATGGTTCCCTGGAACAGCTTCTGGTATAATTTAGTTATTATTATCATTTATTTCTTCCATCTGTATTTGTTCCTTCATTTCTATCACAACTATTAATTAGCTGGTGGATTTTTGGTGTCAAAACTGACAAAAAAGTTTTCCAAATTTCACTTAGACTTAGATTAATCCTCACCTGATATCTAAGCACATTCTTGACATTAATTGCCATGACCTACTAACAAAATGTTTTTGTTTTCTCAACACAGTCTTCTAATATAGGTAAAGTACATGAATTAAGAACTATTGTTAGGTCATAGTTGGAAGGAGCAATTATATATTCCTAGTATAGGTTCTTTATTTGGCATTTATTAGCTAAATGATTTTTTTGCCAGTCCTGGGGCTTGAACTCAGGGCCAGGGAATTCTTCCTGGGATTTTTCTTTTTTTGCTTAAGGCTATCACTCTACCACTTGAGGCATAGCACCACTACTTTTTCTGTTTATGTGGTACAGAGGAACTGAACCCAGGGTTTCATGCATGCTAAGCAATCACTGTACCAAAAAGCCACATTCCCAGAGCCCTAATTGACTTTCTTAAGATGACTTTACTTTTTCATTCTATTACTATGTATTATAATTTAGGCTAAGTGGTAGAAAAGGAAGTGGAAAACAATACTAAGCCCAGTAAGGCTGTCATTACTATCACATCCCTAAAGAAGTACAGTGTTAGACCTTCAGAACTCATAGGGCTCTTGCATGTGACATTATTATTTTACATTATTACATAATATTTTACATTATTATGTAAAAAAAACATTAACAGTCATCTTCGACATCCATAACATTCTGCTTCCACTTTCAAGTTTGAAAGCCAAAAATCTAAGCCTTTTTATTGATTGGGTGTGTTTACTAGGAATTAAGAAGGAGGATGTGGAAGACGACGTTGGAAAAATATGTATATTGGCTCCCAATCCACATTTTTTGCATTTTTAAAAAGTGCTACTGATGAACTCCCACATCTATTTGACTATGCTGACTGCACAAGATGCAGATAAAGGAAGACATTTATTCTGGTGGATAGTCACATATATTAACAAAATCCAGTTCTGGAAAAAAAAAAGTTACTAGTATAAAATATTGTCTATAAAGTGGTTTCTTGTCCTAGCAGAACAAAATGCAGTATTGTAATGATTAGTCCAGCTTTCTTTGAGATTTTATGCTGTCTCAGTATCAAGATGTTCTTTAATTCCAGTAATACACAAGCATAAAAGACCTGATTTGAGGATCTCAGTAGTTTTAGTAACAAATGTACATAGTAGCTTCCTTCCTGCAGAGACATATGATGGCATGTATGACCGATTGTAGTGTAGTTAACTTCTTTTTCCTCTTCATCTCATGTTGCATATCTTAGCAAATTAATCTGTCCTGCATCAGCTTCCTGTAGGAAAAGAGAAGTGAGAAATCTAGGTATTTGTTCTTCCTCATCTCAATAACAAGGTCTGGATAATGATTGTGGATATTAGATACAGTGCTCTAGAGTGATTAAAGACATTTATAGAAAACGTTAACCCCTCAAGTGACCCTGTTGATTTTCTCCCCTGTTAGATTCATCATTGCATCTTGGGAACTACTGTTATGCACTATTGTACTTCTGTCCATTCTCCTTGTGCTTCGACTTGTACCCCTCTCACCTCGAAGGGCTAAAAATTGGGGATATTTGCTTTACTCTTTATCTCAGACATCTATCTTTACTTTCTAGAAATACATTCATTGAATTCCTTCTGTAAAGTCTAATGCCTTGAAAATTATTACTGCATTTTCATGGCTTTGTTATATGGCATAAGGGAAGAACATAGATTAGTACTGTAACTTAGGTAAAAGATTATTGCAATCATGCTTCAATAGATGTTGTTCATTGGATAATGTTTAATTCAAGGTCTGCCTGCCTGCTTCCTTTTCACTGTTTTGATTATTCTTCAATGTAGTCTTTTCTTCTGGAAAATATTTATGGGCCTAATGAAGATCAATTCCTACTGTAATTAGTCATTAATTTTATTCCAACCTCATTTCACGGACTCTTCTGAGTTTCTTCAGTGTCTGTGTAGTGCTTCACATTTTTAGATATGTTTTAACATCGATGCATCCAATGATGAAGACACATTCCTTAAGTCACCATTTTGATGACTGAAAAGAAACCATGCTGCAGTCTCACTATATGGCAATTTTGTGGTTTTGAATTGTTTTAGATTAAAATTGATGCCGGACAACAAACATTCTGTGTACAATTTTATATTTTCCTAATAATTTTAGTATACTTCCCAATATTATATAAAGTTAAAACATTATCACTTACTTAGTTTTAGGATTTCTAAAACGGTCAGAGTAAAAGTTCTATTCATTCACAATTTTAAGATATTAGAGTATCCATTATGACCACGTGAGATATTTTAAAATTTTTATTTG
Organism: Dipodomys spectabilis; assembly: GCF_019054845.1. Taxonomy (NCBI): domain Eukaryota; kingdom Metazoa; phylum Chordata; class Mammalia; order Rodentia; family Heteromyidae; genus Dipodomys; species Dipodomys spectabilis. The sequence continues at coordinate 993,832 of NW_024871204.1, read as the reverse complement.
TAGTCCTTAAAGGTTGTGCTGGGGAATCAAGTCCAGTGCTTCATGTGTCTTAGTCTACTGTGGGTCTCTGAGCCTGATGTGACCTGTGGTTTTATTTTCACTCAACTGGAATAAAGAAAAATTTCACTAGGAAGGAATTATTACTTGCTTACTTTCTCCAATATCTCTCGCATACATGAAAGTAATATAATTCTACACTGACTGAAAATGGTGTTCTTATTAGAGTAATTGTTTATTTTTTGTAGCCCCACTCTTCACTAAGTCTTGTCCCTTTCCTGTCTCCTCTTCCCATAAAACTTGACTGGATCCACTGGAAACAAAGCCCAACCTTAACTAACCTACCCACTGGTAGTCCTGCTATAAACTTTCAAAGGCCTGACTGCAACCAGAATCCTTCCTGAAAGTCCTCCTCTGATACAGGAAAAGCCTTCTTCCTCTCCACCCCTTCCTGTAATCCCTGCTTTGCACCACCAGAAACCAGGCCACATCCATATCTCCTCCTATGATCTGCCTTGCTGCAACAAGAACCCCGACTACATCGGGCTCCTCCATCTAATCCTAACTTCATCCACCAGCTACCCTGTCCCTAACTATTCTCTTCCCTCATAGTCCCATTGCTCCCAAATTCTATTACTTCAAGCTCCTCCCATCCCTTTCATACCCCACTCCCAAACAGACTTCTCCCTCGACCCCTCCTGGTTTCATCAGAAACTCCATCCATAACTAGTCTACTTCTAAGTGGCCTAACGTCTCAAACCCAGCCCTGAACCTACCTCTTCCCACAAAGCCCTTCATGCTACACCAAAAACCCTCCACCTCTCTATAACTTCCCTTGAAGCACTGCCTGGGTTGACCAGAAGGTTCTCACACAGATCATCTCCTGCCTGGAAAGCAAGCCTTGCCCCACCACAGGCTTCTCTACCTCCCATATCTACTCTCTCAATGGTGGCTGCATTTTTCCCGAGATGAATCCTCCCCTTATTGGATCCTTCCACAAATCCACACCCTACTCAACCAGTTACCCTGCCCATAATTACCCTACACCTTTGTAGACCTACCATTCCTTTTCAAAGTTCCTCTTCCAATTAACCCCATGGCTCCAAGCCCTGACCTGCTCTAGAAAACCCCCACTAGACAACCCCCACCACACTCTCCCATTTATCGACGCCCACATTGCTGCACTGCAAACCACTGCATCTGTTGGCTTCCTTCTGGAAGCCTCACCAGGCTCAACTGTAAATCTCTGTCCCTTCATAGTCCCTTTTTGAAGGTTGCCTTGCCCCACTGGAAACCCTGTACAAAGTCTAATGTCTTGCCTTGCAACACTGAAATCCCAACCCAACCTTACTCCTCTTTCTGTAGTGTTGACAGGCTACATCAGAAACCCTGTCCTAACTAGTCTAGTTCACTGGATCCTATCCCTGCTCTCACAAGGCTCTAGTCCTGAAAAATTCCTCCATACATTGTTACTACATCCTTCTATGACAGAAACCCCACCTCCGCCCTAACACACTTCCCAAGGCCTACCATTCTCCACCCGAAACCCCGTCCCTTACTAGCCCACTTCTTCCTAGCACTGCTCTGCCATCTCACAGACCCTGAAAAGCCTCTCCCTCATAGCTCTGCATTCCTGCACCAGAATCCGCACCTTTTGTCAGCCTCTTGTCTTCATTCTCTTCCCTGCCTTATGGGAAACCTTACCCTACATATCCCACCAGAGTTCACAATGCTACACCACAACCCCTCCTCTAAGTACCCTCCTCCTTTGTAGCCTTGTTCTATCTTTTCAAAGCTCTGCCCCAAACAGCTTCTTCCCCAGTGACCCTGCCTTCTTCCACTGAAAACCCATCCACCTGCCAGTCTCCATCCTAAAGTCCCACCTACTCCACAAGAGACCCTGTTCTTAACAAGCCTAGTCTTTCCTGTCCCCTCCCTGCTGTCTCACAGCCCTACACAGACTAGCTTTCACCCTCAAAGCCCCACCCTGCTCTACCACAGAGGTTGTGCCAATACCAACTCCTCCCTTGAATCAGACAGGGCTCCACCAGAAACCCCACACCATCTAATCAGTGAAGTTCCCACCTAGTAACATTTATTACAAATGTGATTTTATAATGGTCACAGAATTCATACTAATCAATATGATAAGAAGCAGTATTGCCAATAGACAACAAAAATTATATAGCTATTAGATGCCTTAGTCTAGTTTGGGATTCTGTTACCAGGCAGATACACATTGTGTGAAAATGTGTGAAGATGATTCCTCTAACTGGAAAGCATACTTTGAAGTATCAGTAAGGTTTCATGAGTGATCAATTTATTATTTCTAGAATTTTCGTGCACATTTGTGTCCATTAAATTAAAAATATTCGTTATTTTAAATCCTCTGGTTTGGTTGAGGAAAGAGTATTAAGATGTAAAAAGATGACTTTCAAATCCTCTCTCTAATGAATAATTTTGGACTTGCTTATTTACTATGTATCAGAGTTTTATTAACAGAAATTCTCTTCTAGAATCCACTTTGAATTTCCTCCTTCCACTAAAATGCCCTTTGGAAAAGATTGAAGTGAGATTATACAGGTAGAATGCCAGAAATACAAACGTATTTGAGATCATAACAAAATCATGATGAAGACCCTACACAATGTGGTTTAAATTTTCTAATGAAAGGAACTTAAGCATATTTAACTGCAGACTTTCTGAAGACTAGAAGACAAAAGTATAAGAAATGCCCTCTTATACCATGGTTCTGAAAACAAAACAAAACCAAGGAAAGACAACATAATGAGAAAGAAGGGCATGAGGAACTTGTACATGTGATATAGAATGTAAAAATACACTGAATCAGGTAAAAATAATTTTGGTCACAATGCCTGCTTGTTCAATATATTTCATTTTATATATTTTTCTTTGTTAACTTAATATAGGTCTCAGCAGGGATCTGCCAAGGTAATTGTTTAATTAGTCAGTTTCATCATTGCAAGATCATCAGGATGATAATCTCCCACACACCTTAACATACCTGCAACAGCAATAGGCATACATTCCTCTTGCTCCAACAGTGTAAGGCAGACCTGTATTTAACCCACGCTTTGTATGTGGTATGCTGTGGTTTTTTCAGGCTTGATACAAAATGTCTCTGCCCAGAATTAAATGATGGCATTTATAGCTAAAATGATTTAGTGTCATTGTTAACATCTAACGCATGCCTTTCTTTCTTCCTACCTTTCTTCCTTTTCTTTCTTTCTTTCTTTCTTTTCTTTTCTTTTCTTTCTTTCGTTCTTCCCTTTTTTTCCTCTTTTAGGAAATGAGTATAAATTTAGATATTTTGTTTGCTGAACAAGTATTCTACCATTAGAATAATCTTTTTTTGATTTATTTACTTTGCTCATTTTGCTGAGGGCCGAACACGGGCTAAGATCCTCACCTCTATTTGCCAAGTAGCAGGGATCACAAATGCATTCCAACATGCGAACCTTTAGGATGATATGAGACTCATTACTTTCCTTGAAAACTGGTTTTGATCTTTGATCCTCTCAAATTCTACCTCTTCAATTAGTGATGTGAGTTCCAGTAGTCTGCCCTCAGTATAGATCGTCTAAATGATTATTGAAGGCAATTTCACTTTAATCTCTTTTTGTTTTTGCCAGTCCAGGGGCTGTTATAGTTTTATTCGAGACAAATTTTGTGTATATATGCACATTAGATTTAAAATATTACTTTTTCCCCTTTTTTCCTTTTTAATTTTCTTGGTCAGGGGGTATGAATTCTGTGTCTGGGCTCTGTCCCTGGGCTCTTCAGATCAAGGCTACCACATTACTATTTGAGCCACAGTGCCACTTGTGGTTTTCTGGTGGTTATTTGGAAGTAAGAGTGTCATGGATTTCCTGATAGGGCTAGCTTTGAACTACTATCCTCAGATCTCAGCTCCTGAGTAGCTAGGATTACAGGCATGAGCCACTGGCACCCAGCTAAATATGTTACTTATTTTATGTTCTGTGATTTAGTTGAGGGAGTAACATGAGTGTGTATAAAGGTAACTTTCAAGTTCCCTCTCTAAATAATTTAAGAGTTTCATTTTCATATTTATTGCAGTTATTAATAACAGAAACTCCCAAAGTAACAGAATAATCCTTCATTTTCTCCTTCCCATAGGTACTATTGAAAGAGAATGAGTGAGATCTAAGACAATACGTACCTGAAATTATAAAAAATATTTTGATGATACATAAAGAGCCTGATAACACAAAGTGCTTTTCATTTTCTAAAGAAAGGAATGTAATGAAAGTATATTTATTGGCAGGCTTCTCACCTGAAAAACAAAGAAAAAACAATATCATAAAAAAGCTGAAAGGGCTCAGCCACCATGTAAGTGTGATATAGCATTGGAGATTTTAAGATATGAACTGGTTCAGGTAAAGTAATACTTTGGGAAAGTTATCTGTTCACTTAATTTATTCATTATAATTTTTTATTTTATTTACTTTTCAGTTAATATATAAATGCATACATGTGATATATATATATATATATATATATATATATATATCTGTCCAGTGAACTGTTAGGTTATATATGGTTAGGTAATTTCATCATGTCAAGTTCATCAAAAAGATGGACTTCCATAAACCTTAACAACCCTGCAACACCACTGCACATGCAAACTTAAGTGTTCATTGTAAACTAGACCTGTGTTTAACCAAAGCTTTATATATATGGTGTTATTTTTTCATTTACTCTTGACACAAAATGTGTGTGCTCCTAGAAATAAATGATGACATTTATAACTACAATAATTTAGTGTAAAACTTTACATTGAACACATGCTCAGTATGAGTTGCTCTTTCTTTCCCTTTCTTATTCTATCTTTAGGAAGTTGATTTGAGTTTTGATGTTGTGTTTTCCAGACAAGTATTCCTCCACTGGAGTCACTCCACCAATCCTTTCTTGTTTAAGTTACTTTACTCATAGAGTAGCAATTTTTGCACCCAGCCCAAAAAGCAGGGATCATGATTGCATTCCAATATCCCTACCTAGTAGGTTGATATGGGTGATACTTTCCTTCGTAGAGTAATTCAAAACTGTGTTCCTCTCACATTCTACCATTTTAGTTAATTTTGTGAGCTCCAGTTGTCCCTACTTCAAGAAGATAGGACAGACATAAATGATTACAGGTAATTTGAGTGAATAATTGGCTAATATAAGTGATTTGATATTAAACTGTAGGGTAAGTTTGAAAGTATAATCACAGTAGTCAGATATTTTGCAAAGTAATTTTGTTTCACATTAATAACACATTTTGACCACAATTAAGGACTTACTTTTGCTGTCTGTCAACTTGTATGTCTTTTGGCAAAATAAACTTCATGTCTTCCATGTGGCCTAAAGAACTTTGAATGGTCTGATGTGCTGGTTCACATCTATAATCATGGTTAGCACTCAGAAATAAATAGATCACAATTTGAACATAGCCTAACCAAAAATGTAAGAAGTCCCAATCTCAACAAACTAGTGGATCATGTTGAATCATGCCATTAATCTCAGCACCACAAGAGGCTAAGTCTCTGCCTAGTACCTGTGTCACTTGAGTAACTCGGACTCTTGGAGGCAGTCACCTCTACCGATGCAGAAACTGGGCTGAGATTTAGCAAGAGGAAGGAGGAGTCTGCCCCACCTTCCCTGGGTGGACCTCACAGAATGAAGTGTGCATGCTTGCTTTCCTCCTACAAATGGTTTGAGATGCCATGCTGTTTAGTGTTCATTATTTTATTCCAGTGACCTGTGGTAGAGGTATAAGGAAACATTAAATAAATTTCACATATGCCAATTAAGCTGTGCTCCCAGCCTGTGAGTTCAACTCAACTCAGCAAGTGTTCATTATTTGAGAGTTGAGAATACTCAGGTTGGGTAGAGAGGGAAGGTGAGTGAAAGAGAGGAGAGAGAGAGAGAGAGAGAGAGAGAGAGAGAGAGAGAGAGAGAGAGAGAGAGAGAGAGAGAGCTGGGCGCCTGTGGATCACACCTGTAATCCTAGCTACTCAGGAGGCTGAGATCTGAGGATTGCAGTTCAAAGCCAGCCTGGACAGGAAAGTCCATGAAACCCTTATCTCCAATAAACCACTCAAAAACCAGAAGTGGCGCTGTGGCTCAAGTGGTAGAGCACTCCACTTGAGCTCAAGAGCTGAGGGACAGTGGCATGCCCAGAGTTCAAACCCCATGACCAACCAAAAGAACAAAAGAGAGAGAGGGGGAGGGAGAAAAAGGAAGGAAGGAAGGAAGGAAAAAAGAAAGAAAGAAAGAAAGAAAGAAAGAAAGAAAGAAAGAAAGAAAGAAAGAAAGAAAGAAAGAAAGAAAGAAAGAAAGAATGAAAGAATGAAAGAAAGAAAGAAAGAAAATAACAGAATGAATTGTTTGGAGTCAGGAGTCATATGTCAGAGGTACTACCTGTATTTGGTGTTAGGTCTGCCCCAGGTCATGCAGACCCTATGCAGACACCTTCCCACTTCTTGGCTAAGTTTCAACTCTTTATGTGTTGCCTAGTATCTGGCACACCTGGAGGCAGCCACTTCCCCATCCTGTTAAGTCACAACCTGGTCAGCCTGTGGTCCCACTTTCCATCTGACCAGAGGTGAGTCACAGAACTTGAAGTCATATCCAGATCGAGTGTGGCCAGAGTTTCCCCCAAATGGCCACACCTCATCTGGTCCTTCACATAGATACATCCTTGCCCGAGGTTGGGTCACCACATTTTTTTTACATGCATTTCCACCATGTATGGCAGGGGCAGCAGTTCAGTAAATAAATTTTTTACCTGACTGAACACGTGCGGTGTTCTCTTCATTGGTTACCCAATGAAACTCACCTAATTAATATACTTTATACTTCAGAATGTCTAGTTATGAATCTATGGATATTTTTGTGACACATCTGAGATCAGTATCTACAAAACATATTTACTAACATCATTTAACAGTATAATTGTGCCTAGAACCTTTAATATCAGCTTAACGATAAAGTCTATTTTGTTTGCTTTGCTTTGCTTTGTTTTTGCTTAAAGTAATAGAAGAGTTGGTGAGACAATCTGTGTGAAGACTCAGGGTCTGTGTTGGAGGGTCAGAATGATGCAGGCTCTGGCCTCAGGGTTATGTGAGGACTGTGTTTGTGTATGTGGAAAGCTTTTGGCATGCCAGGCTAGAGAGGAAACATGTTCTCTACCTATCTCAAAGCTCACATCAGACTCATGGGAGCTGAGGAAGTAGCTCTTCTGCTTACTTAAGCATAGACGAACAGCTAGGCAAGCATTTTCCTGAGTACGGGGAAGTGGTTTGAGCTTGCTCTAAAATAGTTTTGATAAAAATATACAAAGAGTTATCTCATAGTTTAAGCAAAATTGTATCTGTTGAAATTTTTTGTGTGAATGTCTCCTGAACAAATCTTGGCAAAGATAATACTTGCTTGTCTTTAAATATCCACTAGCAATAAAACACAGCATGCAGTGGCAATTGCTGTTTGCACTGTGCAACCCCTGTGTCTTGGTGATTTTGCGACCCTCACCCAGGGAACCCAACGCCTGAGACGTTGACAATTGGCACCCAAAGAGGGACCCTGCAGTGTTGAATACAGGAAGGGATATTCAGGTAAGTACTTTTAATTACAGGGTGATGGGACAAGTTAAGTCTACTCTGCACTTACATTTGCTAAAATATTTACTTGCTGCTTATTGTGTAACTATTTCTTCTTTTGACATAGAAATGTGTATTAATGTAGTTAGGGAATGGAATCCTTGGTTCCCCGACAAAAGGACGTTAGATGTTGATAATTGGAAATGAGTAAAGTATAATGTAGAAAGAGCTCTTCGAGAAGGGGAAAGGATTCCTGTTAGATTTTGGTCCATTTGGGCTATTTTACATACCCTTTTTAAAGCTTTAAATGAGAAAAGATTAATAGCGGACTTAAAGAAAGAGACCGCACCTTCTATTGTAGATTTACTATTGGAATCTGAGGTTAAGGACACAATAGATAAGGCTGCATCACAATTAACAGAGAAAAAACAAGAGGTAAAGAAAGCTGAAAAGGAACAAACTGAAAGAGTAATAGAATGTCTGAGCAAATGAAATTGATTTAATAAAGATTTCAACATATGGAGTTAGAAATTAGCAGAGTGAAAGGAGAATCTGAGAAAGTAAAAGTAAAACAGCCTTCTGCTCCTCCTCTTGCCGAAGCAATTTTTACTGCCTCACTCCCTCACAAAACAGAATGCTCAGACTTAACAAGGCAGTGACGTAAGGAATTGCTTAATGGGCGTGCCCGACATTACAATAATTTTGCTCCCGAGGATTTGAAGATGCTTTGTAGAGCTTTGCTTAAGGAACCTGAATACCTACAATGGCAAATATGACTTACTGAGTTATGTACAGAAAGGACTAGACAAAATGCACAGAGCAATAATCTGCGCTTGCAGGTCATAACCTGTCCCATGTTGAGTGGAAAAGAACAATATGCAGATGCTCATATGCAAGTGAACTCTCCTGAAGAGATCCATGAGCAGTTATGAGACATAGGTATTGAGGCATGGTGGAGGATTCGGCTGGTAGGAGAGCATTATGGCTCCTGGACTAAAGTAATTCAAAACCTAATAAACCCTATGTTGAATTTTTATCATGATTGACACTGCCCTTGGAACATACTGCTGTGGGAGAGGCTGCACTGCAACAACTACTGAGCATGTTGGCTTATGAAAATGTTAATGAGGACTGTAGATGAGCCCTATTGCCTATTAAAGAATCTGGGCATGTAAATACATATTAAAGGGCGTATAAAGACATTACATCTGAATCCTTGCATATGCAGTTGTTTGCTGAAACTGTGCCCACTACCTGGCATGCTTTACAAACCATCTAACCTAAAATGTTTTGGATGTGGTCAAACGGGACATACAAAGAAGAATTGTAAAAATGCTACTGATGTTATCAAGAGATGACCAGGAATTTGCCCTAAATGTAAAAAGGAAAGCACTGGGCAAGAGTGTGTAGATAAAAAAAATAGACAATAAAGGAATTCCTATAAAAATGCTTACCCTATGCAGGGAAACTCTAAATCTGGCCAGCTCTGGGACCCAGGATTAAAAACCGAGGGTAGCCAATCATTTTTCTTCCTTTTTCCTGCCACAGCCCACAGCGCCGCAATGGACATGCCAATTCATTCATCTACTGAGAGGCATGTTGGTTTAAAACATGCTTGCATGTAATGATCAACTATGGTCATTCAAAAATGACAGATGTCACCTCCCCAGACACACTAAAATCATGATTTCTAAGTAAGATATGATTTTATGGTGGTACAAGTGCTGAGATATCTGGATGAGTCTAATGTGTATCTTGCACTGAATTAGGCAGGAAGATATCCAATATCATATGGGATAAAAAAATGGTAGTAAGAAGATATTCTCTTGTGAAAGATATAGGAGGCTGCCAGAAGTATGGAGAAATTCAGATAATTTTGAACGATTTAGAAATGCAAGCTCAACTATGTCTCTTTAAGTGGAAGGGCAAAAGAAGGGGAAAAGGAAAAAATAACTGAAAGCAGTTCATTGTCCCAATTTAGAGTATAAAAAGACATAACCTATAACTTCCAAGTTAAAGAGAGACCAATATAATACCTCCCACTTAACTTAGATACATGCAAAATATTTACTTGGCTTTTTCCCCACTTTAATGCTCCAAAATAAATGAAGACTTATAAGAAACATTATGTGATTGTCGTTACTTCAACCTGAACACCAATTGTGATGAGCCCTCTTTTTCTCATTATGCTCTTGGAAAATATTCCCTAAATTGATGATGTTGTGACTGATTAGAGAGTCAGCATAACAGGTTTCTACTTGTATGATAATCCCAGAATAGTTAAATGCAGTTTTTTCTCAAGGTATCCAAGTATATTGTCTGACCCTGTACATTGAACACACCCTCACACCTGAGCACATTATTTGAAATTGTACATCAGCATTTCCTTGGCACATTCTATTTTGTGCCTTTGTCTTTTTTTCATGTTCCCTTTGATTGCTCTATTTCCATTTCATTTGTATGAACTGCTAAGAACATTGTTCAGCTACCACTTCTTGTTTGCAAACATCAAGTAAATTTATGAAGGTACTTTGTCCATGTTAACCAATAAGGTAGTACTCACTCTCTAAGGAGAAAAGTTCCACAGTATAACTCTATGCCAACATTAGAAGATGTAGAATTTAAGGCATTTTGAGACAAACAGTGATATTTGAATTGAAAGGCTTCTTAGGGACATTTTCTTTGAGCTCATTAGTTTACCCAGGAGAAATATAAATATCCGCACACTTTGGTGCTAATTAGTAATTAACTGAATTAACACTACATCCTAGATGTTGTGTTGTTACAAGTCACCATTGTATTATTGTTACATCAGAATCCTTCCCTACATGTATATGTGTATCAGAAAATGAAAGAAAGGCGTTAAAACAAAATGTTTTATCTCTTTAGGCATTTAGTCCTTGTGATGTGGGTAATGTCTGAACTCTTCCATTCAATAAAAGCTTGAAGTTTATAAGAGCACTTCCTACATATAAGAATTTGTGGCAGTTTCATTGAGAGGGTTATTTCAGCATGGAGATATCCCTAACAAGAATTATATTTAAATAGAGTATATGGCAGTTATGACGTATCAATAGCTATTGAGGCATTTTCTATTCTAAAGAAGAATCAATTTGCGGAGTCTTCAGTAACATCAGTAAAACTTTATGTTCAACCTATACTTGGTGTTACTTGTCCTGCATTTATAATGAATAGCCTGATAAGATGTCCAAACATATCTAACGGTATTTCAGTAAAATCCGAAATTGATGTAAATACATGGGTCACTCATTGGAACTGTAGGGCAAATTAGGCTTGTCTGTGCTATAGTTCAATCTATAATCTCCTGGTTAAATAGTCTTCAAAAATATTCACAGACAGTTACATCTGTATAATATTTCTAAGGTCAGGATAAAAGCATTTGTTCCCAACATTTAAAATAAAAAGGATCTGTTGAATTCATGGATCTAATATTTTATGGCTTCACATTTATATCTCAAAATTTCATCAATATGACTTACATCTCTACACTGTTCTTATTGAACTTGTCTATGTCCTTTTAGTTTTCAAATCCAAATAGCATATTTCCTTCAATGTCTCTGTAACAGTTTTGACCTTTTCTTTCTGCAAATTCTTTCCTTTCTTTACTTCTGTAAATCTGTTTTTATTACTTTCTTGTTTCCTTATCTCTTTCTTCCAATCTTGTCCACACTGGTGTTCACATTGCTACAATTATGTCATAACTTTTCTTTTCCTCTTCCCTTTAATAATACCCCCAATTTTATCATTCTTTTTCATATTCATGGTCATGGATATTTTGATGATATCTAAACAGATCAACCTTTGCATCTGTTTAATATAAACTTTAGAACTATCAGAGAGTTTTTCTCCTAAATCCATCATTTTCACCTGTAATCCTTAGCAACAAGAATATCACTAACACATTTGCCTAGCCATAGATGTAGAACCCTTTAGATTTCTTCTTACCCTTCTACTCCCACCCATTATATAAGATGAACGATCAAGATTTTCTCAGTTTCTGTTACTAATTTGATTTCTTTTTCTTTTGTTTTTGTTGGTCGTGGGGCTGGAACTCTGGGCCTGTGTGCTGTCCCTGTGCTCTTCTGCTCAAGGCAAGCACTCTACTTCTTGAGCTACAGCACCACTTTTGGGTTTTCCAGTGGTTTTCTTTTTACTTTCCTAGCTAGTCCATTAAACTTCCCCCTTGAATTTGGTTGTCATGAATACTGAACTTCTGTGTTAATGAGGACAAACTCTAATGTAAAACTTTGTCTCCAAAAACCTGTCCAAGAAGCTGTGATCACAAATATTTGGCTATACTTTTTTCTTTTTTTCTTTTTTAACCTTGAAAGTCTTCTTGTGTCTAAATTGCCCACAAAAATAAGTACTCCACCACATTTTGGTACCACCCTTCTGTACATTTTATTTGTTAAATAATAACATCATGATAATCAAAGCATTTACAACATAAGTTAGAAAAAAGCGATCATTTTCATTTCTTAATATATTTTAGGTAAAAAGATACACATATAATTAGGTAGTAAGTTATTGCTGTAAGATGACGGTCAGTACAAAATATGTATTTGACTTCTTAAATTGATTATATTTTTAAGAAATATTCATGGAGTGATTTTGACCGACTTGACCAAATAGATATCACTCTCTGGTTATTTCTGTGAAACTCAAGTTGGATAAACTCTTTCCGTATTTCTCTTGAAAATAACTTTCATTGTAAGATCTTATCTATTCACACTAAGATAATAAACACCGTATTTTTAAGGTTTGAATATCCCATCATATTGACTGTAAATCAGTATTGTAGCTATACTTGTTAGATATATATTAAAAAAAAAAACATATGTCATCCCCAGATTGTGGATGCATTTGTAGTTGTTTTGCACATACAAAGGTTTCTTCATTAATAGTTCTTTTGTGGGAGTAACTATCGCAACTTTAACAAATAAGGCTTTTCTAATATCTTTTCCAATATAAATAACACCCCAGAGAGAGTCTTGCAATTTCAGAAAACCATTTAAATATTTTAGTAATATTTTATTTCATTGACTATACAGCTAAAGACAATTCTGAAATAAATATTGTTAAGATCTGAAAATGTAAGTGGGTATATAGGCTTTTTTTTTATAAATTAATAGCATCAATTTGATGTCAACTTTATCTAGATTATTCACACTATCATGTTACTTATGAACTGTTGAAATTAACTGTTAACTAAGTACTAATTTTACCTTACTTGAAAGAATATTTTAGGCAAATAGAATGCCATAATCATTTGTGAATTTGTAAATTAAATCTTCTACTTAAAAACAATTTTATAGTATCCTATAGAATATTAAATTACAAACAAAAATATTTATTTTAAATCTAAATTCTTATTTAGCCAGGTCTACAAAGTCCTATATTAAATGAACTTTCCTATTTCTCTAGGCTTAAGCTTTTGTAATCCAACATTTCTTTGGAATCTAACAGAATGATGGTTGCTTTTTCAAATTCTTGGTTGGGAATCATGAGCTCTTTTGCATCTAGTAATATTCTGTAATGAAGGCGACATTTAAACACAACTGAGGATTAAATGAGTTGCATTTCAATAGGAAACTTGACTTCTCAAAACATATTGACAAAATTAGCCCAAACTTCCAACTGCGTATTCCTTTCTGGCTTATTTTTATTCCTTTCTTTGTTTTATTGGGACAAAATTATACTATCTAGTCCACTGAAAGTATCACTAAGTCATTCCACTCTCTAATCACCTGTCTTAGTCTGAGTGCTAAAATTCCTGGCTTGTATCACATTGTCTTACCATAGTTTTTTGATTTATTTAATCTAGATATAGACTAGCAATTCTAAATTTCTCCAATAATATTTTCCGTTAGACTGATGGCTCAGATTGTTCATGTACTATTTTCAAAGATGTTCTAACATTTAACACAGGATATGAACATTTTCAGATGCAGTGAAGGGGTCTCTGATTCATTCCTCCCTGGATATGATCCCTTTATTAATGATGACTTGAATTTCTTACTATCTCTGTTCCCACCTTTGTAATATTCTCAAGCTTTTTGGGGAAATTTCACTTGAGGACTTTCTAATATTAAAAATTATCACTTGATTTTATTCTTACTCAGGACATATTTTCTAACTTTTCTACATAATCTGACAGTTGTTCCATATGTGTGTTTGAACATATAAGTGCCTCTCTGTGTATGTGCGTGTTTGTATGTATATATGTATGCAAAAACCTCAAGCTCTTCAGCAATCTTGCTCATAACTAGTATTCCATCACTTGAGACATTCTTCTAATGCATCTTTTGGCTGGTTAATTATAGTGTCTCAAAGACTGTTTTGCCCTAGCTGGATGCAAACTGAATTTCCCAGACTCCTTTACATTCTTAAGTTTAATTTCTCCAGGGGTACCAACTTTTGAACTACAACCATTTTTGTGAGTGTAAAATCTAAGCTGTAGCCCAGATTTTTAACTCGAGTTCATATAAAGATAGATGAACATACACATTACTTATGCTGAGCATATACTGTTAGAAAAGTGATCCTAAGCAGGTTTCAAGTGGTTCACACCTGTAATCCTAGCTAATTAGGAGGCTGAGATCTGAGGATTGCAGTTCAAATCCAGCATGAGTAGGAAAGTTTCTGAGGCATTTATCTCTAATTAACTACCAGAAAACTGGAAGTGGTGTGGGGCGCAAAGGTAGAGAAAAAGTTTTGAGCTGAAGAATAGAGGGACAGGGCCCAGGCCTATATTTCAGGCCCCACTACCATCAAAAAAAAGAAAGAAAAGAAAAAGAAAAAGAAATGTGATCTTAACCATTAGTTCATTGCTAGTATAATTCGTGCTCTCTCGACATGGCCTTTTTTCCAGTTAAGTCCATGGTCTTATATCTGAATTGCTTGGAACCAGAATTATTCTTCCATTCTACTTTTTTACCAAATTTGAATGATTAGCTATCATGATTTAGAGCTAGTAGAAGAAAGGGAGTGGTCTCATCTTTCATGTTCCACTTAGTAGTAATGCTTTCTCTATGTCACTCCCGTAGATCTACATACTGGCCTTGGCTTTATTATTTCAAAGTTGTCTTATTTGCAGAGTCTTCTATAGCATATTGAACCATTATACTTAAATACAGAACTTCTCTTTCTCCTATTCCTATTGTTTCTCCTTCTGTTACCTTATGTACACTTGGGTAATACTACACAACACAAACACTGACAAAAAATGTTTCTGAGAATCTTCTTCCCACTTAAACTAGGTCTTAATTTACAGAGCACTTAGGAAATTTGAACTTAATGTACTCCAGGACAATGGTTTTTTTCATATTTTTTATTGTGAAAATGGTGGACAGAAGGGTTAGAGTTACCTAAGTAAGTTAATGACTGCATTATCTAACGAGCATTGTTACCTCCATTTTTGTCTTTCCCATTCCATGCCTTTTCTCTCCACCACCCCTACTCTCCCCTCCTACCCCCAAGTTGTAAAGTTCGTTTCAATATAGTGTTTTGTTCATCTCATTGTTACAACAGGTATTACTGTATCCTTGTTTCACAATTTTATTTCCCTTCTCCTCCCCACATTAGAAAAATGTATGTGCAAGGTCACCAATATCAAACAGTGGAAACGGGTTATACCATGGAGGAAGAAAATAGAAGAGAAACAAAAAAACCACATAATATATGTTAGCTACATTAAAAATAATAGTAAGAAAGAAAAAAACAAGTTGTGTCCCTATTTGGGGGCTCATTTCACTTAACATAGTCTTATATGGCCATATGTACATGGAAAATCTTTTATAAGCCATGTAAATTCCATATTTTCTCGGTATTAAATTGTCTCTGAAACACGTGTTACCTCATGCCCAAAGATGTCTTTTTGCTATTTCAATGAAGCCAGAAAACATTCACTTTGCCTGGAGCAGCACCGTAGATTGTTACTGGAATTAATTGGAAGGAACATTTACAGGAAGTAGAAACTGAATCCAGGAGAGAAATTGAGTATAGAGAAATGACAAAGTTCAAGTTAATTTGTGCTGTCCTTTTACTGTACAAGGAAGTAATCCAAGGCTTGAAGGAAACTCTGTCCCTGACTTTTTCGAGTGTTCTCTTTACTCATAAAACTTTCTGTGGACTTCTAGTTTAGAGTATTACAAAAGGAAACAATATGACATTTGAAGGCCAGCATAGAAAAATGGAAATAACATTGTTGTACAATGTTCTATTGCAAAGAAACAAAGACACTGAGGATTTTAAATGTCTTATGCATGGATATTTAACTCCTGAAATGATTCTCTTGTTGTAAAAGTCAGATATCCATTCCTTTATTCTGGTCCTGAGTTCGCCATATCAATAAGGATTCCAAAAAGCAGGATCCAGTGAGTATGATCAGCAAAAGAAGCATCTTTTCAAACCAGTGCTTTAAGGATGGTCCCAAAGAAATATGTGGGGTTTTTTTGTTTGCTTGTTTGTTTCTTTAATTTGTGCTGCTTCTGGGGCTTGAACTCAGAGCCTGGACCCTGTCCCTGAGCAATTGTCTTTCCTGCTCACCTGCCCCAAAGTTAGTACACTACTGCTTGAGACAAAAGTCCACTTCCAGACTTTTTGGTGTTTAATTAGCGATAAAATTTGACAGATTCTCCTGCCTGGGTTGGCTTTGAACTGAGATAGTAAGAAAGCTAAGTGACATCAACTTTATGGACTTCTCTTTTGAACCAAGAAATTTTAGATGAAGGTTATTATAAAGGTAATATTTGACAATTTTTAAAAGAATACATCCTGCAAAGAAGCCATAACTTAAATAATTCAGCAAAAGTAGGTGCACTGAATCATATTGGAAAAATTTTTCTGCTTGGGAAGATTACTATTGACTTCGTAGTTCCTTTTGGGGAAACTTAAAGTATATTTGACTTTTTTGGTTGGTTGTGGGGCTTGAACTCTGATCCTGGGCACTGTTCTCAGCTCTTGAGCTCAAACTGAGTGCTCTACCAGTTTAGATACAGCACTATTTCCTGGTTTCTGATGGCTAATTGAAGATAATTGTCTCATGGACTTTCCTGACCAGGCTAGCTTTGAACCACAATCCTCTGGTCTCAACCTCTTGAGTAGCTAGGATGACATGTGTGAGCCACCAGCACCCGGCTCATATTTGTATTTATGTGCACTTAATGACACTAGACAAATAATGGAAATTTGAAACAAATGATGGCATTTCAGCTTTTCAGAAAATTTGAGGTAGCAATAAATATGTCCTCCTTTTCCATGTTGTTACATTAATGACTCATGAACTATTGGACTCTTACTTTAGCATCCTCTGATGTCTGACGGTGGACTTAGTATAAATAATTGTTAGTAGTTAGTATTGTTAATATAAATTGTTAATATAAATAATTGTTAGCTCTCTCTTTCCCACCTCTTTCCCCGATGCTCCCTTTTCTAACTCTTTTCTCTCTTTTCTAGCTCTTTTATCTTTCCCAGCTCTCTCTCTTTCCCAGATATCCCAGCAATCTTTCTCAGGCCTTTCCCCACCACGTAGAGGACCAATATGGCCTGGTGCCAGCCCGAAAGAAGAATAAACCTACTCCTTACCTGAATACCACGTGAATGGTGCTGTTCTTACTCGGCTACCTCTTTTTTTAAAAAAAAAAACAACTAACAATTATCATTTATTTCTTCCATCTGGATTTATTCCTTCACTTCTATCACAACTATTAATTAGCTGGTGACCTTTTGGTGCCATACCGACCAAAAAGATTTCCAATTCTCACTTAGACTACCCTTCTCATTGTGATTAGCAGTGACCACTCAAAAGCCTAGAATCTTTGAATTTCCAGGATTAATCTTCACCTGATATCTAAGCACATTCCTGACATTAATTGTCATGACTTACTAACAAAATGTTTTTTTCTCAACATAGCCTTCTAACATAGGTAAAGTACATGAATTAAGAACTATTGTTAAATCATTATTGGAAGGAGCAATTATATGTTTAAATATAGGTTCTTTATTTGGCATTTACTAGCTAAAAATTTTTTTGCCAGTCCTGGGGTTTGAACTCAGGGCCAGGGTACCCTTCCTGGGATTTTTTCTTTTTTTTCTTTTTTCTTTTTTGCTTAAGGCTTTCACTCTACCACTTGAGGCACAGCACCACTTCCTTTTCTGTTTATGTGGTACTGAGGAATTGAACCCAGGATTTCTTGCATTCTAAGCAATCACTGTACCATGAAGCCACATTCCCAGAGCCCTAATTGACTTTCTTAATATGGCATTGCTTTTTCATTCCATTACTATGTATTATAATTTAGGCTAGGTGGTAGAAAAGCAAGTGGAAAACAATAATAAGTCCAGTAAGGCTGACATTCCTATCACATCCCTAAAGAATTACACTGTTAAGACTTACAGGACTCATAGGGATGTTGCATGTTACATTATTATATTAAAAAACATAAAAAGACATCCCCAACATCCATAACATTCTACTTACACTTTCAAGTTCAAGAGCCAAAAATCTAAGCCTTTTTATTGATTGGGTGTATTTCCTAGGAAGGAAGAAGGAGAATGTGGAAGGTGATGTTGGAAAAATATGTATATTGGCTCCCAGTCCAATTTTTTGCACTTTTAAAGTATGCTACTGATGAACTCCCACATCTACTTTAATATGCTGTCTGCACAAGCTGAAGATAAATGAAGACCTTTATTCTGGTGGATAGTCACATATATTATCAAAATCCAGATCTGGAAAAAAAGTTACCAATATAAAATATTGTCTATAAAATGATTTCATGTACTAGCAGAAAAAAATGTAGTATTGAAATGATTAGTCCAGCTTTCTTTGAGATTTTATGCTGTCTCAGTATTAAGATGTTCTCTAATTCCAGTAACATGGAAGCACAAAAGACATGATTTGAAGATCTCAGTAGTTTTAGAAACAAAGGAACATAATGATTTCCTTCCTGCAGAGACATGTGATGGCAAGTATGACTGATTGTGTTATAGTTCTCTTCTTTTTCCTCTTTATCTCAAGTATTGCATATCTTGGCATATTAGTCTGTCCTGCAATAGCTTCCTGTAGGTGAGATTTACCTCTACACTACAATGTCAAATTGGGTCACGTGACTTACTTCGGCTTACAAAAATGAACCAGAAGTGGTCAAAGGCTATGTCTAGGGGAAGATTTCTATCCCATTGTCTGTGTCTAAGAGCTAACTTCCTTTCCCTTCCCTATAAAAATAGCATATTTCCAGAGAGAATCTTTTTTCAACTTATATACTGGAAGAATGTAACATGTAAAATTGAAGCAAAATTCAAACACAGCAAGAATTAAGTGAATATTAGAATGTGATATTAATATGTTAGTTTCTTACCTTTCTTGTATGACTACAGCACATCAGAATTTAAGAAATACTAAACAAGTACTAAACAAATAGATAACACTTCCTGTTTGATGCTATTACATTTTTTAAATAAATAAGCATTCTCTATGTGATCACTTGAGGGGTTAACTTTTTTTATAAATGTTTTCAATCACTCTAGAGCACTGTATCTAACATCCACAATCATTATCCAGACCTTGTGATTGAGATGAGGAAGAAAAAATTATCTAGATTTCTCGCTTCTCTTTTCCTCTTCTCCTTTTTCTAGTGATAATTCTCATCCTTTCTCCAAATTCTCCTATTAAGAAAGGAAGAATGACACATTGTGGATACCAAGCAAAAGGCTTCAAAGCCAGAATTTTATTCTTTCAGAAATATATGAAATAAATCAGAGTGGCTCAAGGAAGAAGAAAAGCATGATTTTTTTCCCCTTCTGGCTTCAACAATAGAGTCTGAACACGACTCTAAACATCTAATAAACAATTTTCCTTGGCTAATTTTTAAAAAATATTGTTTTTAAATAAATAATGATTTTAACAATTAAAAAATTTAAAATATATAGTAATTTGTTGTTTGCTTTTAGTAGGCATGAAATAAGACTGCATTAACATTGTGTGAGGTGAGAGGCTAAATTTTATCAGAATCCAAACAAAATGAAAAATATATGATGTTAAGAAAATAGTTTTTAGGTACATTTTCAACATGACATACACACAGGGACATTTTTTTCTTCTTTTTCTCTCCACACTTCAATAAGCATTTCATATAATTCAAATACTGTGTTTCTTTCAGAAATAGATTACACATAAACAAGTTAAAAGAAGAGAACCAATATTGTTGGTGCATTCTTTAAAAATAGCAGTCAAATAACTATTAACCATAATTCCAAAATAATAACAATCAAATGCTATTGAAAAGAGAAGATTGTAAACAGAATATACAAAAAGTGATAGTGCCAGAACTGCTTCAGGAGCTGCTGTCTGATATTTAAGATTTCTAGTACATGATAATGTTTTAATCAGGATTAAATGCTTTCAGGAACCAAATTTTTTCTAGTTATATTTTATTGAAGAAATATGTTGTTCAAAAGTAATGAAAGGGTAGCAGCTTATAACCTGTAGAAAAAAATGCTTACACACTCATTGTGGTAGACAGTAAAATATCTTCCCAAAATATCTTTAGTCCCGAAATATCTAATCAATCAAATGTAGATTTACATTTTACGTATAAGTTTGTAAAGTAATCACCTTTCATTACCCAAGGAACACAAATTTGATTAATTATCAGATGGGCAAAGTATACTCAAAAGTCCCAGCTGTAGTTCAAAAGGGACATCATTAGGTAAGAATCATCAGAAAGATGTGAAGATGCTATATTAGAAGATTAAGGAAAAGACAAGAACAAAAATACTGAAGTTTCTGGAAAGCAGAAAAGGAAGTAAATGTCTTTTCCACTAGAATCAACTGAAAAAATATTTTAGCTCTGTAGGAGGCTCAATTTTAATCTAGTGAGACTTATTTTAGATTTCTGTCCTTTAGAAATGTAAATGATAAATACGGATTATTCATGACAATTATCTTGTAGAAATATTATACAGCAGATTTGGTGTAGTAAGCTAACTCAACTACAGCCTTTTCCTGATGCAACTACAAGGGTACCATGTATCCTAGTTTCTGAGAATAAGGAAAAGTTGCCACCAGCTTTGTACACATGTATGATGTACATACTACTAAGGTCCTTGCATTAATGAAGTCTTGAATTCCTAAATAATATTTAAATAAGAAGATCCCTATCTTCATTTTCATATTTGGGGATCACTAAGTACCAATGTTATGTAGAAGGCTAGGGTAAGAATATAGAAATGATATCTGTCTCCTGTTATTATAAAGATAATTTATGTTATTTTGATTTACAGTTTCTTAGGTAATAATAAAGGTAAAACCGAAACAGTAACTCAATCTTCTCTACTTCCTATCTTTCCAACAGAAATTAGAGAATCCAGTAAAGATAAGCAATCCCAGGATGGTATAGGATGTTATAGGATCACCAGATGGTGAAAAAGAAGTTAACCAAAATGGATCCCATGGAACAATGGGGGAAAAAATCTACACCTACAGATTGTGATACAGCTAGAGAATAGTTTGCACTATGCTAAGTCTTTGACATTTTAGCTACTTTCATCTCTTAGGAAATGACTTTATTAATACTCAAGGGTTTGCAGTTTATAACCCAGCAACAAATTATGCTTCTAAATATAATCAAGCATGATACTAAGAGTAACCAAGGCTACTTGTATTGCTATAGCTGATAAAGAAGAATGATCTTGGGGAATAGTCAAACAATCTTGAACTTCTTCATACCTTTCCTCTTCTCCAACATGAGAAGTCCTAGTCTAGATATGTAAAATTTCAATAAAGGATTTTTATATTTTTTTATCATTCACACTAAAGCAAATACACTTTTCCTCTTTGCAATCCTGACTTTGAACGAGTCAGACCCTCACCATTATTTTATACACAAACGTTTACTGCTTTGGCTTAGTTGTTTTCTTGCCTTTGCGTGTTGCTCTCTATTATTTTGGCAACTACATAGAAAAAAAAGATAAATCCATTTTACTTATGTTGGATTGTTCAAAGTCAAGCTGTCTTCAGTTTTCTTTTCCCTTCTTCACTGTTAATTGAAGTTTAATATTGCTCTTTAAATGATAAAAAAACGTGATACTTTAACGTATATTCTCATTGAAACCAGTGAAAACAGGAGTGTCGGCAATTGTTTTATAATTGTTTCAAATATTTTCCTTGGCTATTTTCATTATTGCCTTTGTTCCTGTCTTCTAATCAGGAACACAAGGTTACACAAAAGATCTTCCTAAAGAATAGGATGTTTGGCAGAAAAAAATAGATATATAATTAAAGGTTTTCATCTCTTAAGAGACTGAAAAGCTCAGAAGACATTTTGTTATTACTTGTACAGTTAAGATGACTTGAATGTTTTGATTCTTAAACTAAGTGAAATGCATGTAAAATGTTACAGTTGTTCCAAAAAACGATTAGGGTTTATATTTTTCTGCTTCAATGAGATGAAACCTCTTACAAGGTTGGAGGGCCTATTTATTTTAAGGTAGAAGGGTTAATGTTAGAAAGCCAAGGGAGATTCCTAAAACAACACTTCCTATCACATATCAGTTAATTATACTTTTGACATATAACTATATAATCACGCAAATATGAAATGAGTGAGAAATGTGTGATTTACACAATTGATTCAATGACAACTAAAACCAGACTTCACTTCTCTACGTTTATATAAACTAGTATATCTACTGAGGATTTAAAAGTTTTTATAATACATATTTTAACATTTATACCAAAATATTAGTTTTGTAACTGTTTATTTTTAATTTTTGTCTGTCATGGAGCTTGAAATCTTGACCTGGACGATGTTGGTCAGGTCTTCAGCTCAAGACTAATGCTCTACCACTTGAGCCACAGCCAGTTTTCTGGTGGATCATTGGAGATAAGAGTCTCATGGTCTTTCCTGCCTAGGCTGGCTTTGAACCATGATTCTCACCTCTCAGCCTCCTTTGTAAATAGGGTTATAAGCATGAGCCATTGGTGCCTAGCAACATAAATATTTTTTACACATTTATGAAGTATGGAGTGATAATCCCATTCATTTATATGTTGTTCAATGATCAAGCCACATCATATCCATTAATTTCTGCATGTAACATTTCTTCATGGGGAAAATGCTCAAAAACTTATCTTCTGGCTGTGATGAAATATCTATTCTTAACTACAATCACTTTACTTCTTGTAGTATAAAATTAATATATTTACTTTTAGTCATGGAAGTTTGCTAATTACATTTATATAAAACATGAATTGTAAAGTGAAAGAAATTCATAGTTCTTTTACTTGTTTAAAGAAAATAATTATGCATTTTTTCAAGTATATTTCTTTGAGAATGTGTAGCATTCATTGATTTAACTGTTAAAATTGATAAGAGTTACATTATATCAAGTAGATTCAAACTTGTATTTAAAAATTGCACACTGAACACAAATAGACTTCACTTTCTTCTAAGACATAATTAAAATAATAGTATACCAAAGCGTGGTGTTAGTTGTTCATGTGTAAAATCATAGAAACTCAGGAAGCTAACACCTGAATATTTTAGCTCAATATCAGTCCAAACAGACAAAAATGTGAAAACTTATCTCCAAGTATCCAGCAGGAGGCAGAAGGTGAGGATGTGGCTCAAGGAATAAAATGTCATCAGCCATGAGCAAAAAATACAAGGGAGACCATTAAACATTGAGTTCAAGCACTAAAAATGGCATATACACAAAAGACAACAACAAAAAATAGTATAAGCATCAATAATGAAGACAAAATAGTAGAAAAAATCATGAGAAATGTTGTGAAAACATCTGGAAGACAAAAATTATTAGATAGAATTTTGATTCATGAGAGGTAAAAGTCACAGTATAATTTGGACAATCTCATTGTAGTCATTTGTGTTGAAACCTGGCTATTGGGTAACATGAGTCAGGTAATGAGTACATTTCCTTTTATAAAATGTCTTCAGTTCCCTCACTTGTTCCCAGTCCCACCCTCCTGTCCCTACCCGTGTGTTAAGTAGTTCACTTTCATCAATGTTCAATGAACTCCACTGCTGCAATTTTTCACTAACAAAAAAAAACACAACTAAGAAAAAAATGAACCTCATTTTGCACGTGGTCTTTTATATTGTGGTCCTTTGTACTTGTTGATTATATGACTATCTCATGAGTCTGGGCTTGAATCACTAGGGAGGGCTACTAGAAGAAAATTTCAAAATCTAGAGCAGCTAACACAGCTGTGCAGTTGTTTGTGGGTTTCGCTACAGTAGCAGCAGGATATATGATATACAAAGGAAATGATTCCAGTGCTTTACAGTCCAGAATGTGATGAAAAGCATACTTTTATCTTCTTAGATGAAATAAGAAGACCACACTTTAAAAGCTAACTAAACGATCAGCCCTTTAAATAACATTGCCATCTTTTAGGCACTCCATATAATTCAAGTCCTTCATCTCCCCACAACCATTGCTGCCATTCACAATCATTGCTAAGGTGAATATCCAGTTCTTTTTGATATTTCAAATGCTTTAGGAGCAATATAAACAATAATACAAGTTGTTGAGAAAAGTTAATTTAGAATCAGTAAACAAATAAGATTCAACTCTATAGCATAACCTTTAGGAAAAATGAATTAAGGATTATGGCATGTCCTTTGTAATTTAATATTAGACATTAGGGCAAAATGCCAGAAAAAGACTCTGCAAGAAGGAAAGAGAAGTATTTGATACGATATATTAAAGATTAACTAGGGAAAAGTAATTTTACCTACAGGTTCTATTATATGATAACATACTTTTGTCTACTAATCAGAGAGACTCAAAAAGATTTTTAATTATGATATGAAAAATGCATCATCATGAATGAATGAAATCACGGAGTGGATGGCTCATTATTCTCATTATTTTGAATTATCTGGTGTTTTTGTTTATGTGGAAGTATGAATGTATGTTATGTCTGGGGAGGAAAGTTTGATTATTAGATCATTGTGTGATACCCAGTGTCAGGAACCTAACATGAGTCAGAGTGTTAAATATGTATGTGTGTGTGTGTGTGTGTGTGTGTGTGTGTGTGTGTGTGTGTGTGTTTGTGCCTGGAAGTCTATATATAAAAAGAAGTATCTTATTTCCCTAAGGGTATATATATATAATTCTATTAGGTGTACTACATTAATGACAGCAGATAAAAGTAATAAACATTTGGGGGCTTATGTTTATGTTCGTATGATTGCATGAACAAGCAAAAAGTTATGTTTGGGGTATGAGTTTTATAGAAGGTCAGCTGAAAATATAAACAATTGGAATCTTGAGAAAGATATCAATGGCAATCATTTCAGTGTAGATCAATTTTAGACAACACTTGCAAAGGTATGCAATCCTATATGTAAATGCAACATTTATTGATTTTCCAAAGCTACACTATTATAGAAATTTGTAGGAAAACAAGTTAAATTATAAAAACACAAAAGTAATATGATTATTCATTGCATAGTTTTACATTTTAGTTTCCTCAAGTAAAAATACCATTTATTTCTTCTGTATAGGAAGGAAAAACCTAAATATTACAGTTTGTGCCATATTTCACATTGGGAAGCATTGCCTATATCAATAAGTTTATTTCTTTTGTTTCTGTTTTCCTATTCATAATGCGTCTTCTCATAGTATTCTTCTAAGGACTTTTTCTTTCTCCCAGATTGGGGCTTAAACATAACTCATGATCTCAGTTTGTTTGCTAACAGTAATCAGTCTACCATTTGAATCATGTCTCCAGCCCAGAAATTTTTTAAGTTAATTGGAGTTAGAGCCTCATAAACTTTCCTACCAGGTGGAAAACCATTATCCCCCAAGTCTCATCCTTCTTAATCACTAGGATTATAGAGATGAATCATGGACCCCAAGAATCGATGACTTTTCATGTCTTATAGATTCCACATGTTTGCTAGTAATTGTAATAGTAAACGACCACAGATTGGGTAGCATTAACACTGTAAATAAATTGCCTCTGAGTTGGTGGAACTAGAAGTCCAAGATCAGAGTTGGCTTCTTCTGAGTCCTCTTTCCTTAGCATATTCAAGGCCTTCTGCATCTATTGGAGGAGACTTCCACTTAAATGCTATCTTTGAGATTGTTTCAATATACAATCACTTTCTAATGCAGTGGTTTTTTTATAGTAAGATTTTAATGAGACCGTATTCAACACATAAAATATTACTTAATGGACTGAAGAAAATCTCATAGGAAATTATTTGGTTTGGGCATGGAAGTTGTGGTTATACTATAAAAAAATTAGCAAAAGAGGTAAAGGTTTTATTAGAGCTTGTAACACCAGTATGAAGTCTTAACCTTAGACATGCCACATTCTTACCTGGTACATAATTAAATTCCTAGCTGTACTGGAGGATTGAACCTAAAACCCTATACTTGTTAAACGGCATATCTACTACTGCCATACCTTCAGATTGTAATTGGTTTGCTTATTTTGAGGTAGTATCAGTATGCCTGGTCCTGATTGGACTGTGGTCCTCCTAACACAAACAAAAAATATTGCACCCAGCAAATGGTTAGAGTTTCTGAAATTTTTTTTTGTGTCTGTGCTTGCCTGTAACTGGAATTCTTTAATCTTTCTTTCCCAAGTAGATAAGATTAGAGGTCTGAGGCTCTTTATCCAGTAAAACTATACAATTTGAAAATATCTTGATATTGCCTATATTTGTGATTAATATATATAACTAACCATAATTTTCTCCCTCTTTTGTTTAGAACTCTGTGTTGAAAACATTGGCTTACTTGATATACATGGCTTTGTTTTGGATGAAATCCCATAACAATCCAAAAAAATCTCCCAAATGTTTATGTTCAAAATCATGGAAAAGAAGGCTTCAGGTTAGAAAAAAAACACTGATCCTTAAGTTATAAATGCAATATATTTATAATGTTAGTCAATGCTTTCTTAAGTATGAGAAGAGAAGGAACGCAGAAATGTGAAAGATGTCAGATATAATTTTGATAACCTACTAGGTCTCTGGGGAAATTCTGTAGTTGTCACTTCATGTTAACTTCCTTTCTTAAAGCTTGCTTTATTAAAACCCTGTGGGTTGGACTGATTGGTAACCTTCTCCAGGAAATGAGGCTGATTTTAGAAAGTCTGATGGTATGTTAAATAAGGAATGATGAGAATGAGGACAGATATTGTCACAGAATGAGCCGACCGGGTTCAACTGCTGAACAGCAAAACAAAGCTAAGTAACAAGTCTGGAAGATATATAGATAGATACGTATACACATAAATTTACATGCATGCATGAAATAGTAAATCTCCAGTAGAATATAGAGAAACTTGGCCTGACAATTGTTAAAATATATGAAACTGATTGCAGGAAAGGTACAGTAAAATATCAATAGTTTATCATAGATTTTGCATACATTTTTTAAAGGATAAAAAATCTTCCTTCATTATATATTTACCCTTAGTATATTTTAAGTTTTTTTACATTGTAGTAGGAACATATATACAATGCTGAAAATTAGAATTACACACAATATGCAACATGGCTAGCACTGGTGTTTCAAGGTTGAATCTTAGCTAGTTAAGAGATTGAGATCTGAAGATTACAATTTGAAGCCAGCAGGAGTAGGAAAGATCATTAGATTCTTATCTCCAATTAACCAACCGGGCAAATGGATTTCCAGTTCAAATTATATGTAGATCACTGGCCTTGACCACAAAAGCACCATCCCAGCCCTGAGTTTAAGGATCAATAGAAATAAAAACACAAAATACAACATGGAGTTAGATATTTTATAATAAAGCACATTTTTATATACTCTACATTGTTAGAAAGACTAGACTTCTGTGTTAGCTTTATAACCGTCCATAATAAGTGTTATTGCCCATATATTAAGCGGAAAGGCTTACTCAGATTTAAAAGTTTGAAGGTTTCTGTATATGTTCAGTTTGTTTTATTGTTTGGGGGGCTGTGACAAGACAATGTCAAGGTGGGGAGTATGTCAAAGAGAAATGTTTTTGACTGAGAAAGATTAAAATATAGAAGAAGGAAGATGAGATTCTATGTACTCATAGGTTTCAGTCCAAAGAACTTAATCCCTAGCAGAACTACTCAAGTATTCTCCACAATCTGGGAGGAAATGGAAAGCCATTTTTCTTTCACACATTGGTCTTTCTGGGGCAAACTAAAATCAAGTGGCAACATCTTCACCTATGACAGAATATTACTCCATTATGATTTACAGAGTAAGTTTCCTGGCATATAATTTTTTTCTTCCTTTTTTTTGGGTGGTGATATAAATATATTTTTCATAAAGGCAACCTTGTCTTAACCATTACCCACAAAATTTATGCTGTCATAGAATCAGAGTTTTTTTGATTAAATTAACACAATAGTTGGCTCATTTATGCCAGCACAAAATATAAACACTAATGACATTTTTCACTGAACAACCACTCATAGAAAAATCATGAAATAATGAAGAACAAATCCATGTAAATTTTTTTCTGTGGGTCGTGGGACTTGAACTCTGGGCTGGGCCGGTGTTCAGCTCTTCAGCTCAAGGCTTCCACTGTACCACTTGAGCCACAGTGCTGTTTCTAGTTTTTAGGTGGTTTATTGGAGATAAGGGTCTTACAGTCTTTTCTGACCAGGCTAGCTTTCAACCAATATCCTCAGATCTCAGACTCCTGAGTAGCTAGGATTGCAGGCATGAACCATGAAGCCCAGATCCAAGTCAATTTTTAAAAAGCAAGCTTATTTAAACTTCTGGCTTTTTCCAAAAACAAACTTATTTTTTCAGCATTAGTTTATAACTATGAGTTATTTATAGATATAACTCGGATTATTTTTAATAATATCAAGTATAATTTTATTATTACTCAGTATCTCACAAAAATCCACTTTAATTGACTTTCCCCAAAGTCAATTATTACATACTATCTCACACTCTTGTTATTACATTCTATATTGCATATAGTGTGAAGTGAATCTAGTTTGGACAATTTCATATAAATTAGTAGATGCTTTTTTAGCATTAAAAATTCACATCTCTGGTCTTAAACAAAGAAAAGAAGATTTTAGAGTGAAAATCAAATATGAATGTGTAGTGTGTCCCAATTAAACCAAAAATTCTAAGTTAATACAGACAAAATTATTACCATTGGAAATAGTGAGGCAAGAGGAGGCAGAATTCAATCACGTCAAATAATGTCTCTGTTTTTCTGCTACCCCTTCCACTAACAAGAACTCCCGGGTCCCAGTTGTCACAAATTTCAAGTATCTCTCTTAGAATTCTATGTGGAAAAGTTCTGAATCACTGATGCTTTTTCTACTTTCTGTTTTATGAAACAAAATATAGACACAAAACAATTAAAATAAATGTACACATATGTTGAAGTCACCACAGCTTGAAAAACAACCAAGAAATTGGAACTACCCCAGGAACAAAAACATGTTATGTTCAGTTTTTTTTTTTTAAGTACGAAAACCTTAAACACATGTTAACTTGAGCAGAGATATAAGGATAACTGTCTTTCAGAAATAAGGTTGTGTTAATTTGTAATTAAATTCATCTGGATGAACCCAATATAGCAAATCCCTTGAATGGATCAAATTCTTTAAAACAAAGGTAACTGTATGTGAAATAAGATCTGCACATATTTAAAAGAAAAAATATTACAGTATTAAATCACAAAAATCATGAATACTTAAAAAATTCAGAAATGCAACGAATAAGTCCAAAAGTATCCATATAGAGAACTAAATCCTACTGATTTCACAGGAACAAAATATGCAAATAATAGAATCCTAGCAGTGTGCCCGAGTGTACATAATTTTAAACTACTCCAAATTACACTGTAGAAGATTTAATGTGGGTTATCATAATGAAAGCATCAAAATATGATATAAGTGAAATAAAAAATCTAATGAAAAGAGAGAATAGGAGTAGTTTCTGGAAAATACTGTTTTAATAAATGTTGGTCAATATCTTTCTAGTACTGACAAAATTGCATACCTACTTAGTTAGATCCAAAAAAGATCCAAGTTACTCTAGCTGATTTGAAACTTTGGCAAAGTAGCAGGATACAACTGTTACAATATTAGGGATTTGACTCTGGCACTGAATTCATTTCCTCTTTGATCTGACAAATGAATATATGAAAGAACATAACTTCTCCAACTAAATATCAAGACCTAACTAAACATATAATCAGAAAAGTCATCATGCAAACCGTATTCCAAACTGACATTTAAGAAAAATCAGTGATACGTATTTTGTATTTATTTTAAATGATTTTTCCATAAATTTTTTCCTTTAGCTTGCATTTTTAAAACATTGTGTTAAATGATGTATATCTTGGTAACTAATTTTGGATGACTCTTTAAATTTAGTTCTGCATATAATGTCTCAATTCAGCTCCTAATCCATGAAGTGATGTTGATTACGAAACAAATGCTAGTAACCACTTTTTATAATGCATAAAATTTCATAAGCATAATTTCAGTAAGCATAGGTTAACATTTTGATATCATGGTCTCATGACTGATGAGCTCTATCGGCATGAGTATAGTTGTACTTAGATTCCTCAGCCTCAATTTAACCACTGTTAAAACAAATGTTTATATCTTTGTCATCCATCAGTGTTAAACTTGAATATAAAGCCTAAGGAAAATGATAAGGTAAGAATTTAGTTTTTCAGGATATAAAGTAAACAGAAATGCAGCATAGAGTAACTCATTGATTGAAAGTCAATCTATTTCTCCAAAACATTCTAAGCATTTCCTTACAATGTGTATTATTCTCAAGAAGGGAATGGGGAATGTGAGAAGAGGACTAACCAAGTATTGTCTTCGAATATACATAATTTGGATTTACCTCTTTATTTCATTATAGGCATTTGGGATAAAAACTTTTTGAATAATTGATTTCTAGGTCAGGTATAATATATCCTAGTTCCATATACCAAACTACATTCAGAAAATGATCTATAGTGATTGAGTAAAGAAAACATATTCAATAAATAGCAAAAAGTATATACCTATAGGGATAATATTTTGAATAGTGCATTGAAAATATTTTAATATAATAATTAATTGGATTGAACAATTTCATATAGACAGCAATTAACTAGGATACTTTAATTTTAATTGGACAAGATAGTTTTTCTAAATGAACAAAATCAATTTCTCCTTTTACTTTATTAGGGAAATAACTGAACAAAAAGTGGAAATTAACATATGAATCTACAAAAGATGGAATGAATTTTTGTCTTTTTATTATCAAATATTAATTTCACAAGTTATTTTATTATGTTATACACATATCCATATAATGTAGCTTGCTAAATTTTATTCATTTTATGAATTTCATTTCTTATTTTTATACTTTTATTATGTCATATACTAAAATAAATTATTTGAACATATATACTCCACAATATTTCTCTTCATCTCCTCTCTTAATTTTTTCCAAATTTAATCAGTTCCAACTTTTATAACTTGGTGAATCATTTTATTTTCTATGTCTAGATTCTGCGTATGAGAAATCTAGAATTTGTTTTTCACAGTATGGCATATTGCTTTAATATGAAGATTTCTTCTT
Source organism: Dipodomys spectabilis (assembly GCF_019054845.1). Taxonomy (NCBI): domain Eukaryota; kingdom Metazoa; phylum Chordata; class Mammalia; order Rodentia; family Heteromyidae; genus Dipodomys; species Dipodomys spectabilis. The sequence goes on along the minus strand of NW_024871204.1, from coordinate 962,591 downwards.
CTATGTATTTTCTTGAAGATGATATGATTTCAGTATTATGTCTGGCTAAGTAATACATCATTGCGCATATATGCATATATATATTACAATTTCTTTATTCAATGAGTGATTAAGGGATATGTAGTTTAATTCTATAGTTAGTTGTTGTTTTTTTTTATGTGGGATAAGGAAGGATGGAAATAATGATGTTTGGACTGAGAAACATGTTCTTTATGCAGGCACTCTAGGATTTGAAACATCCTCTCAGCTGCTCTTTCATAAGTATTTCAATAATGCATTATATCTAAAAAATAAAATTTAATTACATTTGCAAAATGTTCTATTTCAGTATCTATATTATTATTTATTATAGTGTCACATTTAGTATGTCATATGAGTATGTGGGTGTATGTGAGCATGAAAATGCATGCATTTTTTATTATGTAGATGAATCTAAGGAAACTGAATTTATGTGAGATAACGTAAGTTGCTAATTTGGTGTATATGTCCAGTTTGTGGAGTGTGATTTCAAGATCACATTTTGGTAGGTTTCGTACCGAGTAAGTAGATGTTTCTAATCCAAAATCATAAGCACTAAAACAGATACTCTGTTTTATAATCATTCAATGTTAGTAATCCAGACATTGTAATAAGGAGAAAAAAATTGCTTGAAAGTATGATGGGTCAGTAGTAGGCCTTTAGAAACTCTATATTTTCCCCAAAATCTTCGGATGTACTCTTTGGATATTAATTTAAAATATATTTATAAACATACAGATATAATATGATCTTGCATATGTAAATATATGTATATAGTGTAAATATATATTTAGTTATATTTAAATTTGTATTATAAATATCCATTTATATTTAATTCATCCCAACTTATATATACTGTGTGTATGTATATGTATATGTTTGTATATATATATATATATACTTTTTTCTTTTTTTAAATTAATTTTAAGTTTTATTTTTGTCGAACATACTGTATAGAGGGGTTACAATTACATGGCCAAGATAATGCATACATTTTTATCAAGCATTGCAGCCTCCTCTTTGGTTACCCTTCACATCCCTTCCCAGCTTCTGCCCCTCACCCAATCCTCCCCCCTCCCCGTACCAACGTTGTAAAGTTCATATATTACATGAAAACTTGTACTTCTCATTGTTGCAACAGGTCAACTTGTATCCTTAAACTACTTGTTTTTCCCCATCTCCTGCACAAATTATACTGACATCAAATACAGTGAAAGTAGGGGTTATATTGTGGGGGTGGGACATACAAAGCAACAAAGAAATAATCTTATAATTGCATTAGAAACAAATGCATGAAAAAAAACATGAAAATACATATGTAAGGGTTCATTTTCCTAGCATCACATTATCTGATATTTTCTGCTTGACTCATACATATACTAGATATTAAAATAAGGGAGACCATGGGACCTATGTTTCTTTGGGCTTGGCTTACTTCACTTAATATAATTTTTTTCAAGTCTTTCCATTTCCTAATAAAAGGGGCACTGTCATTCTTTCTGATGGAGGCATAGAATTCCATTGTGCATATATACCACATTTTCTTGATCCATTCATCTACTGACAGGCATCTGGGTTGGTTCCATATCTTAGCTTAGGTAAATAATGCTGCAATAAACATAGTTGTGCTGGTAGATTTAGTGAGGTCTTATTTGTAAACATTTGGTTAAATGCCCAAAAGTGGAATTGCTGGGTCATAGGGGAGCTCTATGTGTAGTGTTTTGAGGAACCTCCATACTGCTTAACAAAGTGGTTGAACAAGTCAACACTCCCAGCAGCAATGAAGTAAGGTTCCCTTCTGTCCACATCCCCTCCAGTATCTGTTGTTGTTAGAGTTCTGAATAATAGCCATTCTAACTGGAGTGAGGTGGTATCTCAATGTTGTTTTGATTTGCATTTCTTTTATGGCTAGGGAGGTTGAGCATTTCTTCATGTGTCTATTGACCATCCTTCTTTCTTCTTCATAGAAGTCCTCTTTAAGTCTTTAGCCCACTTATTTATCCGGCAGTTGTTTCTTTGAGGATTTGTTTTTGGGGGATTTAATTTTTTGAGTTCCAAGTATATTTCAGATATGAGATCCTTGTCCGTTGTATGGCTAGTGAAGATATTCTCTCAATCCGTGGGCTTTCTATTGATCTTACTAGCTATGTCCTTTGCCATGCAGAAGCTCTGCAACTTCATGCAATCCCATTTGTCCAAACTTTCTTTGATTTGTTGTGTTTCTGGGTCTCTATTCAGAAAATTTCGGCCTGAGCCAAGGAGATCTAGGGTTTCTCCTATTCTATCCTGTAATGTTTTCAGAGTGCCTGCTTTGACTTCGAGGTCTTTGATCCATTTGGAGTTGATTCTGGTGCAGGGTGATATATAAGGATCTAGCTTTAGTTTTCTACAAGTAGTTAACCAATTTTGCCAGCACCATTTACTGAAGAGGCTGTCTTTCTTCCATTCTATTGTTTCAGCTCCCTTATTGAAGATTAGATGGCTATAGGTCTATAGATTCACTTCTGGGTTTTCAATTCTATTCCATTGGCCCTGAGGTCTGTTCTTATTCCATAGGTTTATTAAGTCAGTTTGTTCGAACAGGCAGAAAAATGCTCTGCTTTACCCAGGATTTTGCGATCCTCCTCCCAGGCTAGTTAAAAGGGGGGCAGATCTGCTTTGAATCTCAAAAAAGAGGGGGATGCAGTGATGAGGCTAGGTTCTGGGTAGAGTTGAGGCTTTTCAACAAACAGTAGCTTTTCCCGGGGGCTAATTTGTGAAAAACTCACAGATCCCAGCCTGGAGTCATTCTCAGGGTTTCCGTTTACTGAATTTCAATTGATTGTCCAGGCTGCTAGAGGGAGGGGCAGCTTCTGACTCTGATTACCCGGGGAAGAAAGCCACTCCTAGGGCTGGTGCCCAACCTGGGTGACTTTTCCCTGGGTGGAGCTGGGTCTGGCAGGTCTCGCCGCCATTAAGTACTTGTGACCTGCTAAATGACTCCTTTTATTCCAAGGATTGAGTTGGAGCTAGCAGCTCCGTCGAGCTTTGTCGGTATCCAAGATGGAGATCTCTGGTACTGGGGTGGGGGTGTGACCTTCCCTTCTCTGCTCCCCGAGAAGGAGTGAGGAAGTCAGGCTTCTATTCATGCCGAGTCTTGGTTCCTGGGTCATCTCTGGTCTGCAAACTGCAGGATGAAGATATCTGCTCCTTGTTGGTTCTTGCTGGTGTTGAGTAGAATCCGCTCTCTTACTGCGTCTGGCTCCTTCATCCGGGACTCTCTGTGACTCAGGTATGGATCCTGCGATCGCTGCCGCAGATCGCCACCGCTGCCGCCGCCGCAGCAGCTGCTGGCAAGAGCTCAGATGTGTCTGCTTGCCTGGATTTTCTCTCTCTAGCTTAACTCTCTGTCCTGTGATGGCACACTTGGTGTGATTCTCTGGCTTAGGACTGTTCACTAGAACTCTAAAACTGCTTTCTCTGCGAGAGCTTGTTTAGACTCCAGCTTCTCCTCTGCCATCTTCCCGGAACTCCATTCTTCATCCTCTTAATCTTCCTCCTCCTCCTCCTCCTCCTCCTCCTCTTCCTCCTCCTCCTCCTCCTCCTCCTCCTCCTCCTCCTTCTCCTTCTTCTTCTTCTTCTTTCTTGTTCTCCTTCTACTTCTTCTCCCTCCTCTTCCTTCTCCTCCTCCTCCTGTTCCTCCTCCTCCTCCTCTTCTTCTTCTTCTTATCATTATTATTATTATTACTGTGCTTTAGAGGGGACAGTTAAACACGGGTGGTAATGACTACATTTCTTTCGTCTTTGTTTTGTTTCAGTCAGTAATGAGGCTTGATCCCAGGGCCTGAACACTGTCTCTGAGCTCTTTCGCTGAAGAATGGAACTCATATTGAGCCACAGCTCTATTTCCCTGAGTGCATTTCTTTTGGGACAATGTTACCCTTTCCCTTCATCTCTTCCAGTTATTCCGTCCTTCCCCACAAACAAGTTGCATAAGTCATTTTCAATATATTACCAATTGAACACCACAGTTGCTCATGTTCCTCCTTTGTCTCCCCTTTTCTTTGCCCCTTTAACTTCTCAAAGAGAGATAAATGAAGAAACATGACAAAAATGAAAGTAAATAAAGAAAAATATCATCTGTTTATGTTTCCTGGTCACTGGCTATTTTTGAGATAAAATGTGTTTGTGTGTGTGTGTGTGTGTGTGTGTGTGTGTGTGTGTGTGTGTGTGTGTGTGTGTGTGTATTTCGATACTGGGACTTGAACTCAGGGAGCTGACCTTTAGCTTTTTAACTCAAGGGTAACAGTCTACGACTTGAACCAAACTTCCACTTCTTGATTTTGAATGGTTAATTGGAGATAGAAATTTCACAGATTTTTCCTACCTGGTCTAGCTATAATACACTTTCTGTAGATCTCAGGTTTATAAAAAGCTAGAGTTACAGGTGTGAGACATAGGTAGTGCTTGGCCTACCTTCTTTTTGTTAAGTAGTGGAAATGTAAAAGACAGTTCCAACCATAATAAAAAAGAAATCCATTTAACATTCCCAGCTTCATTAACTTTTAATACTTTGTCACAATTGATATGTACAGAGAAACATTTTTTATAAATGCTCGTGCAATTTGGTTTTCATCTGGGTTTTTTCCTCATGATGAACTTGATTTTATATCTTTTTACCTACTAAATATTGATGAGAATATATCCAGAAGAAATTAATGACCTTTTGTTGGATATCATAAGGAAATGGTGTAAGCTAACACGTGATAAATTTGTGGGCAGGACCCTGATGATATATCCACATTCTTAGCCAGAAGACTGTAGTGCCTGTTACAAATCATCTAGATCTGGCAAAACCCTGACTCAGGCCTTGTTACCACCTTCCTGTATGTCCCCTTAAGAGTACAATCCTGACTCTCCAGTGACCATGAGAGAGCCCTGCTGGGCCTTCTCAGGACACAGGTAGGGTCACCAGTCAGTCATAGCACCTACTGCTTCCTATAATGGAACAACACAGGTAATGTTAGGTCCTTAAGCTGTTATCAGTCCCAAGGTTTCCTCCTTGAACATTCGATCCTAAGACTTAAGGAGACATCAAAATCTCTGTTCCTTGTGCCTGTTGTGGACCTGTATTTCTTTTGCTGCTGTAATCTTCGTGGAAAGAAATGATCTGAGCTCTATAAGCCATTTTGCTTATTCTAGGACCTTAGGGTAAGTCTGGCTTTTAGACATAGACAAAAAGAAATATAGTGATAAAAAATAGCAAACAACATTTTTTCTAGTCTATTTATTACCCAAATATGTTTTCAAATTCTACCAATAATTCTTATTAGTAAGAAACATTTAATTAGCAGTCACGTTCTCAAAGGCCTAAGTTCCTCAGTGAGCTATGCAAGAGAAACAGCAGCAAGTGTCAGGGTCCTCCAGTCTAACTTCTTGCCCAGGGAGGAGTGCCTCCAAATTGAACAAAGAATACTTCTTTCTTATATCTCAGATCACGTGTCCAAGGTATACATACTAAAGAGAGCTAAGGACAGGAGATTAGTCTGACTTAGGAACAATGCAGATCACAAACACGAATTCTATGTTAACAGAAAAGAAAAGAAATTTTTCTTATTCATATAATACAATAAAAAGCACTACTTTTCTCATTATCTCTTAATTGTGGCTATACGTACTTAGTACTAGCTTCTTGAAAGTCCTCAGAATCTCTTTGACTGGAACTCAGAAGTTCCGTTAGTATCAGCTTGAGATTTTATGAAAAAAAATAATTTTTATATTTTTAAAAATCTATTTTATTATAAAGATGCTGTACAGAGGGGTTACATTTACATGAGTAAATTAAACATTGTTACCCACGCCAGTGTTTTTCTCCCTCTGTCCCTTCACTGCAGTCCTCCCTACCCCCGTTACATTGTAAAGTTAATTTCTGCCATAGTGTCCTGTGAGTATCATTGATGGAATGGGTCAGCTTTTGTACTTCTTTCAACATTTTGTTATTTCCCTTCTCTTCCCCCAGTCAGATAAATGCATATACAGGATGCAGGGTACCAGATTCCAAGACAGGAATTGCCATGGATAAAACCAATAGGAAAAGAAAAATGACATAAAATAAGAAGAAAGAACTAGCTGCTGTACATTGGCTATAACAAGCTTGACAATTAAACAAAAGAAGACCTGCAGTTTCTATGTCTTGAAGTTCATTTCAATTAGCATCATTTTGTATGGTCAATTATATATATGAATATACATGTTATGAATATATATATATATATATATATATTCAAAACTCCTCAGCTATTATAATCCACTTTCAGGAGTAACAGGTTAATGCTAATCATTGCAAAGGAGGGAAATCATAGAGCCCATGTTTCTTTGGGCTGGCTTGATTAACTTAGTATGATTTTTTTCCAAGTCTTTTCATTTTCTTACAAAAGGGACCATGTCATTCTTTCTGATAGAAGCATAAAATTCCATTGTGTAATTATACCACATTTTCTTGGTCCATTCATCTACTGAAGGAGAACTGGGTTCGCTCCATATCTTTGCTATGTAAACAATGCTGCAATGAACATAGTTGTGCTGGTAGCTTATTGTGCCCTAGTTTGAGATCATTTGGATAAATACTGAGGTGTGGGATTGTTGGAGAAGTTCTATGTTGAATCTTTTGAGGAATCTCCATACTGCCTTCTAGAGTGGTTGAACCAGCTTACATTCCTACCATCAGTGTCGTAGGGTTCCAATTTAGCCATATCCACCCCAGCATCTTTTATTATTTGTTCTCTTGATAATGGCCATTCTAACTAGGGTGAGTGGAATCTAAATGTGGTTTTGGTTTTGCTTTGCATTTCTTTTATCACCAGTGATGCTGAGCATCCCTCTTCTCTTTCTGAGAGACCACACTATTACAGGTTTCTAGTGTCTCAACAGAGGCATAGAAACTTGTAATATTGTGTGATTTTGTTGTACATTCACTTCACTTGAGTTTCCAATGACTCCTATAACTTACAGTAAAGGTTTATACTATTTATCTTACTGAAAAAAAAAACACTCATTTTCAAAAAGCATAGAAAAAAATATCTTTGTCAGGGGTCCCAGTGAATTCTAAGGAAGTTTCTTTGCTGGGAAATTTTACTTGGTTATTTGTTCGTTATGTCATTTTAATGGCGTTTCACCACCAACTGCTCAACAAACTAACAACTATGTTGCCTCATTGGATTTTGCTTCAAAAGTTACAAAATATTTTGACATATTTTTGGTTTGTGTTTGGGGGAATTTGGCTGTTGGAGTTCAAGTGGGCCAGTACTCAGGCTTCAACTGAGGGTCTGGAGCTCTTGCTTAGATTGCTTTACTCAGTGCTGTCACTGTGCCACTCAAATCTCATCTCCACTTCTGGCTATTTCTACTTAGTTGACGATAAGAATCTTGAGGATTTATTACCTTGGTTTGCCATCAAACTGTGATCATCAGATCCCACCTTCGTGATCAGCTAAGATTACAAGAATGAGCCAGACACTGGACATATTGTGCTCTCTATGAAACCTAAACAAGAGCACATAATTCTGAAGCATGTGTGTAAATTTATGTATTTCAAAATTAGTTAGAAAAATATAGCATTTATGTGTGTGTGTGTGTGTATATATATACATAATATAAATGTGCAGAGGGAAATGAGGATGTACCTGCTGATTTTGAGGAAAGAGTTCACCTATGGTCTTTCTCAGACTGGGCTACACTGTACAGAATGCTTGAGACTAAAGGTGAGGTAAATGATGTCATCATCCAATTAACTACATCCCTTGCTAATATATGCATATACTGTGGTGTTGTCATGATTATTTCGTGTATGAAAGCCAGTACTGGGGTTGAATTCAGGACCTAGGTACTGTTGCTTAGCTTTTCTATGCGATGCTAGCACTCTACCATTTGAAGCACAGCTCAGCTTTCTGCATTTACTGTTTAATTGGAGGTAAGAGTCTTTTTTGCTCAGTTGGCTTTGAAGTGAGTTCTTCATATCTCACCACTCTGAGAAGCTACTTTTACAGTCCTGAGTTTCTAATGCCTAGCTTTTTATTATTACTTTTACAAGCTACATGCTCACACACATTTCTTGCATTCAAAAATCTCACTGTTTATCCTGAATGACAATATGTGAGGAAAGATGGATCAGTGTGTATGTTATCAAATGGGCCTCTAGCCCAATTAACATCCTTCTGGCATTAACATATTCCAATGAGTGAGCACACATTTCCACTTTCACTCTGCCTTTTTTATCTTCCTTTATGAACTGTCTTTGATACATCTTATCTCCCAAACAGGAGATATTATGTGAATGTATTTGATAATATTTCAGATGGGGGTGGTGTTGTGTGTCTGGATGTCTGTTGTCGGAGGCCGCCCAGTTGGGCTTCAGGCACAGAGCTAATGCTTCCTGTCTACTATTTGCATCTTAGACTTCTAAGAAGCTAGGATAACAAGCATGAACCACCTTCAACTGGCTTGTTTTAGAAGCATTAATTGCTTTTCCTTCATTGCTTTTTTTCCTGGAAAGTTGATCTAGACAGGCTGCTTGTACCTCATGATAAGGTCATTTGAATAATACCCTTTGCCTCTGGCATTTCTGAAAATCATTTCCTCAGTTCTAGGCAAATGAATTTGTTCTAAAGCCAATAGCATTTTACTTCTGAGATGTCAGGTAAATTATTTAAATCTCTTATCCTTTCCTTTGCCAAAGCAATTAGAATGTCTCTTAAAACCCTACTTCTTGAGAGTATTAGAGTTAGAAGGTATCATGTGCACACTTTCAATTAGTGTCTCCTTTTATAAGCATATGTTACAAGATTAGGTGGAAGAATGATGACTATTGAATTAATTTGATAACAACTCTAGGATTTTTAAGGCTTAATGCTCATTAACTCAAAGGAGGATTAAAGGCATTCACAATAGTGGAATGTGGCTACTACCCATATGATGTATGTGGAAACTGATCACAATTCTTATGATTAATAAAATAAATCCTCAAATTTCCAGTGGAAGACTGCTATGCTAACTGGAGGAGACACTAATTGTAACAGGGCATTGAAAAATGGTAATGAAGCAAAATATGGGGGAGAGCAATTGCTAAGGATATAATTTCCAAGGCTCATACCAAATACATTGAACGAGAATACTAAGTGATGAATGACTGAGCACCAAATTATATTTTTTAGCTTCTTTGTTTTGTGACGTCATGGGATTTGGACCTGAGGCCTGGGTGCTGTCCCTTAGTTTTTTCCTCAAGCCTAGTGCTCTTCCTGTTGAACCACAGCTTCATATCCATATTTTTGGTGGTTAATTGCAGATCAGTCTTACAAAATTTCTTCTTTGGGCTTAATTAAAATTGATCCTCAGATATCAGCCGCCTGAATAAGTAGGATTCCAGTTGTAAGCTACAATTACATTTTAGAAATATTCTTTTGGTTTTTTCCCTTCCCCTCCACAAATTATAACAACATCAAATACAGTGAAAGCAGGGGTTATACTGTGGGGTAGGGACATGCAAAGCAACAAAGAAAAAAATCTTATAAATGTGTAAGAAACAATCGCACAAAAGAAATAAAACATTTGAATATATATCTTAGGGTTCATTTCCCTAACATCAACTTATCTGAACTTTTCTGCTTGACTCAGACATATACTATTTACTGCAAATAAGGGAAACCATAGGACCTATGTTTCTTTGGGCCTGGCTTACTTCACTTAATAGGGATACAGGTGGACCCAGTGCAACAATGAGATGTACAAGTTCTTATGTCGAAAATGAACTTTACAACTTTGGTGGGGGGGGGAATAAGACTGGGTTGGGGGAGGATGGGAAGGGATGGGAAGAGGAAACAAAGGAGGAGGTTACAATGCTTGATAAGAAATGTACTCATTATCTTGCCCATGTAATTGTAACCCCTCTGTACAGTATTTCCACAATAAAAAAAGAAAAGAAAGGAAAAGAAAAGAAATATTCTTTTGGAGAATCAGATATGTCTGACTACTATTTTAGCACTTTGGTTCCAGTTGGTCATTTCAGATTTATGGTAAAATCCGAAGTTTTCTTCTTGTAATCCACAGAATACAACATCTATCTAATTTATTCCTATCTTCATTTTTGACCTCCTTTTTTTTCATTGTACAATTCCATTCTTACTTTACAAGCAAGTATGTCTGTTCTTTTTTACTTTTCTGAAGCCAGTCAGGTCCAATCCTATCAATGGGGGATGTATTTGCTGTTCTTACTGCCTGGACTACCTGCTCTTAGATAATTGTCTGGATGATGACTCTCATATCAACTATCTCTTGTTCAGGGAGGTCTCCTCCCATCCCCACTGTGAAGTTGTTGCTACAAAATCACCAATGTCATGTCTCTGATTTATAGAAATTCTCATTATGATTTCTGGTTTTCTTTTCAGCATGAAATTGGTAAAGAGAGAGCCACATTAACTTCTGTTTCTCCAACACCTGTAACAATGCCTAGTCTTTAGTGCTCAGGAGCCTTACATGGAGATCAGTCTTCTCCAGCTCAATTTATCCTAGCTTCTGGTCAGAACAGCCTTCAAGCTGAAGTTTGGTGGCTAGTAGTCATTCCTCTCATTCTTTGTGTATTTTGGTGTTGTTGAGTCCACTACAGGGCAAAACCAGTACCTGACACCTATTTGTGGCTATGGCAAAGGTGGCTGTGACATCATACCAGTTATGGCCATTGTTTTGTGAAGCTGTGTGAGGACACCCACCCCGACACAATTTCCCACATATATGTGTCTCTTTTGCCCAGGAGTGCCTTAAACAATTCAGCAACCAAACTGTCACCCAGTTCCTGATACACTCAGAGTATGTTTCCATTTCCTTTAAAAAAAGAACAATTCAAGACATGCTTTGATGATTTGTCATTGAATTACTGAAACAGAGTATATAATTTTATGTACTTGTAAGTCTTTGTCCATCTCTCTTGAGCCTTTGCCATATTTCCATGTGTTTGCAGCTTGGGAAGGGAAATAAGGTTTAATTCAGTAGAGTCAGGGACTATAGTTCAGAAGGCTATTTTTAGACCCTTTTGGAGAGAATGACAAGTCTTCATCTGATGTTCTACATATGGCCATCTTGGTACAGGAACTAAGTAGACTATCATAAGATAAGAGGCTTGTCCTGATTTCTACTGACTTTCATCTGGGCTCAGGGAGTGTGATCCCACTGCATATGTGTCTCTTTGTTACACTGGGGGTCCCAGACCTCCTCTAAAAGTCTAAGGCCATGGGGGTAAGTGAGACTAAAACTCAGAACCCAGCTTCCCACATCACTAGGATTAAAGGCGTGAGCCTTATAGACTTAGCTTTTAACTGCTTTTTTATACATAGTATAGTCATTTTCATTATATTCACTTCATAGACAGATATATAAAAATATATGTATATGTTTATTCATCTATTTATAATCAGTGTTAGATCTAGAAACACACAAATATATTCATATAATTATAATCAAATTATATCAATACTTTCCCCAATAATAATTTACACTAATGTTTTGTGAAATATATACTCAAGACTAAAAATTTAAATGCCTTTGTTGTTTGAAAAATCATATTCAATCTTATATGTTATATAATATACTATATATATAACATCAAGAATATAACATGTATGTATATATAATTTATTTAATTATGTTATTTTTCTTCCTGATTTTGTGTTTGTTCATCTATGTAAGCCTTTCTTCTATTGATGATGGCTTTTACTTTCCCTTATACATATTTCCTATATATTTTGTCAAATATGTTCAGACCTAAATACATTTTTTATATTATTGGGGCCAAATTTTTCTTCCTTGTTACTGAAAGCACAATGAAGATGTATAAAGATTTGAACTCACTGTTGGAAGAGTGTCCCACATTCCACTAAATGTTGTGCATTTTCCCAATTGACAGAATAGTTTTCTACACATCAGATCTGCTATGTCCTAGACATTTTTAGCCACCTTATCACCCCATGCAGGCATGGCCTGGCTTCTTTGCCTCTCCCTGTGCATTTAACAGTTCCCTTTATATGCAGTAGGCTCTCTTGTACAGCCTCCTGTCACTCTATCCCCCCTGACCAATAGAACACGTGGGTACGATGCCTCAGAATGTAGTCTGAAATAGAAACATAGTTAGTATTCATGAATCGGGAATATATAATGAACATTGACATTTTAATAAAGTTAGAAAAATAAATAGAGTGAACATTTTGCAACAATCAGAACAAAAAGAAAATTAAAGATTTTCCCAGGAAGGGGGAAAGGAAACTCTAAATCTAAATTGGTCTCTAAGTTGCCTTCACGCAGGAAGTCTGCCTCATAGTCCTCAAAGTCAAAAGGTATTTACTTCCTCACTAAAGACAGGATTTTCTTTCAGAGTCCAGGGAGGGACAGATTCTAATTTCTCAATTGGAAATTGGATCCCCTGCAGAAGGACAGATTCGTCTGGGTATTCAGTGAGGAAAGATTCCCTTTCCCCAACTGAATCTAGATTTTGGACCTCATTTATTGGTTTTCCTGAACATAGGCTGCGGTCATTTTCCATTAGCACACATTTACCCTGCATACCAAGACGTGTCTTTTTGACTGGTTTGGAGCCAATCTAGGTGGCTTGTGAATATCAATGGAAGACATTCTGGATTGTCTTCTTCCTTGATGGTATTTGCAGGTGCACCTGCATCACATGTGGGGTTCAGAACCACTGGGACGAGCACAGGACTCAAAACCTGCTTGGGCCTTTCTACAAAATCAAAAACTCTTATATTCACATACTTTTTGGAGATCAGTAATGGCTTCCAATCTCTATCAGTCACCATAGATGACATCACTGATGGGTTCTTTTTCTGGAGTTCAGCAGGAGCTGCTCTATGGTGATGCAAACTTGAGAATGGAAATAGATAGAGAATTCTTAGAACTCTAGATGTTAAGGTTTGACTAAACTTTTATGAGGATGTAATGGGAGAATCTGTAGAATTTGAGTTTTGACTGAACACATGAGAAAGTAGGGTGTTTCTAATGAGTGGCTACTTCCAAGTTCTTTCAAATGGATAACAGATATTACCTGGCAAAGAACATCCATAAAAGGAATTTTGCCAAGCTGGGGCATACTTAGGGCTCTTGGCCAATTCGGCACATCCCTAGAGACCCAGGTTCTATCCCTATACACCAGCTCTGAGGCATCTAAACAAGGACTTCTTCCTATTTTTCTTAGTCTCATGGGTAATGCGTTCCTCCAGCTGGTCCAGAAGAACATGGAAGCAGAAGAGCAAGTTTGAAGAGGGCATTTTGAGTTTGACATACTGTGTAAGTTCTTTCAGGGTGTCATGGTCCTTGTGCTCATAGAAATCATCAAGTTAGAAGTCCGTCCACATAGGGAAGATGGAACAAACCATGCTGTTGGCAGATTGGGGACAAGAGAAATGAGAGCACGCCTTACCCTTCCTGAGCCTTTTAATATAACGTTTTTCTGGCGGGACATGCATGTTGGGAAGTGGGAAAAGACGCTTCCATGCAGGATGCTCCTCACAACCCACTTCTAGGAATTTCTCTAATACAATCCTTTACAATTTCCCATGTGACAGGAGGAGAAACTTGTTTCCCCACTGGATCTGACTTTTTATACACAACCCTCCTTGTAATCCATGAGAGTCCAAAACAACAACCACATCCACAACTGTGTAATCTGCTATCCACTGACATGGCAAGCCTCAATCCACTGGGGAAAAATCACAACTGGTGTGCAAAAAACGATTTGACTTTGATTCAGAAACTTCAAAGATACCCAGTTTTCAAAGACAGAACTTCTCTTTGTGCCAACGTCCACTTATTTCTTCATCTTGTTCATCTTCCTCCCAGTAATAGTAGAAAGATCTGTACCAATGCCAGGAGATAAGGAGAATAACTCTATGCTTTTCCTTTTCTGAACTAACAGGACACACATGGGAGTCGCTAAGTCCCACATGGTAATGTAAACATGGCAGACAAAAAGTGGAGATATGTCTATACAATTTCAAGGAAATACTGTGAGGATGCTTATATTCCTCTGTCCACATAAATGCACAATGGCTCATGCCTCTAATCCTACTAATCCGGAGAGTGAGATCTACGGATCACAGTTTGAACCCAGTCTAGTTTGTAAAATTGTAAAGACACTTTTCTTCAATTAACCAGCCAAAGGCCAGACCTGGACCTGGGGCTCAAGTGGTAAAGTGCTACGAATGGGACAGCACTCAGGCCCCAAATTCAAGTTCAAGTTGCATTCTTTGTTCTGTCCATATTCCTTCATAGGCTTCCAAGATAGTGATTTCCTAGGAGAGGGTGGACGATGGGTGCCACTGAATCATTCCTTCAATCATAGTTTCTCAGCAAGCATACTGCTAAGGTTCCACTAGCTTATGAGGCAAATGAAATGTTCTGGCAGCCCAATACTAAGGAAGTAGCCGGGGAGGGTACTTCTTTGTCTCAAGCCAAGCTCCTGCACCAGACCCCAGTGAAACACTCTCAGAGAGCTACCAAGTATTCCAATAACCTTCCAGAGGGGGTCTCATCAGCCCTGGGTTTGAAAAAGGAAAACTCACTTTTTAAACAGAATATCCAGCAAGTGCTCCATTGTGGCCCATTCTCTATAATGGTGGAGAAAGTTTCCAACACAGCAGAGATCACCTTTCTGGTAGGCAGGGACCAGTTCCATTACCAGCATTTCCAACATGCCTGAGTCCAAGCTCCATAAATTATCAGGCATATTCAGGGTTTGTGCTGACTGATTGTCACACTGAGGTGGTAAAAAGAATGGATCTTTGAAACATGGAAATGGGAGTACACTTCAAAATGAGTAATTGTAATAGAGTGGATTGAAAAGTACACTGCAAATATTTTCTCAGTAAACACATATAAAAACACACAATAAAAAGATTGTACTGTGGGCTAGGATGAGATTAAATAGATTTCTTGTCCTAGTTATACCTGGCCTGAGTTGCCTTGTGATTCCCTTGGTTTCTTCTTATAAAAAGGTCTGAGATATGGGATTCATGTTTATCACTGATCCAATGTCTGCAGCATCGAGTGAGGCACTCACACCTCTCATGCTGAGACCTGAGTCTCTTGAACTTTGAAAACAACACAGGAACACCTTTCTTGTTCCTGAGCTACAGGCCACAAGAGGTGTCTTGAGCTGACTGTCAGTTACAGTTGCTTAGCTTTCAGAGTTCCATATTATATTCCATTGTGAGGGAAGTAGTGTCATCTCTCAGAGCCCAATGATCTAAGCTGTTTGCTCACATAAGAACATGCCAAAGACAAACTGAAGGCTGAAATCTCCCCTCCCACATCACTCTATACACATGTGGACATTGTCAATTCCCAACATCCTCAGCTAGGCCTAGGAACCAGCATGGTCTCAGCCTCATAGAACCCTTCCTAAGTCAGATCCATGCCTTGTTTGTCACTATTCCTCTCATCTGCACAAATCATTTTGCCTCTCAGGGCCCTCTCAGCCTGCTATGTGCTTCTTGCATCTATTTTTGACATCCACTTCCTAGAACATTGTTAGGTTTTTGTTTCCTAATCTTCTGTTTGCTCTTGAAGTACCTGTGTGATGTCATGTGGAAAAAAGGCAAGTATAAAAGGTGGGAAAATCATACAAGTATTGAAAAACAAACCTTACACATATAGTCAGATATTTTTACAGGTGTACATTCTGGTAAGATAAAAGATTATTTTGAAACTTTTGTCATATTTTATGATAGAGGGGAAGGGGAGAAGATAAGAGAGGTTACATTGTCTTCTCATAATACAATGATTAAAAATACTGTGGTTGAAGGAATGTAAGATTTAAAGATAAAAACTGCTCCTGTCTGTTTTATAAGCTAGTCGTTTATAAAGTATTCCTCACTAAAGTCTTATCATGACTGTCCCACGAACTACCTTTCTCCTTCAAAATAATCAGGAAAAACATTCAGAAATAAGTGAGCTGTTTTCCAATATCTGGATAAGAATTTAAGATACAACACTGCCTGCAATGTGTGTATACATGTGTGTGGGAGTGTGTGTGTGTATGTGTGTTAATGTGTGTCTGTGCAAATGTGTGTTTTAGGACTTGAACTCAGGGGCTAGATGGCAAACCTGAGGCATCTTTCCCTTGAATGTACTGCTCTACCAATTTTGCCACAGTTCCACTGCAAGCTTTTTGTAGTGAACTGGAGAGGAGAGACTCATACAATTTCCTGCTCAGGCTATCTGAACTAAATCTCAGGACTCAACCTCCTGATTAGCTAGAGTTATAATTATGAGCCTCCAGAACCTGGTGATGAAGCATTGTTACTGGAGGCAATGGGGTTTCAAGTTTCAGTCCAGCTTCACAACACTCTACATCATAAAACAGCAACAGCAAAACTCTATATCAAAATATAATAATAACATATAATTAGAATACAATTTAGTGATGTAGTCTGCTAGCATAACTTTCAGGTAACCATGGTCTTAATGATTTAGCATCACAAAACCAAACAAAATGAGATAATTTCATTAGACTCAACAAATTTTTTAATTCTATCTTATAATAATTTCAAAACATTATAAGAAACAGGAAAACATTCATATGTATAAGGAGAATGTAAAGAAAAATGGCAGATTTTGAAATGGAAAATTGTACACTGCAAGAAAACTATTGTCATGGTTAATAGGTGATAATGTTCTTCAGAGCAGCAGTAGATAAATATTTATTTCCTATACATAGTCTAACTTGTATCTATCTTTATCAACTTCCAATCTTCTAGTGCACATTATCAATGTATTCATGTTTATGGTATATTTCAAAATAGCAAAGTCAGGAGGTTAACAAAATACATTAGCTTCAATGTTTTAGGACATAAACCTGCTAATTATATTGACTATTCTATATATTAAAAATGAAGTGTGTTATCATTGTATGCTGTAAGTATGTACGTACACTACTTCAACGTGAAATGGAATACAAGATTTTTCCTGTGAAGCTTGCTATTCAGGACATCACTTCCAGACCAGTGTAGTTTTACCTGCAATCCTCCCCAACCATTAGCTACGTGTGATGGAATATGTTTATCATCCCAGGTTCATGGGTAGTTGAGAGCAGGAGGATTTCAATTCTATGCCATTCTAGGCAAGAATTTCCACATGGCTCCATCTCAACCAAAGAAGTTTCAACATTGCCTAGCACCTATCAACCCTCACCTAGGAGAAAATAAAAATAAGAGCATTGTAGTATAAGAAACAAATTATATTAAAACATGCCGATATAAACTATCATGAACAACACACACCTAGTGTTTGTTTCTCATACCTGTAATACTAACTATAGCTAGGATTATATATGTGAGCCCGAGGCACCAAGCAGTTCATCATTTTAAAAAAGTCTATTTGAAGACAGGTGCCAGTGTCTCATGCCTATAATCCCAGCTACTCACTAGGCTTAGATCTGAGTATCGCAGTTCAAAGCCAATCCCCATAAGAATCTTATCTCCAATTAGCAACTCAAAAACCAGAAGTGGCCTGTGGCTCAATTGGTAGAGTGCTACCTAATTTGAGCACAGAAGCATAGGGACAGTGCCCAGACCCTGAGTTCACCCCACAACTGACTCAAAAAATAAACTTTTTAATGGCTGAATTTCTTGTGAATTAAAATGACAGCTGTGGTATACAATTCTATAGACTACAACAGATTTCATTATATTTGTAGTTAGAAAAAGCAGCAGCACTTGAATAAAGGACATTTTTTTCATAAACTGGGGCAGACTGGTCTCTAATTAGAGGAAATTGCTGGACTCATACGTAGTATTTTTTGGTTGGTTTTTGTTTTGTTTTTTGAACAGGATGAGAAAAATTATTTCTGCCAATGGTCATTTGGATATGTTTGACATCATTCACAGGCCGTGTAGAATTAACAGTAAAGACAAGACACAGTCAACTGGCAATAAACCTACTTGTTTTTATGCCATG
This sequence comes from Dipodomys spectabilis, assembly GCF_019054845.1. Lineage (NCBI taxonomy): Eukaryota > Metazoa > Chordata > Mammalia > Rodentia > Heteromyidae > Dipodomys > Dipodomys spectabilis. Next base: position 944,585 of record NW_024871204.1, on the reverse strand, counting down.
TTCCAAAGGATTGTTTAGCTTATATGTCCCTATGGACTATAGTTTCCTATTCTTGCCTTCATCAAAATACAAGTATGTTCCACCAATTCAGATTTGAGCCAGGCAATATGTAGTATTAGTGCTAAGAGTCGAGGAAAATTGTAACACAACCAGGGAAGCATAAAACCAACACTTTAGTAGCTGGACACTGAAGACTCAGGCCTTTAATCCTAGCTACTCAGGAGGCTGATGATCACAGTTCAAAGACAGCAGGAGTGAGAAAATTTGTGACTCTTCTCTTCAATTAACAACCAAAAAGCCATAAAAGGAGCTGGGGCTCCAGAGGTAGAGTAGCCTTGATTACAAAAACCCAGGGGCAGCACCCAATCCTGAATTCAAGCTGAAGGTCAGGTACACAAATAAAAAACATCAACAACAACAAAAAAAGAAACTGGGAGAAAGCTCAGGAAAGGATGGCATTGTCTACAAGAAAAATATACACATGACATGAATTGTGAAATGGTAAACTCACTGTACACACCTTAGTAACAATTACATTTAAAAAATAATCTGAGAAATCCCAAAGCCATGGGCCTTATGATGTGCATCTGCTTTCCAGAATTTCAAAGTTACATCATCTGAGCTGGTACCTCACAGGTTGAAGCCCAGGGTGATTAGTAAATATGAAGGCAGAGATCTTTTCAGAATGTCCCACCAAATCTTTGCTTACGTTAAGCAAAAAAAAACAAAACAAAGCAATGAAAATAGACTTTCAGGTTAATTAGGCTGCTATTAAAGATTCAGATGTTGGTATACTTTGTGGAAGGGAAGGGAAAAAATTGTTTAAATAGGGATACAGTTGGACCCATTGCAACACTGAGATGTACAACATATTATGTCAAAAAATGAACTTTACAACTTTGGTGGGGTAGGTGGGGGATGGGAAGGGCTGGGAAGGGGAAACAAAGGAGGAGGCAACAATGCTTCATAAGAAATGTACTCATTACCTTGCTCATGTAATTGTAACTTCTCTGTAGGGTATTTTCATAATTGAAAAAATTAAAAAAGGATTCCAGGCAAAATTATACTGTTACATGATAAGTTAGTACATATGTTTTGTAGATACTGAACTCACATGTGTCAGAAAAATATCCATGGATTCAAAACTCGAAACACTGAAGTGTAAGGTATATTAATTAGGGAAGTTTCATTAGGTAGCCAACGAAAAGAACACCACATGGTATTCAGTCAGGTAAAGTAGTTTATTTACTGAACTGCTGCCCATGCCATACATGGCGGAGAGGCATGTAAAAAAAAGGGGGAGCAACCTAACCTAGTGTCAGGACATATCTAGGCCAAGGACCGGATGAGATATGGCCAGGCAAGGGAAATGTCTGGCCACATTGTATCTGGATGTGACCTCAGGGCCTGGGATTCACCTGTAGCCACATGGAAAGTGTTACCAGAGGCTGACCAGGTTGTGACTTAGCAGGAGGGGGAGGTGGCTGTCTCCAGGTGTGCCAGATACCTAGGTAACACATAAAGGGTGGAAACAGCCATAGGAAACAGTCTGCATAGGGTCTGCATGCTGGGGCAGACCTAATACCAAATACAGGTAGTTCCTCGGCCAAGTGACTCCTGACTCCAAACCATTCATTCTCAATCATTTTCTTTCTTTGTTTCTTTCTTTGTTTCTTTCTTTCTTTGTTTCTTTCTTTCTTTCTTTCTTTCTTTCTTCCTTCCTTCCTTCCTTCCTTCCTTCCTTCCTTCCTTCCTTCCTTCCTTCCTTCCTTCCTTCCTTCCTTCCTTTCTTTTCTTTCTCCTTCCCTCCCTCCCTCCCTCTCTCTATCTCTCCTCTCTTTCAATCAACCTCCCACTCTCCCCTACCTCAGTATTCTCAACTCTCAAATAATGAACACTTGCTGAGTTGAACTCACAGGCTGGGAAGAGCAGCTCAATTGGCAAATGTGAAATTTAATTTAATATTTCCTCACACCTCTACCACAGGTCACTGGAATCAAATTGTGAACAATTAGCAGCATGGCATTTCAAGCCTTTTGGAGGAGGAAAGCAAGCAAATATACTGCATTCTGTGAGGCCCACCCAGGGAAGGTGAGGAAGACTCCTTCCTCCTCTTGGCTAAATACCAGCCCAGTTTCTGGATCAGGAGAGGTGAGTGCCTCCAAGTGAGCCAGGGGTCTATGTGACACAGGTACTGAGCAGAGACTTAGCTTCTTGTGGTGCTGAGATGAATGGCATGATTCAACATGATCCACTATTTTGTTGAGATTGATACATCCTAAATTTTTGGTTAGGCAATGTTCAAATTGTGATCTATTTTTTTCTGATTGCTAACCATGTTTATAGATGTGAGCCAGCACATCAGACCATTCAAAGTCCTTTATTACATATGGAAGACATGAAATTTCCCAAATGACATACAAGTTGACAGACAGCAAAATAAAGCCTTAATTCTGGTAGAGATGTGTTTTTAATGTGAAACAAACTTACTTAGCAAAATATCTAACTACTGTGGTTCTACTTTCAAACTTACCCTACATTTTAATATCAAATCACCTATATTTGCAAATGATTCACTCAAATTACCTGTAATCATTTATTTCTATCATATCTTCTAGAGGTAAGCAGAACTGAAGCACACACTATTAAAGTGGTAGAATTTGAGAGGATCACAGTTCTGAATCAGTCTAGGAAGGAAAGTATCACCCATATCCACCCATTAGGTAGGGATATTGGAATGCAATCATGATCCCAGATTTTTAGGATAGGAGCAAAAATTGCTACTCTATGAGTAAAGTAACTTAAATAAGAAAGGATTGGTGGAATTACTCCACTGGTGGAGTACCTGTCTGGCAAATACAACATCAAAACTGCAATCAACTTCCTAAATATAAAATAAGAAAAGGAAAGAAAGAACAACTCATACTGAGTGAGCATGTGTTCAATGTAACATTTACACTAAATTATTATAATTATAATGCCATCATTTATTTCTAGGGGCAAACACATTTTGTGTCAAGCCTAAATGAAAAAAATAATACACTATATCCAAAGCTTTGTTAAAACACACATCTGGCTTACAATTGTGAACACTTACGTTTGTATGTGCAGTACTGTTGCAGGGTTGTTAAGGTTTCTGGAAGTCCATCCTTTTGATGAACTTGACATGATGAAATTACCTAATCATACAATTCACTGGAAAGATACTGTATATATATATATATATGTATTTATATACTAAGTGACATGTAAATAAAATAAAATGAATAAATTACAATGAATAAATTTAGCGAACTGATACCATTTGCAAATAATTATTGTACCTTAATAAATTGTGTCTTAAAGTATCCAATGCTATATCACACTTAAATGGTAGTTGATCTTCTTCAGCGTTTTTATTTAATTTATTTATTTGGGTCTGATCTCTGGGCATGGGCGCTGTCCCTCAGCTCCTCAGCTCAAGGCTAGCACTCTACTACTTGAGCCACAGCATCAATTCCGGCTTTTTTTCCTGCTTATGTGGTGCTGAGGAATCAAACCCAGTGCCTCATGCATGCAAGGCAAGTGCTCTACCACTGAACCACCTTCCCAGCCCCTTCAGCTTTTTTATGATATTTTTGTTCTTTGTTTTTCAGATGAAAAAGCCTGCAAATAAATATACTTGTCTGACGTTCCTTTCTTTAGAAAATGAAAAGCAGCTGCATAATCTGGCTCTTTATGTGTCATCAAAATAATTTTTTTATAATTTCAAGTCTTAGACTTAGATCTCACTCATTTTCTTCCAAAAATACCTATGGCAAGGAGAAAATGAAGGATCATTCTGTTACTTTGGGGGCTTCTGTTCTTAATCATTGCAATAAATATTATGAAAATCAACCTCTGAAACTATTCAGAGAGATGACTTGAAAGTTAACTTTCTACACACTCATGCTACTCCCTCAACTAAATCACAGAACATAAAATAAGTAACATTTTAGCTGGGAGCCAGTGGCTCATGCCTGTAATCCTAGCTACTCAGGAACTGAGATCTGAGGATGGTAGTTCAAAGCTAGCCCTAGCAGGAAATCTGAGACACTCTTACCTCCAATAAACCACCAGAAAACCAGAAGCGTCACTGTGGCTCAATTTGTACAGTGCTAGTCTTGATCTAAAGAGCTTAGGGACAGCACCCAGGCCCGGAGTTCAAGCCCCATGACCAAGAATAATAAAAAAGGGGAAAAGCAACATTTTAATGCTAATGTGCACATATGCACAAAAATTGTCTAGAAATAAAATTATAACAGCCTCAGGACTGGCAAAAAAAGAGATTAAAGTGAAACTGCCTTCAATCATTCATTTAGTCAATCTATACACAGGGCAGGCTCTTGGAATTCACATCACTAACTAAAGGGGTAGAATTTGAGAGGATCACAGTTCAGAACCAGTGTGCAAGGAAAGTAATAAGATTTTAATATCATCCTAAAGTCTCGCATGTTGGAATGCATTTGTGTTCCCAGCTACTTGGAAGACAGAGGTGAGGAACTTAGCCTTTGTTCAGCCATCAGCAAAATTGATAACCTATGAGCAAAGTAACTAAATTGAAAAAGGATTGTTTTAATGGTAGAATACTTGTTCAGCAAACAAAATATCTAAATTCATACTCGTTTCCTAAAAGAGGAAAGAAAAGGGAAGAAAGAAAGAGAAAGAAAAGACAATAGAGACGGAGGAGGAGAGAAGGGAAGGAAGGAAGGAAGGAAGGAAGGAAGGTAGGAAGGAAGGGAGGGAAAGAAAGAAAGAAAGAAAGAAAGAAAGAAAGAAAGAAAGAAAGAAAGAAAGAAAGAAAGAAAGAAAGAAAGAAAGAAAGAAAGAAAGGAAGGAAGGAAGGAAGGAAGGAAGGAAGGAAGGAAGGAAGGAAGGAAGGAAGGAAGGAAGGAAGGAAGGGAAAAGAAAGAAAGGGAAGAAGAAAGAAAAGGAGAAAGAGAAGTATAAATAAACAGCTCAGCATGTGTCACATGTTAATAATAACCCTAAAACATTTTAGCTATAAATGCCATCATTTAATTCTCTGGACAGAGACATTTTGTATCAAGCCCTGTTGTACGGACTTGGGATCCCCAAATGTCCACGAGGGACCACAACCAATGTGAACAGCAAAAGAGTCATTTATTTGCAAGCTCAAGCTTGGTCTTCCGTGCACTCGGTAACGGGTGCCAGTAAGAGACCCCAAGCACAAAATCAGCATAGCTTTTATAGTATTGAGTGAACACGTTTAGGGAATTTCGACACAAGCAGTTACATGATTGGATTGAGTCCACCCTAACTGCATTTTCCTTTTTCTGAACTATTGGCATATTGTGTTCCTGGAACACTTGGAAAACTGCTCTGCTTTCTTAAGGGTGAGCAGGGTTGGTGGCAACCTGTGTTTTTTTTTTTTTCTTTCTCTTGGGGTTAGTCTGAGGGCAGCCTAGCACAAGATGGTGAGGTTAATCTCAAATTGGAGTTACTTTGACTCTTCATTCCCTCCTCTTCCAGAGCATCGGGGACCAATCATGGTCCCCTAATTGGCACAGTCTTCTATATTTACAGTTTGGTATTGGGATCTCAGAACAAATAGATGGACTGTGCTGATCCTTTCTTTTACAAAGGACATCAGTCTGCAATATCTGATTGTGAGTAACAAAATTAACAGTACCAATGGCCTTTCATTTTCTTCCAGCAATCCTGACTCCATATATCACAGCTCACTTACTTTTTATTTGGGTCTGGTTGTGAGGCCTGAACTCTGGGCCTGGGAGCTGTCCCTCAGCTCTTCAGCTCAAGGCTAGCGCTCTACCACTTGAGCCACAGCGCCACTTCCAGCTGTTTTCTTTTTGCTTATGTGGTGCTGAGGAATTGAACCCAGGTCCTAAGGCATGCAAGTCAAGCGCTCTACCACTGAGCCATTTTCCCAGCCCCAGCTCAATTAATTTTATACCAGCTGTACTCATAAGTTCCAATTTTAAGATATACTCATACCATTTGCTACATACTTAAAATTTCTGTGGTTTGTCTTCTTTATAAACATTTTAAGACATTCCTTACTTTTTAAATCCTTTCTTATCCAGAGGATACCAATTTTTTTCCAATTCTTTCCGTAAGACTTTCTTTATTACCCTCCTCTTCTTTATGATTCCTTGAGCTTCTTTGTGACTAGAGTTTAAATCTGCTCTGTTTTCCTTTGACTTGTGGAAACAAGTTATCTCAGAAAGCTTCAAGGAATGGGATGAAACGCTTGCTAGATTTTAAGGCTAAGATTAGGGTGGGTCTCATTCCTCTTACTACCTCCATTGATTTAAAAAAATCTCTCCTTTATCTTTAAAAAACACACAGGAAGAAGCAGGTTATTACCATACCAGAGACAAACTAGGCGATGGCCCTGAAGTGCCTAAGGCAAGCCAGTGATATCCTGGCCCCCAATATCCACTGTGGGAGTGGAGGGGGTTACTAGATATCAGCAAAAGAATGTCCCACAAGATCTTATTTTGTAGCAGATTTCATCAGGGAAGCATTCTCAGGTGATGGAATCAAGCAGGAGTTCAGTCTATTTTACTGCAATGGAGGTGGTCTGGGTGATGATGCAGATTTCCTCCAGGTGACTGCCAGGCTGTCGTTGAATTTTACCCATTAGGGTGTTCAGCGGCAGCACCAGCAGCAGCAGCACCAGCAGCAGCAACATCAGGGTCTCTCAGTGGTTCCAAGGGACAGTCACACCTCGTGCTGAGCTGCAAATTCCTACACAATCTGGTTAAGGACACATGGCATAGGCTTAGCAGGCTGTGACCCCACTATATTTTAAAACTATTTAGATAATAGCCCGGGACAATTTACCCGGATGACAACTTTTTAAACTAGATAGTTCTTTTAATAAAGCTAGGATTTTCTAGGCAGATATAGTGGGCTCAGGCCCATACTATTATTCCCCATGTCTTTTCCTTCTGTCTGTTTGCCACCTTTTAAAAAAAGTAAATCTGGTCCCTTGTTCTTAAAAGGGGATGATGCTCAAAGATTCATTTTCTGTCACTTCTTCTAGCTGACTCAGTGATGTTGATCCTAGTTAGCCAGGAGTCTATAACCATAGCCTATTTTACAAAGAGGTCATCAGGGTTAAATGTCATTAAGAACAATATTTTAACTTTTAACAAATGCACAGACCTTTTTTCTGGCTATAGCAGTGGAGCTTATTTGACTTCTGTTTGCAAAAGGATCTTTCTGGATGGCATAGTAATGTGATCTCTGGTAACCTAAGAATGTCTGAGTTACCTATGCAGGCCTTCAGACAGATATCAATAGAAACACACTCTCAGGTTTACAAAGTTATTTTCCTGAGCAGATGAATTTCATGTAGCTGGCATCAGCTCAAAATTTACTGCCAATTAGAGCTTTTGGCACATACAGGGGTTGGGATCTAAACTATCTTCCACATTTTAAAACCTTATCTTTTTAGTACTATCACAGATGACTGACGAGTTCCTGTCCCTTATAAGCTAGATAGGCATAGACATTAGGCATCCTTACAAACTATGTTCCCATGACCTCCTGTCTCTGACCAATTTTTGAAAGGTCAAGCACAAATGACTCTAGGATCTGACATTATTTCTGCCATCCAAGCAGTGGCTTCTGGTATCTGGATGCTCCTCCATTGCTTTCATCCCAGGCGTGTCTTCTCCACACTGGGAAAAATGCCTCATTGGCATTTCCCTTAGTTAGTTGCTGAACTTGAACTCGGGGCCTGAGTTTTGCTCCTCAGCTCTACAGCTCAAGGCTATCACTTTGCCACTTTGAGTCATAAAGCAACTCTGCTTGCTCTTTCAGATATCTTTTGGCTGAGTAGAGGTGACAGTTTCACAAGGACCTTTTTCTCCCTGGGCTGGCATTGAACCAGTTTGCAGATCAACAATTCTCTAAAAGGCCACTTTCCTCCACTTAAAAGCAACAAGGTGGTCAACATAGAAGTGTCTTTTAAACATGTTCTTACCTGAAAATTACTAAGAGCCAAAGTTACATCTGATAAACTTACAAGAATCCTCACTCCTTTTTGTGGGCCTGCTGGGAACTGTTACAAGAAAAACCTATGAGAGCAAACTAAATTAAGAATTAAGCAATTATTTTGGTAATCCTAATTTTTCTTTTTAGCACTTTGAGGCAAATGTTTAGAACATTTTTACTTTTAAACTTTATATACAGAAATCAATTCCTAATTTGTAATCTCCGTTTTAATATTCTATACTTTAGTTTTTAGTTACATTTTGAAAAATCCCTTGACCTCTTAAGGCTAGGTGTAACTCATTTAATCTTGGCTGATTGTTTTAAAACAGATACACATTAAAACTTTTAAACTCAAATAACAATTTTTTCTTATTGCAAAAATTACAATCACCACCACTGTACCATGAAGCTAGATTTAACACCATTATGCCTTAAAAAATATCCAATAGCAGAATATCATTGATAACAAATCACATTATATAAATAAACTTTTTAACCCTTTTTAAGGCCTTCTTAATTTTAATTTTAACACATCCAAGGGACAGTTTTAGCAATGCTAATCAGATCATTACATCATTCAGTTTTACCATCATGTTTCCAGTGTCTATCTGAAGGTAAAAGGTACAGAATAAAGATGAGCCACTTAGCCCTTCCTGTGTAATGGGCACGCACCCAGTCCGACTCTTTAGGGTTAGATGAACTGCGTTTGTGCCAGCTTGCCTTCTTTCACCATGCATGGTTCTACTGTGCATGCCCAGCTGAACTGCACTTCTGCATGTTCACCCTTCACTCTTAAAAATAGTTCTTCTCTTGTCTTTTAAGTTTCTCCTTTTTGTTAAGCCAGATATCTTGATTACAGTGTAAAGAGACTTATGCATTCTAAAATACCAGATTTTCTAATTTTCAAGTTAAAGAATCCTTAAAAAGCCATTTGAAACAAAGTGAAAATTCTTTAAAAAAATTTTTGTTAATGTCCAAACCTCACAACCTTTTGAATTTTAAATTTAAACTCACCCAATAGTTACAGAATGTTGAAAATGTCTATCTTCAACATATTAACAAACACATACAAAACACACTCACACAGATCTTTAAGCACGCAAAAATAAAAACAACTTGTACATACATTTTCTAAAATTTTCAAACAAGAATTTAAGATAATATTTCTTTTTAAACTGAGTATCTTTTTTGAGCTTCATTTTTCCTGGGCTTGCTTGTTTACGAAGGCATTTCACCAATTAGTCTTTTCAATTCCTTCTGTTGGAGGAATGCTGGGGGGAGGGTCACCTGAAACTAAACTGGCCTGATTTTTATCCAATTTTAGACAAGAGCACTTTACATTGTCAGGACTAGCTGAAAAGTGAAACCCAGCCACACAGCCTTCTCTGTGACTGAGCTCAGCTGGAGGCTGGAGCTTTTATTTCCCCAGAGATGTTCAAATAACAAAAACACAAAAACCAAAAACCCACCTTTAAAGCTCGTACCAATTCTAAAACAGAACTAGACAACTCAACACCCAAAGGCTGAGTTTATCCCTATCAGAACTCAGTGCCATTCTCACTCAGCAAGCTGAATCCAGAGTCTGCTGAATGAGCCTGCCACTCTCACCCAGAACTTTCCTACCTCAGGAAACATAGAACAGAGAACAATCAGGTCTCAGTGAATGGGGTGATGTCTCACCAGCGTTTTTGTTGACCCAGGGGCCTTCCAAAGTGAAAGAGAAGTCCCAGTCATTTTGGGGCAAGGGAAATAAGTCTCTAGCAGCCATCTGCTCAGACTGACAGATTCTCCCCCATATTCAGACCCTCCTGGGCCAAGGACAAAGGCTAAGATAAACTCCAAATGACAAACAGAACACTCAACACAAAGACAGAACTTACAAAGACACACTGCATCATTGTAAATTGTAAACCAGAAAGTGCCAAACTACAGATGGAGAGTTTCCCCCAAAATGGAAAACTTCCCAATACAGATGGAAAACTTCCCAAAAAACGTCTGCATGAAAGTGCCAGACTACAGACAGAAAATTTCCAAAAAAAGTCCGTACTGAACAGCAATCTACCCAGCAATCTGGGGACATCTTCTCACAGACCCCGTTGGCAGTCTTATAGCGCGTCTACCAAGAGTCCTTACAACCAGAATACAGACCCTGAGGGAAAACAGAATTACAGGTACAGAAATTGCAGGCAACCAAATATACAGAACAGCAGTGCCTTGAATTAACAGCGGGTTTTTTTTGAGTCTCTGTGATGGGGCGTCTAGATGGTTTATGAGGGGGATTCCACATGAACCCCCAGAAATTTTGTACAGATTGAGACCCACGAAAGACACCCAGAGACCACGACCAATATGAATAGCATAAGAGTCCTTTATTTGCAAGCTCAAGCTGGTCCTCTGTGCACTCACTAACCGGTGATGCTAAGAATCCCTGAGCACAAAATCAGCACAGTTTTATAGTACTGAACAAACAAATTTAGGGACTTTCCACGCAAGCAGTTACATGATTGGTTTGAGTCCACCCGAACCGCACTGGCTTTTCTCTGAACTATCGGTATGTACTGTTCTTGGAACATTTGGGCAACTGTTTTGATTTCTTAAGGGTGGGCAAGATTGGTGGCAACCTGTGGTTTTTTTCTCTCTCTCTTGGGATTCCTCTGAGGAAAGCGTAGCATAAGATGGTGGGGTTAATCTCAAATTGGAGTTACTTTGGCTCTTCAGCCTGAATAAACCATAGCATACCACATACAAGGCTTTGGTAAAACACAGGTCTGGCTTACACTGTTGGACCAATAGGAGTGTATCTCTACTGCTGTTGCAGGTGTGTCTTAAGTTAGGAGGAGTTTTTCATCCTGATGATCTTGCAATGATGAAATTGACTAACAACACAGTTACCTGGGCAGATCCCTGCTGAGACTTTTAATATTAAGTCACAGCTTAACAAAGAACAATATTTACAATGAAATATATTGAACAACCAGACATGGTGACCAAAATAATTTTTACCTGATTCAGTATATTTTTTACACTCTATATCAAATGTACAAGTTCTTCATTCCCTTCTGTGTCATTATGTTGTCTTTCCTTATTTTGGTTTTGTTTTCAGAACCATGGCATAACAGGGAATTTCTTATATTTTTGTCTTCTAGTCTTCAGAAAGTCAACAGTTAAATAGGCTTAAGTTCCTTTTGTTAGAAAATTAAAAGCACATTGGGTGGGGTCTTTATCATAATTTTGTTATGATCTAAAATACGTTTTTATATCTGGCATTTTATCTGTATAATCTCATTTCAATCTTTTCCAAAGGACACTTTAGTGGTAGGAGGAAATTCAAAGTGGATTCTGTTAGAAAATTTCTTGTTTCTTTTTTTAGGGGGGGGAGGGTCCAGTCGTGGGGCCTGAACTCTGGGCCTGGGCGCTGTACCTCAGCTCTTCAGCTCAAGGCTAGTGCTCTACCACTTGAACCACAGTGTCACTTCCGGCTTTTTCTTTTTTGCTTATGCGGTGCTGAGGAATCGAACCCAGGTCTCATGCATGCAAGGCAAGCACTCTACCACTGAGCCACCTTCCCAGCCCCCTGGTAGAGAATTTCTGTTGCTAAAAAGTCTGGTACATAGGATGGTAAGCAACTCCAAAATTATTTATTATAGAGATGAGTTGAAAGTCATCTAATACTCTTTCCTCAAGGAAAACAGAGGATTTAAAATAACTAATATTTTTTAAAGTTAATGGGCACAAATATGCACGAATTTTCTAGAATTAAAATGATCATTCATGAAACATTACTGATACTTTAAAGAATGGTTTCCAATAAGAGAAATCACCTTCATACATTTTCACACAATGTGTATCTGCCTGGTAACAGAACCCCAAAGTAGAATAAGGCATCTAATAACTATCTAACTTTTGTTGCCTTTTTGCAATACTGCTTTCTTATCATATTGATTAGTATGAATTCTGTGGCCAGTGCAAAATCACATTTCTAATAACAGTTACTAGATTGGACTTTCATGGATGAGATGGTGTGGGTTTCTGGTAGAGCCCTCTCTGGTTAAAAGGGGGAGTTGGTATTGGCACAGTCTCTGTAGTTGAGCAGGGTGAGGCTTAGGGCGTGAAGACCTGTCTGTGTAACGCTTTGAGACCGCAGGGAGGAGACAGGAAGTACTAGACTTGTTAGGGGCCTGGTCTCTTGTAGAGTAGGTGGGACTTTAGGAAGAAGGCTGAGTCACAGGGCTGGAGGCTGATTGGGGCAGAGCTTTGAGAAGGAAGAACAAAGCTACAAAGGAGGAGGTTACTTAGAGGAAGGGTTCTGGGGAAGCATTGTGAGCCCTTGTGGGATATGCAGGATGAGGTTTCCCATAAGGCAGGGAAGTGAATGTAGGCAAGAGGCTGACAGAAGTTGGGGATTCTTGTGCAGGAATGCGGAGTTATGAGGGAGAGGCTTTTCAGGGTTTGGCTTTGAGAGGTCAGGGTGGTAAAAGGAAGACATGGATTAGTAAGGGGCAGGGTTTCTGGTGGACAAGGGCAGGCCTTTGGGGAGTGCGTTAGGGTGGAAGTGGGGTTTCCTGCAGAGAAGGATGTAGTCGCAATGTATGGAGGAGATTTTCAGAACCAGAGCTTTGTGAGAGCACTGATAGGATCCACTGCACTAGAATGGTTATGATGGGGTTTCTGGTATATTCAGTCACCACTTTAAAAAGAGGAGTAATGTTGGGTGGGGATTTCAGTGTTGCAAGGCAGGCCATGGTCTTTGGACAGGGTTTCCAGTAGGACAAAGCAACCTTCAAAAAGGGAATATGGAGGGACAAGGACTTACAGTTGAGCCTGGTGAGGCTTCCAGATGGAGGCCAACTGGTGCAGTTGTTTCTAGTGGAGCAATGTGGGTGTTGAGAGATGGGATAGTGTGGTGGGGTTATTCTAGTGGGGTTTTTCTGGAGCAAGGCAGGGCTTAGAGCCATGGGGTTAGTAGGAGGAGGGGCTTTGAGAAGGAGTGCAAGAGATACAAAGGTGTAGATAATTATGGGCAAGGTATCTGGTGGAGTAGGATGTGGATCGTTGGGAAGAGCCAATAGGGGTCAGGTTCATCTGGGGAATAAGGCAGGGCATTGAGAGAATACTTGTGGGAGGTGGAGAGGCTTGTGGTGGAACAGGGCTGGCTTTCCAGTCAGGAGATAGGCTGTGTGAGAAGCTTCTAGACAAGCAAGGTGAGGCTTCAAGGGCAGTTATAGGGAGGTGAAGGGTTTTTGGTATTGCATGATGGGTTTTGTGAGAAGAGGTAGGTTCAAGGTTGGGTTTGAGAGGTTAGTCCACTTAGAAGTAGGCTAGTTATGGGCGGAGGTTCTGATGAAAACAGGAGGGGCTCGAGGGAGAAGGCTAGTTGGGGGTGGGGTATGAAAGGGAAAGGAGGAGCTTGGATGTACTAGGAAAGGGGAGCAATGCGACTATGAGGGACTAGAGTAGTTAGGATGGGGTATCTGGTGGATGAGCTGGGAATTTGAGGGAGGAGCCTGATGTAGGTAGAGTTCTTGGTGCAGCAAGGTGGGACATAAAAGGAGATATGTATGTGGCCTGGCTTCTGGTGGTGCAGAGCAGGGATTCCAGGAAGGTTTGGAGTGGAAGAGAGATTTCCCTATAGCAGAGGAGGGCTTTCAGGAAGGAGTTTGTTTGCAGTCAGGCCTTTGAAAGTTTATAGCAGGGCTACCAGGGGGTAGGTTAGTTAAGGTTGGGCTTTTTAAGGAGGAGGCTGACGGGAAGTGAGTTTCCATTCGATCTAGTCAAGTTTTATGGGAAGGAGGAATAGGAAAGGGGCAAGACTTAGTGAAGAGTGGGGCTACAAAAAATAAAAAGTTACTACTAATAAATACAATAGGAGAACACTATTTTCGGTCAGTGTAGACTTATATTACTTTTATGTATGTGAGAGATACTGGAGAAAGTAACCAAGTAATAATTCTTTCCTAGGGAAGTTTTTCTTTATTCCAGTTGAGTGAAAATAAAACCACAGGTCACATCAGGCTTAGAGGCACACAGTAGACTAAGACACATGAAGCACTGGACTTGATTCCCCAGCACCACCTTAAAGGATCACAAATAAAAAGTTTAAAATGTCTCACTTGGTCATAAGGGAAACTATTGTCTTAAAATTGTGAATGAATAGAAATTTTACTCTGACCATTTTAGAAATCCTAAAACTAAGTAAATAGTAATGTTTTAACTTTATACAATATTGTAAAGAATGCTAAAAATAATTAGGAAAATATAAAATTGTACACAATGTTCATTCTCCAGCATCAATTCTAATCTAAAAGAATTTAAAACCAGAAAATTGCAGTATAGTGAGGTTGCAACATGGTTTATTGCATTCATCAAAATGGTGATTTAAGCAATGTGCCTTTATCATTGGATGCTTCGATGTTAAAACATACCTAAGAATGTGAAGCACTACTATACAAACCCTGAAGAAACTCAGAAGGATCTATGAAATTATATTGGAATAAAATTAATGACTGATTACAGTAGGAATTGATCTTCACTAGGCCCATAAATACTTTCCAGAAGAAAAGGCTAAAATGAAAAATAAACAATGAAAAGGAAGCAGGCAGGCAGACCTTGAAGTAAACATTATCCAATGAACAACAGCTATTGAGGAATGATTGCAATCTTCTTTTACCTAAGTTACAGTTACTGACCTATATTCTTCTCTAATGCCATTCAAAAAGCCATGAAAATTCAGTAATTATTTTCAAGGCATTAGACTTTACAGAAAGAATTCAATGAATGTATTGCTAGAAAGTATAAAGATAGATGTCTTAGCTAAAGATTGAAAAAAAATCCCCATCTCTGGCCCTGCAGGGTGAGAAAGGTTAAGCCAAAGCACAATGAGAATGGACAGAAGTTCAGTAGTGCATACCAGTAGTTCCCAAGATGAAATGATGAATGAACCAGCGGGGAAAATAAACAAGATCATCATGGGATTTAGCACTGTAGAGTAAAGAGCAGTGAAAATTCAAGGAGAATTACAAAGGATGCCCTTGCATATTTGGCAGTAGAGCAAATGGCATTTAGGTCTAACATACGTGTAGGTATTATAGAAACTACCTGTGCTCATAAGGTGCCACAAGAAGTGATGAACTTACGATTTACAGGACATTGAATAATCATAAAAGTCTTGCTTCAGTAGTGAAGAGTTAAACCTTGATAAACTCTATTTTGAAACACCTAACAAACTGTAAAACCAAGAGAAGAAGATTCAAGAAGTGTATGTTACTTGACTGTTTGTAATAGTGGAGATAAAAAAAATCAAATCACATAATGTGGATGCAAAAGGATAACATTATTAAGGTAATCTTCAAACAACACACATTTTATTTGAATAGTACTGATTATAAATGATTTGTTTTCCTTACAGATTTTGGATGCACAAAAACAATAAAAAACAAAAAACAAATCAAAGCAAAAGACACTTGGCAATAGAGCTGGCTGCCATTGCCTTATCCCTATTTCTAGATAGTCATGAGCCTGAGATTGGAAGTTCATAGTTTACCGATGGCTGGGGTAGCAATCCATGAGACATTTATGTTCAATTGTTCAATTAAAGACAGATTGAAACCTTGTATCAAATAGTACAGACTCAGTCAGTCAGTGAAAAAACCAAGCAAGAGTTTGAGGCTCCACGTCAAGTTTCATTACTGCGCAGTGCGCGTGCACGTGCTCAGAAACACACACACACACACACACACACACACACACACACACACACACACAAATGGAATGAGAGAGGAAGAGGGAGACAAAAGGGAATATTAAGAGATTAAAATGTGAACCTGTCTGCCAGGACTATCCTAAGCATATATTAATAAAAATAAAGGAAACCATGGAACCTAGGTGCCATGACTGTTTTCTCACGTCTTTCCATTTTCTTAAGAAAGGGGCTGTGCCATTCTTTCTGATAGAAACATAAAATTTCATTGTGTATATATACCACCTTTTCTTGATCCATTCATATATAGAGGGGCTCCTAGATTGGCTCAACATCTTATATATTGTAGTAATGCTGCCAAAAATATAGTTGTAGATTTAGTGAGTTTTAGCTTGAGATCATTTCCACAAGTGCCCAGGAGTGGGATTGCTGTCTCCAGAGCTATGTACATTTGACCTTACGAAATGATGCTAATTGAAATGAACTCCAAGATATGGAAACAAGTCATTTTTTCAGATGTCAACCTTGATATCTCTAAAGTAGTGTATCTAGATCGTATTTTATTCCATTTGCCTTTTTCCATTGGTTTATCTCTGGCAATCTCTGTCTTAATTCTGGTATCTTCCATTTTGTATATACATTTATCTGATTTGGAGAAGGAAAGGAAAAACATAGTGATGAAAGAAGTACAAAGAGCGACCCACTGCAACAATGATATTCACAAGACACTATGTCAGAAATGAACTTGACAACTTTTGGGTGGGGAGAAGGGTAGGATGTGGGAAAGGATATGAGAACAAGAAAGGAGTGGTAAAAATATTCAACAAAGAATTTACCTTACTCATGTAACTGTAAGCACTCTGTAATGTATAATTGAAATAAAATAAAATTTAAAAATTGAACCTATCCTAGGAAAAATATCCTTTTCAAAATAATACATCCCTCACAGTACTTGTGAGAGATTATAGAGTCAAGTTGTTAGACCTGGAAAGGGATATATTGGGAAGCCATCTCAAACAGCAATCAAAAGGCTGAGAGCTGTGCTCTGGGAAGGTCAAACAGTCAAGGGAACACAGGGGTATGAGTTATTACCTCATGGGTATTTAAGTTAGAGCTGTTGGACACTAAAAGATTAAGACTTTCGAGACAAGATGGATGTCTGTGCTATAGTTGTAATGACTATTGCTCCCTTCTGCTCCCTAACAATAAGGGATTCAATTATCACTATGTTTACAAACAATACCTCATGTTAATAATTATAACCACAAGCTAGATTGATGCCTTAGTTTGTGGACATACCTGTAGTCACTGACCACCTCCGTATAGTAGAATGAATATAAAGTCTGTTAAGCAGGATTTGGGGATCCAGAAGCTGGCAATGAGGCTTTGGGTCCTCTGGTGTCTTCATTCCTATCACTTCCTGTGATTTCTCAGTTCTTTGGCCAGGTATCCCATCGTATTTGCTGTCCCAAGGTTGCGGTTAATGACAGCACTGATATTCTGAATACCTCAAAACAAACCACATAAAAATAGTTCCTCAAAGAAGATTGACAAATGTATAGGATCACCTGGAAAGATACCAAACATCAGCAGTCAACCTGTGATCCTCTAGCAAGAAAGTTCAATTCAGGACTATCTTTACTTCTGATAATACAAGAGATGGATAATTGTCCCTTTTGTATATTTGGTATTTGGTATTGCATACATTTTCAGAAACACATATACATTGTGAAATAATGTTATTTATTTCATAGCTCAGACCACGTCACTGGAGTGATTACCCAGTTGCCTGAATTACACTTGGGTGAGTGTGAATTGCCTAATTACAACCATTTCTCCATGAAATTCAACAACACAGAATGAAGTATCAGGGTCAGGCCATTCCATACCTGTGAGGATTGATACATACATTAGAGTAATATACACGTCTCAGCACTCATGGCACATTTGTATGTTATAATTGTCTTCAGATCAGAAAAATGCTAGAGCTTAAAGTAGAATGGTGGGCAATACATTTTCAATGCAAGAGTGATGATCACCCCTGCAGTTATTCTCAGTGGAGAATCCTTCCTATACATTTTACTGACTTAACTTCTACTCTGTGCTTTACCATTATCAGGCAGGGTCGCACTGTAGTGAGCTACAATACTGCAGCAACCTTAACTGCTTTGAATGTTACCTCCAATCTTGTTACTAAGGTCAACACTGCAACTTTAACCACATAAGTTAGTTGACACCCGAACTTTTCAAGCCTGGTTAACAATTGAGCTATCATTGCTCATTGCCAGTATTAAAGATCTCACTCTTTAGATTTATTGTTTATCTTCCTGTATTTCCAACACTGCCTTAGATGTTAGTTTTTGAAATAGAACTTTTAGTTTGCATCTAATTTATGGGGTTGCTAGTGATGCCAGTTGAACTGCATATATTGTAATGTAAGTAATTTGATGTTTTGACATATGAATTAAATTTTGTTAATTGAGGAAGTGAATACACATCACTCACAAAAGTTTCTTTATGTGTATTTGTATTGCTATATTGTGAACTTCCTAAACGCCATCCATGGGAGCACATGTCCCTAATTCCATCACTTCTGTCACAGAGACAAGGCTTGAAAGGTCCAGACCATTTGGCACCTCATAGTAAGAACCTTTCTACAAAAAAGGGGGAGAGAATAGCAAAAAGAGCAAATGAATCTTCCAACAGTTTTGTTACATATTCATTATGCTTAGCCATTAAGACCACCATAATAGTATTGTTTATGACTTCTTACCTACTGTTTTCTGTTCTGAGCAATTTTATTTATGGATCTTTAAGAAATCGTAAAAGAATAACATATGAAATCGATGTAAATCATATAAGAAATCATAAAAAATAGTCTGTCAGGTATATATATTCCCAAAGACATAATTTCAGGAAAGTATTAAGCACATAAAATGTAATGCAGTGACTATTTATTGAAAACTTCAGCAGTTGTAGTTTGTTTATTCTGAAAACAAAGTTTATAAAGTAAGTTAAAATACTATTCCAAATGGAACACAGAACTAGAAACATGAAGGGTAGCACTAAATTATGTTACTGCTACCACTAATAGAGTAAGAATGAAATTTAGGCAAAACTCCTTCAGAGTAAAAGCCACAGGCCGCCCATCATTACTTTCATTGTTGATATGAAAAAAAGACCTTTTTGTAGTAAAGACAAATTTTCACAGATATTAACATCAATTGGGTATATATTTCTTAAGGCATTCAGGAAGGACGCTCTGACCATGTTAATTGAAGCTGACTTCTCTGGCACCTACTACACAATGCACAGACACTATTCCAAGCACTGCACCTGCATTAGGGTAATTGTAGTGCTCATGAGTGTTTTTCAAGTTAGAAAATGAATTAAATATTTTATTAAAAACAGAAGTAGGCAACAAGGTGAAGCAAATTTCCCAAATACCCAAGACTGATCAGTTTTAGACCCATAATTCAAATCAAGGTTTACACCAGGAATATCTGAGGATATTCTTTGTCACATTCATTACCTTTCAAGAGCTATGGAGCAGATGAACCCACATTATCTTCCTATAATGGCAATAACAATGCTACAGAATATAAATATTTTTAAATGAAAAGGGTGTGGCTAATGACAGTGTATGTGCACTGATCTTTATACCAAACAAAGATCAGTTTAATTTCCCAAGAAATACATGAATGAACATCATTCAGCTTCCACTTTTTATTATTCCTGAAGTAATTGCTTAAGGAGACCAAATCCATGTCAAAGACACTTGTGCTGATAAACACAGGCTTTTATCATGAAGTCCCGTGAATACACAGTGAATAGTTTGTTATGGATATATAATCCAAAAGCAATAATTTCGTGACTAGTTACATCCTTGTTGTACCAAAGAAAATCTATTCCCTATTCTAAAACATATCAATTTAATGGATATTAGTGTTATCAGTATAAATTATGTGCGCATAATATATGTAATGTATTCTATTACATAACATATAAATCATGTTTATACCCATATGTATCATTACTGATATTCTATAATATATTATTTATAGTAATATTGTACTGTGAAGGATACCAGGAATGACAAATTTATTTAAATAAATATAGTTGTATGTTTTAGTCACATAATTTATTTTTGTGCCAGTACTGAGACTTGAACTATTGTGTGGGTGTTGTCCCTGAGCACTTGAACTATTGTGTGGGTGTTGTCCCTGAGCCATTTTACTCAGATTGGTTTCATGTAACAATCTTCAGATCTCAGCCCATAAGTAGCTGGGATTATAGACATGAGTCAGGTTATATTTTTTAATTCCATCCTTGACATGTTCTTACATAATTATTTTTGAATGTTAAATTATATTATGATAATCCATTTCTAAACCAATTCAGAATAAATAACTATTTATTGGGTAAAACTATATGTTGCAACCGAAATTGTAAGGACGCTACTTTTCTATCAATTTTCAAAGATATTGCTAGTTTAATTCCTGGACAGACAAGTAGACAAAATAAATTTTGTGTGCATAGTATATGTAATATACTATATGCATAATTAGGGATATTTTATAATTACTATAAATAATATATGTATAAAACTGGTTTTAATATTATTCTGTGAAGGATACAAGGAATGACAGCATCACTATTTTAACTGTCTTCTTTTCAACAGTATGTAAACTATGCTATAAACATATATCTTCAAGAAAGCAGACCTCTGTAATCCCATATTCACCTTCAAATATTCTCCACATTGCTATAAACATCCTCTAAGATTGGCAACACTTATCCACAGAAAACAGTTTGTGATACTTTCTGGATAATGTTGCTTGTCCTCATCCCTATCAGCCTTTCAGCAATTTCAGTGAAGAGCATTTTCTCCTGCTTTGCCTGTAGACAATACCATCTTTTTTTATTTCCCAGGAAAGAAATTGTGGCTAGCAGGGTTGAGCACTCGTACATTCAGAGGTTCTTCGGTTGTGAATTTTTCTTTTCTTTCTTGGACAGTGAACTGGAATAACGAAAAACACTTAAAGCAGTGTGTTTTGGTGTAAATGAAAACATACTAATTTGAAAATATTACAAATATTCGTTCTTTAAATTTATTTTTAATTCAAATATAATAGGGGTGGTTTTAGTGGTTCATGCCTTTAAATCTTGCTATTTAGAAGTCTGAAAACAGAGGATCATAGTTTTAAGCTAGACGAGGTAAATGGACTATTAGACACTTATCTTCAATGAAGAACCAAAAAGCTAAAAGTGGAGCTGTGGCTCAAATGGAAGACTGACAGCCTGAGCACAAAAGAAAAGTAAAAGAACCTAGGCCCTGAATTTAAGTCATAGTATTAGCACTCATGTACTATATATTCTGTGAGATAATTTGTCAAAACCTGGTCATAGATTTCATATGAGGTGTGAAAATGTATGTAAGTCTGAAATGACTCCAAGGTATTTAGACAAGACAACTAAAAGAGGTATCACTTAATCGAATAGTAATGAGGGATAGGTTTGTAGATAAAGATCAAAGCTCACTTTGGAATCTTTTGAGTTTGCTAAAATAAGTAGCTAGGAGTCGTCTGTAGACAGGATGCTATTAAGGACTTGAATTAAAGAAAGAACAGAGTCGGAGGGGAAAAAAGCAGAAATAATTACATGTACTTAGTGGTAAAATCATGAGAAGGAAGATTACAGAACTACGCCCTGGGATACACAAATATGTAAAAGATGACAAATGAAAAACAGTAATAAGTATGTAATGCAGACTTATATGGATACGTATTTTTAATGTTTAAGGGCTATGAAGTGATTGTGTGATGACCTAAAATTTAAGAAATTAACCCTCAAATATGTATTTTAATGCTTTTGTTTCTTTCATGCATGTGTTTCTAACGCATTTATAAGATTATTTCTTTGTTGCTTTGTATGTCCCTATCACTATATTTGATGTCAGTATAACATGTGGAGGAGACGGGGACAAACAAGTCGTTTAAGGATTCAGGTGGACCTGTTGCAACAATGAGAAGTACAAAATGTCATGTCAAAACCAGCTTTACAATATTGGTGTGGGGGGGAGGGGGGTATGATTGGGTGGGGGGGAGGGGGGAGGCTGGGAAGGGAGGTGAAGGGTAAACAAAGGAGGAGGCTGCAATGCTTGGTAAGAAATGTATGCATTATCCTGCCCATGTAATTGTAACCCCTCTGTACAGTATGTTCTCAAATAAAATAAAATTAAATTAAAAAAAAAATAAAAGAAATTGGTAAGATCAACTATCTCTTGAGCCAACTGTAGCTGATATTTTAAGTAAAATTGGACCACAATAGTGTGTCTTGATTTGCCAAAATGAAAACTGGTCAATATTTGGAAAGCCATTTTTTGTACATGTGGTTGGAGTGACAAATACTGGTTTGTTCAAGTGACAGTAGAAGGGTACAATTTTAGCAAAATGATGGAACTCTTTCAAGGATCTGGCAGATTTTCCTATTGTCTTCAATTTCCTTTTTTTCTGAGAACTAAAATAGCATTACTGGAAGCCAGTCCTAAATTGTACCTTTGTCAAGTTATCAGATATTCAGTCTATCACATGCCCAAATAATAGAGAATGGGAACAGGTATACATTGAGCACTCACAAGTCTCTGGACTTTCTCAGGAAGAGCCTTCTGCCATTGTGGGATGGATAGGCCTGGGTAATTTACAAAATATTCATCATAGATTGAAAGTATTCTGCTAAGTTGACACCTGAGATATTGGATGTTTTAATTGCATTTTATTGATTTTTATGAATCAGTTAATCAGATTCTTTATACTATATGATGTTACTAGACTGTGAAATGCATGTTTATTGCATTTCTTTGTATAATATATAGTATGTTTTGAAATTTTGTATAAATCATTCATCTTTTTATTTTTTTTCAATATGGATTACTCCTAGTTCTCAAGAGTGGGGAAATGCCCAGGAACTTTGTAACTTGAAGTCATATGTGTCATGTGACATATCATTTTTTCCTTGTAGAGAGTTGGTAAGAAATTATAAGTAATTTCTTTTTTATTTTTATTTATTGTCTATTGCAGAGTTTGAACTCAGGGCCTGGGCACTGTTCCTGAGGTCTTTGACTCAAGGTTAGCTCTCTACAACATCGAGCCACAGTATCAATTTTAGTCTTAATGATTAATTTGAGATAAGTGTCTCACGGGAACTTTTCTGCCCAAGCTGGCTTTGAACTGTGATCCTCAGATATCAGCCTCCAGATTAGCCAAGATTATAGGCATGAGCTACTAGCACCTGGCCATATGTAATTTAAACTGTAGTTTTCTTCAAGTGTTTCATCCTACATTGAAGTTATTTTTCTTACAAACTTTCTAATAAATATATAATCTATTCAATTTTGAAAATTACTGCTGTACCTCCCACTTATTTGTGGCATTTCTGAAATCCAAGTTCCTCTGTGTGTCAGAGTGGATACTGTTGCCTGTAACAAGTATTGTTGTTGAATACATAGCATCTGGCTACTTAGAGAGCAAAGGATGTGAAGCTACAGTAGCCAGATAAAGAACTTCCAGGACAACTAAAGGGACAATCATGTACTCTCTGTGTAGGTGAATAGGGCACATAGAAAAAAAAAAGTCTTATATTTGAAAGTGATTGAGTGTGTGTGCACATATGTGTTCACTTATGTAACTGTTGCGCTAGTTTTACACATTCACTAGTATAAATATACATATATATTCATACACATACACACACACACACACACACACACACACACACACACACACACACACACATATATATATATATATATACATGCAGATCACAGTTTCCAAAATCCAGAGAACCACCTCCATGGGCATCGCGTTCCTATGTTGCTCTTTGGGTAATAAGAATGAAACTTGGATTTGTCCAGTGGTAGAGAAATTACTCAGAGATTCAAGCATATGTCTTTCAATATGTTGCTTGTACCTAACACTAAAATTAGGAAGTCTGTTAATATATAACATGTTATATTATAATATATTTAATATATCATATATAATGCATTTGTATATTATATATTATTTATAATACCTGACAGTATTATAAATTTATGAGGAAAAATACAATAAACATATCAATGTCCATACTTTCCTAGCCATGATTAGGTTCAGTAGAGTTAGGTGCATTACATCTCAACAAGAAAAGTCTACTGAAATGATGATGACATTGAGCTAGATAAGGAAAATTCCTGTAAATGAAGCCACGCCTCAATTTTGAGAAAAGATAAGTTTCGAAGCTTTTTTTCTGTTTTATTTTTTTTTGGGGGGGGGGGGTTCTTTTGCCGGTCATGGGACCTTATCTCTGGGCCTGGTTGCTGTCCCTCACCTCTTCACCTCAAGGCTAGTGTTCTACCACTCCAGCCATAGCGCCACTTCTGATTGAGGAATCAAACCCAGGGCCTTATGCTTATAAGGCAAGCACTCTAACTACTGAGCAACCTTCCCAGCCCAAGTTTGGTAGTTTTCCAGAGAGGAATTTGGCATTTGTTTTCCATCCTTGATTAGTAATGAATAGGTATTATTTTGCTCCAAATTTTGTCTCCTTTTATGTTCCCTAAATAGTTACACAGGATCATCATTCCATCACATATATTTAAGTCCTTCTTTTATTTCTTTTTATCATTGTTGTTTTGTTGGTGTTGTTTTGCTGATCCTGTATCTTGAACTCAGGGGCTAGGCAGTGTCCTTGAGCTCCAGGCTAGTGCTCTACCACATGAGCCACACCACCACTTCTGGCTTTTTCTGCCTGGGCTTCATTTAAATCATAATACTCAGATCTCACGCTCCTGGGTAGCTTGGATTACATGTGTGAGTCACCAGTGCCCAGCAATCCCTCTCTTTTAGATATTATTCTAAAAGCCTCCTATCCAAGGTCACTCCTAAGATAGTAAATGGAACTATGCCAATAGTTCCTTCACACTCTCATCTCCTGTAATGGCTATGGTGTGTCTTTTCCATCTTATCTTGAACCTACTTCACTGTTCTCTTCCTAACCCATGGTTCTAGATGTGTCACAAATAATTACCTAAATTTAGTAGCTATAAACCCTGAATCAATCAACTATTAATTTCATTTAATTTTTTCCAATACGATTGTTTTTCAGCACAAATCTGAGCTTATACTCACCTTCTTGCATCTACCTCTTGGCCTAGGCCTATTCTACCTCAAATGCAAAGGTTAGCCAAAGTATAGCCTACAGTATTCCTGCCTAGGAGTCAGGACAAGTTTTTGAGTGCCTGCAAGAAGCAATTAATTCCTAGCATGGGAATTGGTGGGAGAGACAACTGCCTAAAGAGCAAACTGGTAGTCGGTAGTCACAACATTTAACAACTTCTCCTTTGGGGAAACTGACCTCCTGTAAAGTGGCAGTGAGATAACTCACCTAGTATATTTTCATATTTTAATGAAGTTGTCATGTTTCACTACACAACTCACTTGTAGTCAAATAGAAGGTCATTCTTTTGTGTCCTCCTTAGACCCAGTCTCAATCTCCATCTTAGACTTTGCTCAGACTCTATTCCTACCAGAAGGTCCCTGATGAGGAGGAAAGTGTGATCTCTTGGGCTTCTGAATGGCCCTGTGGGAACTGAGGCCAATTTAGTTTTCAACCTCTTCCTCCTGACAAGACTGTTGTGGGTGGTGGGAAAGCTCATTCTCTGAATTGTGCCCTAGTACCAAATCTCTTCAGAGAAAATCAAAGAATGACAGATTCTGCCTGAGGGAGTGAGTTTCTCCCTTTCCAAAAAGGTCAATTAATATCTGATTCTGAGGCCCAGGTGGAGTTCTTCACCAGATCCTCCAAGCTGGAGTGGATGTTAGGTCAGAATCCAGGCCATCCATCCTATTTCTCCAGCCCTTTCTCATGAACCAAAAAGTCACAGGAGTTGAGTTCAGAAACAAGGAGAATTGAGAGTAACAGACGAATCATTGGCAGGGGGAGGAATTAGAAACTTGGTGTGAGAAAGGCTCAGATAATCTAGGATCACTCACATCATTTGGGAATCACATCATAAGATTAGGGAATAAAAGTAATAAATTACTACCTAAATTAGTAACACCACTGCTCTGACTATATAACAACTGCTCTGTCAAAAAGTAGCTGTCCTAGCTCTCTTTAGATGAGGAAAATGGTGCACATTCTTTCCTCACAATGTTCTACTGAGTATCTTCATCCATACCCTAGGTTGTTCTTATTCTCTACTTCTCTGTTGCTTTCCTTTGCTGAGTTCAATCAATTACACTTAAATGTTTTATCATCTTCAGACATGAAATCACATTTTTTAATCCATTTGTTATAAAATAAAACAAATTATGGAGAAACATATGTCTATGGTACATTTTCTTCCATGGCATATTTATTTGATATTATTAAGTATTATTTTAATAGTTTCATTTTTAAAACCTGAGGGAAATGTTTTGTTACTATTAGCACTAATTATTTGCACATTTTTTTTTGTATTTTTCCATGTCTGCATATTTGTTATTAATCTTCTAACATTGTCTTTTCCCCCAATTGTTGCCTTCTTAAAATTGCTTCAAATGATAAACTATATATGATGGTCCTGGATGTGTTCATTTATATATTTAAATTTTGCTTTAATATCCACGTATTATAGGATATCTTCAACATATTTTAACTGTTCTGAAAATCAATATGGAGCTCCCTCATTAAAACAAAAACACAATGCTACAAAACCCTATGAAATTAGGGTTAGGTATATATCCGAAAATATTTAACAATGATGCAGGAGAAACAATCACTTCTCTTATATAACAGAATATGTTTATAGCTATGAATAGAGCATTTTCTTTATTCCCTCTTTCTTGTGCATCTAGGTTTATTACACAGCTTGGTTGCTATGAATATTGCTGCCATGATCATGGATGTTCATGTTGACTTGTGTTCCTTCAATATGGATCCAAGTTGCCGAAAAGGTCATTAACATATGTGTCTTTTTGGTATTATGTAAACTTCCATTATGTTCTCCATATGGGTTGCTCTAGTTTACAATGCCACAAAACCAAATACAGTTCTTGATTTATTTCAACCTCTCCAGCAGTTTATTTATTTGAGTGGTAATATCTATTCTGGTGTGTAAGATGGGATCTCAGTGACCTTCTTATTTATTTTCCTATGTATTTCCTATGTGGATAAGAATCTCAAACATTTCATTTACTTATTAAAAACTTACATTTGTACTTCATTCCTGATCAGTGACTTTCTTTTTCTTTTAGTATTTGATCAATTCTTAAATTCTATAATATTTGATTTTTTCCCATTATAAATACTCACTTTCGTCAAAAGATTTTTTTTCATTACAATGGTGCACAATTAACAAAAACAACTGATTGTACATTTATTTCACTGCATTTTTTTTTGTTTTTA
The DNA here is from genome assembly GCF_019054845.1 of Dipodomys spectabilis. Taxonomy (NCBI): domain Eukaryota; kingdom Metazoa; phylum Chordata; class Mammalia; order Rodentia; family Heteromyidae; genus Dipodomys; species Dipodomys spectabilis. The sequence continues at coordinate 917,458 of NW_024871204.1, read as the reverse complement.
AAGCCATGAAATTATTACAATAAAGATGCTGAACTTCTTTCACTATATAGACTGAAAGGATAGTATCTCATATTGGTCTAATCTAATCTCAGAATTAACAGTCACAGCTTGGGCCATATAAGTCTGGCCTATGTAAAACAACTAACAAAGCATAAACTACATCTAAAGAGAGCAAAGGGCTTCATAAAGGTTAAAAGAAAGGCACCACTTTCATGAAGCAAATGCTGAAGTTCACAAGCAGACCGTAGGAATCTGAATATCAAGAAGATCAAAGGATAAAAGTATATGAAGGACAACTTTAGAACTCAGAATTCGGGAGGGGGAACAACCACTAGATACAAAACATAATGCTGAAAGGAAGAAGTGTTTTACCCCAAAGCTCAGCTGACTCTCTCACATCTCACACACACACACACACACAACACACACAACACACACACACACACACACACACACACACACACACACACACACACACACACACACACACACACACACACACCTAGTGAGAGGTTTTAGCCAAAGTACAGCCATTCTGGACTTAGACTCCATTTTGAAGGCCTTTACAGAAAGTATCCATTGTGAAGTCCTTTACTGAAAGACTTTTACTGAAAGTTATAAATCAGGTTCCCGGAAAAAATGGGAAATGTCCCAATAATGTTCTGCTCGTTACTCCCCTAGCAATAGCCATGGATGACAGGTTCATATGGATGACGAATGACAGGAAGGTACCTAAAAGTACAGATGTTTCTTAAGATATCATAGTTAACTTAGTTTGCTGCTTACTGCTTAGCCTGTGCACGCTAGCCAATAAGATTGTTACAATATTCACTCACTAAATGTCAACCAATAATGAAGCTGCCAAGCTAGGAACCCCCTAACCTCAGCCCTATACCCTATAAAAACCCTGTTAACTGAAGGGTCGGGGCTCTCAACTCTGACCCGCTGGGATGGTGACAGTTGTGAGTCCAGTCTCAAGTTTGCAATAAATGATTCTCATGTGCTCGCATGGGAATTGGCTCCTTGGTGGTCTTTGGGGATCCTTATCTCAGCACAAGACTAGTGTACATTGAGAACTCCAATGGCAGCTCTATCTATGACAATGAAGCTTTTTCCTCTTCCTTTTAAATTATCAAACATAATGGGGTGGTTGGCTCTACAGTTACCCCACACCTGAACAGGAGGAGTCACATCATGACTTAGACTGCAGGACAGCCTTGTGTTCCCCTGGCTTTCTGTGTAAGAATGCAGTTTGTATTCCCTTAAGCAGGGTGGCCAAGCTGAAATGGGAGTACACTTTGCCTGGAGGATGGCAACCTGTGAGCCCTGCATGCATGGTGAACCATAAGGGGGCAGCCCTGTGAGCATCTCCGGGATGGCATCTCAGAGGCCAGGAGAAGATGACTCTTATAGATGGACATGGCACGAGGTTTGAGGACAGCAGGAATCCAAAAGATGGGAGAGGAACAGGAACAAATGCGCCTCTCTGTGGAGACTCCTCAGCCATGTTAAGGAAGTTCCAAGCCCACACTTGGCAGCCACCACGCAGGTCACCAGAGACCACTTGTCTGGAGGTCAGTCCCTGGTCCTGATCCAGAGCCAGAACTTCCGCAGTGGCCCTGGGCCTGGTGGTATGGAGCAGTGCCCACCAACCATTCTTCTTTTGCCCTGCTGCACAAAGCCTCCCAGCAGCTGCCTGGTCTGCAGCACCCACACCAGGCAAGGTCTGTGGGGCAGACTGAGGCTCTGCTGGCAATTCCTGATGCCTGCTTCAAGGGGAGACTGAGGCCTAGCCCACAGCAAAGCTGGCCCTCACTCACTTCCAAGGGCCTCCAGAGAAGTATGACCACCACTGGCCCAGCATTGCTGCCCTCCCAGACCCCAGAGTTTACCTACAAGTCCCTGCCTTTGTTCTTGAAATTCTTCAGCCATGGTTGTCTCATTTCTCATTGTCTCGGTATGATTTGAAACTCCTTCCTCTCTTCACCCAGCCACCAGGCCCCAGGGGCCAAACTCCGCACCTCACAGACACTCTCCAGAACCCAGCTGCCTTTGGGGCTGCTGCTTTCTGAGCCACTGGCCTACTGCCTCCTTCCTCCCTTCACCAGCATCTGCCAGGGTCTCCCGTCCTCTCCTTACCATCCCCAGCCCCAACCCCAGCTCGGCCTCCCCCGTGGCCTCCCAACCTATCCACAGAGCTCGCAACTCCAACCCCAACATGGCCATGGCTCTGGGGAAGACAACTGTGGGCTTAGCCCAGCAGAATCAAAGGTGCCACAGTGTGCAATCGGCTGAGAACTGGAGGCAGCATAGGTCTCTGATCAGTGTCTTTCACTTCACTTACACAAGTATTAATTGTATTAATTTGGTATTTAATTTTGGATTGCATAACTTCTTATTAAGCCTTTGCAGAATAGCTGGTAGAAATATAGTCCCAAAATTCAGATAGTCTCTTGTTTAATTCTTTCAAGATTCAAAAATGTTTAAGTAGTTATAACCACCATGAATTCTCATTTCCATATCAGAGTGTTATTCAGAAAATAATTGCTTATGAATCTGTTATCAATTATTTACAAGACTTAAAACTTTTAAAGTTTCAAATATTACAGGATGATCTTTGATTCATGTTGAATGAATGTGAGTAGGTTGAGTTGTTGCATACATTCTTGTGTGTGTGGGTGTGTGTGTGTGTGCTTGTGTGTGTGTGTGTGTGTGTGTAGGGGGATGGATGTGTATCAAAGGTTATCCTTTGTTGAGCCCTGGTCTGAAATTTTTCTTTTTTCTGAGGTATACATTATGGTGTTTCTTTGTTGGTGGTGGACTCTGATTGCTTATCTTTGTCCTATGTGCATATTCCAGCTCAATTTTTCAATTAAGGCTTCTTATTTATTATTGAGCACATAGAGCTCTGATATTGCTTTGACTTTAGTCTGCCATCTAGGATCTTCTTTTCTTCTTTAAAAATTAACATTCAATATAAATTTTACCTCCTGACTGATTTTCCCTTTAATTTGCATTTTGAAATAAGTATTATAAGACCTTTGATCTCTGTATTCATGAAGAAAAACCATTTTGAATTTTCTGTTTAATGTAATAACACCTGGACATATTTGTTAGTATCAAGATCTTAAAATTTATTTTGTAGTTTTAGTTTAAAATACCTCCTCTATGTTTTTATCATGGGGAGACAAAAAATTCCTAGTAACAATGATAGTTTTATTCATTAAAATATCAGATAATTCATAATTTTGAATATGTCTAGTGGCAAATGAATACATTTGCTCAATATATTTTCTTGATACACCCCTGCACAAAAATACCACTCATAAGGGCTGAGAAGGTGGATCAATGGTTAACAGCTTACCTTGAATGCGTGAGACCCTGGGTTTGATTCCTCAGCACCATCTAAGCAGAAAAAGGTGGAAGTGGTACTGTGGCTTAAGTGGTAGAGCTCTAGTCTTGAGCTGAAGAGCTGAAGGACAGCAACTAGGCCCAGAGTTCACCAACATCAACTAATAAAATAAATAAATAATACTCATACTCAAGTACATTAGTTTTAAAGGTTGATTATCATTTTATTTAGGGGCAGGGTGCCAAGATATAGCATAGGAGGAGGGAAAGAAGTTCTGAAGGAGCCATATAGCCTAGAAACTGAGTTCTTAGAAACTCAAGCTGCCTTTTATCTTACCTTCAACATAGAAAGTCAGAGATTTCAGTGACTTGTAAGCTCCAATTATATTCCTGTGCATGGGGCTCCTTTCCGCTTTGTCTTTCTGACCTTTTACATTAGGGGCAGATGGGAAGATGTAACAAGAACACCTAGAGTTTGGGCCTGGGATTAAAAACTTCATTTTGTGATCATAAACATTCCACCACTTCCTGAATTTGATCTGAGGGGCAGAGGAAGTTAGGTTAGGAATTCAAAAACTTATAATTACTTCTAAGTTTGCTATCTAAACTCATCCTTTCCCACCCTCAGAACCCTATTTCTCAATTGTGTAGACAGCCTTACACTCTGTTCTTCTGGAGCATTTGAGTGTGGGGTATCATCTGTTTCTTATGTCTACTCCCAATGGAGATTTTCTCCTAGGCTCAAAACGATTTCATTGATGGGGGCACTGTGTAATAAGCTAATCAAGGTTGTTCATGTGTTCATACCCGAGGTAGAACTAGTAAGGGCTGAGTAGTAGTCAGTGCTCACTTGCTGCCAGTGGTATTGCTCTGAGGAGTTTCTGTCAATGTTGCCCACATATATAGTACACGGCCTCTCAGAAAGGCTCCAGACCAAAACTATTTGAGTCTCTATGTTAGCTAATCATCATTGAGCAACTATGTTCCATGGTTTGTGAGACATTCACTTCTCTGAGTATATGCATATGAGGGCCCCAGAAGAGAATTATCTGGAAGGAAGGTCCTAGAAGGGAAAACGTCTACTAGCATAATGGAAACCCATGGTTTGGCATGCTAATATTTTAACCTGTGCACTGAACTAATAGGAGAAAATGACACACTAAGAAACCTACCAATTATGCCAAATAAAGAGATATGGTGAAGGTCAGAGAAAGGACATTGATTTAATGGTAATCATGACAAGACAACAGATTATCACACCTTCAGAATACTAATCCATACTCGCCTACTTTTCTATTCACCCATGTCATTAGGTCTGTGTTGTATGTAGGAGTCCTCAGGCCTTCAGATCAGGAAGATCTAGGGGAAAGCCTAAGATTGGTCTGCCACTTGGGACATAAAATAACTAGTTTGATGAAAGCCCTTAGTAGTTTCCTACAAATATGTGGGTTTATCCTACTACATTTGATAAGTATCCCCTCACTAAATTATCTTTGGTTGGGTCACTTGCTGACATAGCAGCTGTCTAGTATCCCCATTGTGACTTCACTTTATTCTACTGAACAAGAAATGGAGAAGGAGAGACTGACCACCACACATTTGCATCTTTCTCAATGAGCAGTTAATGGCAGGGGAGTATTTAAGATGTTCCCCATGTTCTCAGTTAGCTAGTACCACCTGGGATTCCAGGTCAAATCTTGATAAACAGATAAAAAAAGTTACACGTAGCTTGTTGTGCTAGATTCACAGCTAGAGAGATAGATGAGAAAGTGGAAGGGCTTGGTGTGATAGCCACAGGTTGACATGAAGCACAATTCAAAGGAAGTGGAGATGAAGCGAACTACCTGGAGGGAAATGGAGAGGCAGCTGAAGATGATGAGCACCTAGAGAGAGAAGATGGAGCTAATTCGAGGCTTCCTGAACATCAAAGTATCCCATCTGAGGTAGAACAGTCTGGCTGTCTAAAGCCACAGAGAGAAGTTGGAAGAGCATCAGTAAATGCTCTTGCCCATTTCTAGGGAGCTCCCAGAATGCCAGGGTAAGATTTGGCAACTTCTCAGAGCACTGCTGTTGAGCACATCTCAGATCCCTTTCTATCATGATAATTGACACTAGAGAGGAGCAGCAAGTGTTGTTTGAGGTGATTGCAACTCACTATGTGGAGCCTGTTCTGCAGCATTGTGGAGTGTGGTCTCTCAGGATGCTTAGGGCAAAGATAATATAGCTGGTGTCAAAGAATGCAATCTACTTGGAGTAGGTATTTATAGATGGCACGTGCCTGAACACAACAAGCTGATAATGAGCTGCTAGAGGTAGTTCCCTAAAGATCTAACAGCCAAAACTGGAGAGGCAAACCCAGAGTTTTGAACCACATCAGCCCACCATTCCAATTGCTTCTAGCATAGTACTGGCTACCCATTTTCACACCCATGACCTTGTTGCCCTGATTGTGCCCCACAATCCCTCACAACTTTTACTCTTTCACTTTTTCTATGCTTTCTTGCCCTTGCTAAACAGTTTTGTATGCCAGTATTAACTGTTGTTGCTACCCAATTTCCTGCCACTGCAACTCAGCAATTACAGTCACAATTACCATTTCCCTGGTATCCTAGTCTCTGCTACTCTTTTCTGCTACCATAATTCATAATACCATGGTTCCAGCCACCTGATCCATGAAACCCTTGTCTCTGATACCCCATCCCCAAACAAAGTAAGTGATGAGTGGTTACAGACAGTCGACTTGGATACTCCTCTTGCAGGCACATTGGGACAAGTAATTCCTCAGGTATTTAACACGAGGGACTAACTGGCAGTGGAAAGAAAAGACGTTACTCAGAGATGACTAAAATCCAAGGACATGACTTATAACTTGTTGCTAGCAAAAGAAGGCCCTAAGGTGAATGTTAATGAGAAAAGAAAATTCTACATAAATTATTGGGGATGATATAAAAGGCTTAGCTTAATCTCTTCTACTAGTATTCTGAATTATTTTATGGCATAGATATGGAACTACTTTGCATTTTAAAAGTTATATGAAGATACAAATTATGTGGTACTTATATTAATTGGTGGAATAGTTGCATAGAATCACATTAATGATATTAAATAGTTTATGCTCTGTGATATGGTCATGAGCCTGACTTTGGCAATATTAATTGAGCTTTCTAACAACAAATGGAATTTCATTGTCAAATACTACAAGGAGATTACGGATGCTGGTACCAAAACAAAAGCTGGAACAAGAAAACTGAATAAAGCTACAAGTTTGAAGGGAGGGGTCAGTGTCAAGGTTATGATAAAAGAGAAATTATTCACCATGGAATCTTGGAAGAATAGAATGTGTTTTGTTGAATTACTAGCTTTTAAAACATTCTTAGAAAGCAGAACATTGTTTTTTATTCTTGCTATTTGGAACCTCTTTAATGAATGGTTTAAAAAGTTAATAAAATAAATTTGAAAATTCACTGGTGTGAATTTTCGGATTAAGCTACTCAAAGTTGCCTTGAGATGCAGGCAGGCCGCATTCCTTTTCTATTAAATTAATGGAATAAGCTTCCTTTGAATGTTTGGACAGTCCATGACACTTGTTCCAGAACAAGAAAAGATAGTAGAGAGAAAAAAAATAGGAAGGAGACTCAAGGCTGCTGAAATTAGCATATTTCCCATTTGGACTTTAATGGAATTTATCTACAAAGAATAAGAATTTCATCTTAACATAAGAATTTCAAAAAGATGTTCTACAATATAGCTTCTAAATGTAATTTTTAATGCTGTTGGATTATTTGAAAACAAAAGTTTACAGAAAACTTTAAATTTCAGAAAAACTGTAATGTTCCAATAAACAAGTAGAAGAAAAATAATTTTAAAATTCATGGTTCAAATCAAACCCTAGCAAGAAAGTCTGAGAGTCACTTATCTAGAAACAGTAAGTGGCACTGTGGCTCAAGTGGTAGAGTGCTTCCCTGGAGCTGAAGAACTCAGGGATATGTTACACCCTGGTCTTGATTTCAATCCCTATGACTGACAAAAATAAATTTAAAAGAATTAAAGCATTGGGGCCGGGAAGGAGATTCAGTGGTAGAGTGCTTGTCTTGCATGCATGATGTCCTGGGTTCAATTCCTCAGCACCACATAAGCAGAGAAAAGTGGAAATGGCATTGGGCTCAAGTGGTAGAGCACAAGTCTTGAGCTGAAGAGCTCAGGGACAGCACCAAGACCTAGAGTTCAGGCCCCCTACCACAACCACCACCAACAACCAATTAAAGCATCAAATAACCTGAAAATGATGTCCAGAATAATGAGTATCGCATTATCCATTTACATGACTTAGTGACTTGAAACCTAGTTTACCAGGGGAGGTGGTGGGCAACTTTTGTGTGCCAAAACCTGCAAAATTATTTTGTACTTTCCCAGGGAGGAAGAAAGGAGAGAATGGAGGGAGGAAAGTAGCTGTTTGGTGACCTTGCCTTTTGGTTCAGTGATTGTTTTCTGGAGTCAAATTCAGAGAAATTCTGCTTGCAATCCTTGTTGCATTGGGAATTAAGAAGCCATGTCCTGGAAGTGGTTTTGTCTAGTCCTTGGCCTGGTTCCAACCACCACTGGATAAGCCAAGTCCCAGTTCATGACCAAGATGCCTTGAAGACTACTGATCCACTGGGCAGGTGGACATAACCACAGCCAGAAAAGGCAAAAAATGCAATGCCAAGGGCAGTGCTGGAAATCAACACCAGGCAGAGGGTTTTTATATATTTTTATTGTAAAAGTGCTGCATATAGAGTTTACAATTACATGAGTATGGTAATGAGTATATTTCCAATCGAGCATTGTTACCTACTCCTTTGTTTTTCCCCTACTATCCCTTCCCTCCCCACCTCTCCAACTCCTCCTTCCTTTACCCCTGCCTGACATTGTAAATTCATTTTCGACACAGTGTCCTGCACATCTCACCATCACAATGGTTGAACCTCCATCCACATTTATGCATTCTGCTATATCCCTTACACTCCCCAAATTACAAAAATGTATATACAAGATGCAGAACACTGGAATCAAATACAGTGAAAACAAGGGTTATACTGTGATGGGATAAACCTACAAAGGAATCACATAGCGCATTATAAGTATATTAAAAACAAAAGCAAGAAAGGAAAACCCACTGTGTCTCTGATTTGGGGTACATTTCGCTTATCATCATCTTATATGGTCAGATGTGCATTAGCCTTTGATCTTCTCTGCTTGTCCTAGACATGTACTAGTCCTTGCAAACAAAGAAAACCATGGGACCTATATTTTTTTGGGGCTGGATTACTTCATTTAATATCATTTTTACCAAGTTTATCCATTTCCTAAAAAATGGGGCAATGTCATTCTTCCTGATGGAGGCATAGATTTCCATTTTCTCTCTCTCTCTCTCTTTATATACAACTATATGTATATATATTTATATATATATATATATATATATACACACACACACATATAGTTATGTGTGTGTATATATATATATCACATTTTCTTGATCCGTTCATCTACTGAGGAGCATTGAGGTTGGTTCCATATCATAGCTAAGGTGAATAATGCTGCAATAAACATGGTTGTGCTGGGAGCTTAAGTATGACCTAGTTTGTGATCATTTGGGTAAATATTCAGAAGTGGGATTGATGGGTCATAGGGCAGGTCTACGTGGAATATTTTGAAGTACTCCCATACTGAATTCCTAGAACCTAAAATATGTTCAGATTTACTAAATATTTATACCATTCCTTTTTTTTCTTTTTGTTGGTAGTGGGGCATCATTTCTGGGCCTGGGTACTATCCCTGAGTTCTAGGCATGGGCACAATCCCTGAGTTCTTTAACTCAATGTGTACACTTTACCTCTTGAGCCACAGCACCACTTTCTTTTTTTCTGGTGGTTAATTGGAGATAAAATTCTCACAGACTTTCCTGCCTGGGATGGCTTTGAACTGTGATCCTCAGAAATGAGCTTCCTGAGTATCTAGGATAACAGGCGTGAGCCACGAGTTTAATCCATTTCTTTACTCTATCCTCAACCCCCTTTAACCAGAAACCAAATCCTAATCACAATCTGAGTTAACAACAAATGGTTAATGTAAGTAAAATTGTTTGGATTCTATTGAATCACTCAATTTTTTTGCTTCTACTTCTTAGTGGAAAAGTAAATTTTACCCTAAAGCTTATTCTTCCCTAATCCTAACAAGAACTAAAACAGTAACTCACAGTTTAAACCAAATTATATCTGAATGTTTAAAATTACACCTACATTGGTTTTCATTCATTCTAACTTTGATGCCATTCTTTCTTCTTAAAATATGTTGCAGTTTTACACAATATCTTACATCTTTTTTCTTATCCTAACCCCAGCTCTAACTGGAACACCTTGCCTAATCCTAAGCCTACATATAACTGAATCATAATATTAATAGCAAGCCTCTATTTCACAAATATCATATCTCTTGCTCAGCGTGTAGGTCTAAATTTTACTTGCATTTTGAACCTAAATTTTTAAAGTTTTAAAGTGTTTTTCTATTTCATTTTCCATTTATATTTTCTATTTATATATCTATGTCAGGTTTTATTTTTCATTAATTTTTAAATCTTATTTTATTGTAAAGAGGCTTACAAAGGGATTACAATTACATGTGTAAGGTAATTCGTTCTTTTCTTGCAGAGCATTGTTATCCCCTTCTTTGTAGTTGTCCCACTATCCTTTCCCTCTCCTACCTCCCTCAGTCTTCTCTCTCGATGGTGTAAAGTTCATTCTCAATAGAGTGTGTTGTGAGTATCATTGTTTCAATGGGTCATCCTGTGTTGAACCTAAATTTTCTGTTACTCTAACCCTAATTCTAATTCTGTCTGGGATCCTAACCCTAACCAAAATAATAATGATAGCTCAATTCAGAAGTTAACTGAAAATACTCAAGGTTTTGTTCATCCTGTTAATCCACTGTACATCTTGAATTAAGTTGCAGTTCACATTAAATTTTCCAAATTAGATTATATGTGCATATATAAAGATGTAATTTGATGTGAAAAATAGAAGATCTTTGGAGAAAAGAGTAATAAAAAGGAAATGGAGTATAATCAAAAGTTTTAAATATATTATGGAAAGAGCATAATGAAAATGCCACTACTGAAAATTAATAACCATTAACAAAATAACTAAAAATTAATAAATACATAACACTGCCTTCCAGTGTTCTTTTTTTTGGGGGGGGGGGTCCGGTCGTGGGGCCTGAACTATGGGCCTGGGCGCAGTCCCTCATCTCTTCAGCTCAAGGCTAGCACTCTACCACTTGAGCCACAGCGCCACTTCCGGCTTTTTTCTTTTTGCTTATGTGGTGCTGAGGAATAGAACCCAGGGCCTCAGGCATGCAAGGCAAACACTCTACCACTGAGCTACCTTCCCAGCCCCCTTCCAGTGTTCTTTAAGAGTGACATTGGTCTATTGAAAAAAATACATGTGTTAGATAAACTTTGTTTATGCAAATTTATATTGTTATTGGCTAATTATTTAATTTAATGAATAAAAATCAAATAAGATTCCATGACAGAAAATATAAACAATCACTTAGTAATTGCTTGAGAAAAAGTTGTAGTAATGAGTTTTAGGAAACTAAACTAAATTTCTATTTCTCTACAAAGCAATGATTTAGGGTTAGTAATCTAGTATTTCTAGTAAGTTTAGAGAACATAACTGGCATGAAAAGCAATGAACTGTACATCTTTTGTCTTGCATGAGTGATATTTTAAACATTGTATTTTATTCAAATATATACTTAGGTTTACTTTTTAAAAATAAATGCAATTTTATCTCCTTTCAGAACAAGTACTTACCCTGCAATTAAATGTATTACTATATTCAGATATTTGAATGCTAAGTTTTCTGTTTAATATATGATCTAAATATTCAGAATGACATGATTTTTGTATTTGTAAATGTCTAAGCTCTAGGATTTTTGCTTCATCAATATAAATTATCTCATGAGTTTGTTGTGAAGGCTCCAGTAACCAGTGTGGTCAAAAACATTTCTTAAATTCTAAATTTAAAAAATAATCATTTTTAGCCTTTTATTATATCAGTTCTTGTCTCTTAACAGTAATTAAACTAAAATAAATACTATTTTTAAACATTTCACTCACATTGTAAATAATGTTAACATAGTTCACAAAGAGACTAATCATTTCAAAGTCACCATATTTGATGATCTTAGTGTGACGAATGTAGAGAGTATAAGAACCTTATACTCAATAATAGTTTCGGTTAAATTAAATTAAATCATATATCTGGATTTCTAATTTGGAGGTAAATCACATGGAAATAGGAAAATAAAAAGAAAAATAATTACTTTGGGATTATTTTCTTCTTAAAATTATTTTTTTATTGTGAAAATACCGTACAGAGGGGTTACAATTACATGGGCAAGGTAATGAGTACATTTCTTATCAAGCATTGTTGCCTCCTCTTTTGTTTTCCCTTCCCATACCTTCCCATTTCCACCCCCCAGCCAAAGTTGTAAAGTTCGTTTTTCGACATAATGACTTGTCCATCTCATTGTTGCAATCAGTCCACTTGTATCCCTAATATTATGAAGCAAAAATATCTCTAAGAAATATACTTTTCAGTGAAGTGTATCAATACTTGGGTAAAGGGAATTATGCTCTAATATAAAATTTATCTCAAATTAGAAATTCTGCAACTAATCTAATGTATGTTTTCCTACACAAAATGCTGTGTCTTCTATTCTTGTCATTTGATGTAAATTATATATTTCATTTGTGACATGTTCCCTACTTACATTTATTACAAACTTCTATAATTTTACAAATCATGCATGTACCCATTAATTTATGTAATTTAATATTCAAACAAAATTATCTTTTTTCCTGTCTCCCACAGGGAAGGATGAGGTGCTGCAGTATATTAAATGAAAGCACTCTAAAAGAGAGTCTGTATGGAATGGAAATTTGAAACATGAGGATGGGATCATGAGCATTTTCTATTTTGCTGAACAGTACAGTACTTTCCTACAGTACTTTCCTACCATTTGATCACACAGGGAAAGCCACAAAATTTGAAGTTCATATGAACGAATTACATTCCTAAAAGATGTGGCAAACTGCTCAAAAGTTCGATCTTATCACTAGTACTTTGTGCTTGCTGGCTGATCTATTTCTCCATCATATGTTTCATATTATTAAGCACATTAATAATTTAGCTGTCACTACATTTCAAGAGACTCCTGAAATCACATCTATTGCTGTGTAACATTCAGAAGAGAGGAATAAGTTTAAACTGATCTCTGATTCCTCTCTTTGGCCTTCAATATGCTAATTAATTTTCAAAACAATCGCGTTAGATATTAGTTTATTTTCCCTATTTAATTAGAGATTAAGCAATTGTTTTTCGCAGTAAAAAGTGATGACAATGGTATCAGAGCTCTGATATGAGCACCCCCTCCCTAATAAGTAATGCTCTATTGTCTATAAATATGGAAGCCACACTAAAATTCTCTCTCTCTCACTCTCTCTCTCCACACACACACACACACACACACACACACACACACACACACACACACACACACACATACACACACACATGCAAACACACACAGCTGCTACCCAGAAACATCAGAGATCAGTTCCATTCCTTTGTAATTATAGTTGATTGGTGTTTTCTACATTGATTTTTCTTTGCTTCAGGATCTTGCCTGGACCTGTATGTTTCCCTGAGATCAAGTCCTTTCTTCTTAGTATAGTGGGTGTCTTTGTATGCTTCAGGCCAATTAACAGTAACCTGAATACAATACCTACAATCTTGACATTCAAGTCAAACTCCATGAATTAATATTATTCCAAAATTCTAAAATGTATTGGATCTAGAGACCAAAAAAATCCACCTTGTTATTTTAGTAGGAATTGACATCATGAAATAGAAGAATATTGATCAGGAACTGAGGTAAGAGAACGGGAGTATGTGGAAAAATGCCGAATATTGTATGTGAGTTAGAAATACAGAATTACATTCTATGGGCCCATTATTGAAAACTTGCCATCTTATATTGAAAGCTCAATTTACATATACAGTTTTCCAGTTACTTTGCTTACCTATCATTTCTGAACATAAATCCTCTTATGAATTTTTATAGTATCTTTGAATATATCACATGATTTGCAGGTACTTATCATCTCAAGGAAAGACAGTCTACTTCTACATCTTACATTCTGTGTCAAACCCTTATTTTTATTTCCCTGTTTGCTGAAAAAATGTATTCCTGGAAACAGGATATTGTCAGCAAATCTGGGTATAATTTTCATTTTGTAAACTTCAAATATAATGTAAACTTTGTATTGACTAGTCATTGTCTAATAATAAGTGATATTCATGAACACAATCTTTTGGTGCCTTTAAGTCAATTGAGAATTCGTGTGGTAGTCCTTGAGTCTAATTGTCTTAACCATTATATTATTTATATATGAACATGTGCATTGCACTTTTATATTTTTATATGTAAAATAGTTTCCAGGGGTTTATGTTAAAGTGATAATGGAGGGGGGGTGGCTTCCAGTTCCAAACCTTATATTTCATTAAAAGTACTAGACACATGATGTTTACTGGAGCAATATAAAAGATGAGAACATATTTCTAAAGAGAATGCATTTATTGTTTAAAACATACAATAGAGTAAAATAGGTTTCTTGCTTGAGACTGCATAAATTACATATGAATGTAGATCAAGATGAGGCTCAGAGATAAATTCGTATTTATATTACTGAGATTTATAACACAATATAAGAAATATAGGTATTTTAAGGAATTGGTCATTCAAAGATATGTAATGGATGAAGAATGGAATTGAAAATAGCAGAGGAAAACAATTCAACATGCAGGTATTATGATTTTCTAATATTAATATGAAAGAAATGGAGCTTTTGCCTTTCTGAAGAAGAATGTTTAGCCAGTAATTTCAATATAAGGCATAAGTTGCTATGAGTCTAAAGTCTTTTCCTCCAGGATATTCCCCAGTACTATACTCGTCCTCTGTAGAGTAAGAAGTAATTATTTTCATTAGCTTTGCTTAATACTAATTTACTTGTAGCAAATAGGTTAAAATGTCTTCTCTATTTCTCTTAATGTAATAACAAATATTTCTCTATTTCTGTCTCTTCATAGAAGCCTGAAATAACTACTTCAAAATAACACAAGCAGAAAAACAAAAATAACCTGATACAACCATCACAAATCCCAAATTATGTGAAAAAATCAACAATATATAAAATAAATCTGAGGAAGAGGAAAAACAATGGCAGAATAACAACAGAAAATTTCCCTAACTCTCTCTAATGAACCAGAGATTTAGAGTCCTTGCCAGTACTCCACTTCTAGAGGGTCACACCAAGATAGCTATAATTATAGATATAAAGCTATAATTATAGATATAATTATAGACATAAAATTTATAAGAAGATTTTATACTATCTTCACTAGAAAACAGAAATCTTTGAAAACGTGCCCAGCCAGGCAGGTGACTGCTGTGACTCTATTGGCCAACATATTCAAAAGCACATCTGCAGTGTAGAAATAAAAGGGCCACATAGAAAAAAGTAGGAACAGAAATGTACATCAGAGAAAGCCACATGCATACACAGAGACAATTCAACATACCATTGGACAGTCCGAACTGTCACTGGAAGCATAAGTATTAACATCACAACATCTCACCACAAGTGATTTATACTTCTACACTTAATTGTATAGACAAAAACCTAATTCCAGAAAAAAAAATCAAAACAGAAGACCAAACCAACACCTGGCAAATCAACCAAGAACATAGAGAATCAATTATTAACATCATAGTTTCCCCAAGAGAAAACCTCCAAATGGACACAACCAATCAGAAAAAAAAATACAAGAAAAATTATGTCAGGGTACTTCAATTCACACAGTAAATAACCAGGCATTAGAACAGACAATCAAGGACCTAGAAGATAGTTATCAAAATACATTTCAAATGCTGCTGAAAATGTGATTAATGAAAAGATAGAAAACCTCTACAAGGAAATTTGTGAACCAGATGAGACCAAACAAAGATTAGCAAAATAATTCATGGTGATAAGAAACAAAGATAAATAAATTCTGAGAAGTAAAGGGAGTCCAAGGAAAAAATGGATGCCTAGTTAAAAGATATGAGACAAGACACAGCTAAAAAAACAACCTTTGAAACCTCCCCACCCAAAGAAAAAATGTACAGAAATTCCATACAAGACCTAAAACTAATCTTTAATAAAGAGATAGAAGCCCTAAAAAAGGACCAATTAGAAGTCAGGGAAATCAAAAACAAAATAGAAAGTCTCCACATAAATGACATGGAAGATAATCTCAGGGTCAAAGACAAAATAGGTTTAACAGGAAAGAGGAAATTATAATTTAGAACAAATACAAGAAATAAGAAATGATATTGCCAGAAGTACAAGACTCATTTAGAAATAAAATTTTGGGTAGATAGGTATCAAGAATGAGAAGAGCAGGAAACTAAATGGATGGGAAACATATTACAGAAATATAGCAGAGAACATGCCGAACATCCAGAGAGATAGGCTCATTCAGAAAAGAGAAAACTTTAGTACACCAAACAGAGAAGTCTAGAACTGAATAATCAACCACTACATTATAATCCATTAGAAGATCATTAAAGATCAAGGAAAGGATTCTTAAAGCTGCTACAGAGAAAAGACTGATTATTTATAAAGGATATACAGTGTGATAAATTACAGGTATTTTAGCTGATGTGGCAAAAAGGAGAGCCTGGCATGATATATGACAAACATTAAAGGTAAACAACTACCAATCGTTAATACGGGCCCAAGCCAAACTTCTTTGCATTTAAAGGAAATATAAAAATATTTCATTACAAAACAACTTAAAGCAATGTATCTCCACCAAATCAGCAGGATAGAAGTTAATCAAATATATCCTACATAGAGAAGATCAAGAAGAACAGCAACTGATTATGGAAAATGCTCCCTATCAGAGAACAAAGTAAGTAGATTAAGAGTAGATGAGGCACAGCTCCTAACAGCAAATGTATAACATAGCTGGACTTATCAGGCAATTCTCAGTCTTAACTCTACATCAGTGGACTTAAATTTCCAAATAGAAGACATAGATTAAATAGTGGTATCAAAAAACACGTCACATCCATCTAGCATCTACAAGAGACATATTTTATTGACAAAAACAAACACATACTCAAACTGAAAGGCTGGAAGGAAAATTTTCAAGCAAATGGACACCATAAACAGGCTGCAGTAGAATTACTAACATAAGATAAAATAGAATTAAATTAAAATTAGTACAAAGAGACATTACATATTGATAAAGACAACGCTCAATTAGGAGGATATAACATGTCTAAATATCAATAGCTTGAATCCTGGAGCATTCCACATCATCAACAAATACTACTTAACCTAAAAACACATCTCAACACATCATTGTCATCCATGAATGACCCATTCAGGCAAAACTCAACCAAGAAACTACAGACTTAAATAACTACATTGACCACCTAGCCCTAACAGACATCTACGGAATATACATTCATCATCAGAATACACATTCTTCACAGCAGCTCATGGAAGATTATCCAAAATAGAACATATCCTATGTCACTCAGAAATTTTGTCCAAATTGAAAGAAAAATTACTTGAATTCCCATATCTTGTCAGACTGTAACAGAATAAACTTAGAATTAAACAGCTAAAGCAAAAAAAAAAAAAAAAAAAAAAAAACATTGTAAAACCCATGAAGACTGAATAACACGTTGTTGAATGACCAGTGGGACACTGAAGGGATTAGAAAAATACTGAAAGTTTCTGGAATTTAACAAAAATGAACACATACAATACTAGTTTCTCTGGGACACAGGAAATGCAGTAGTTAGAGGAAAATTTATAGCTCTGAGTGCCTACTTCAAGCAATTGGGGAAATCTCAAATAAATATTTTAATGATGTACCTCAAACTCCTTGAAAACAGGAGCAAGCCCTAACCCAAAGCAGTAGACAGAAACAAATTTTAAAAAATCAGAAATAAATAAAGACAAAATAAAATATTGAAAGAATAAAAAAAACCAGAGTTGCTTTTTTAAATAAATTAACAGACTTGACACAACCATACCAAATCTGAGTAAGAAGAGAACTTATATAGATAAGTAAATAAAAAGCCAGCAGATTGGGAGAAGATCTTTACTTGCTCTGCAACACACTATGGCCTCATATCTCAAATATATTTAGAGCCCCAAAAGTTAAATCCCCCAAATAAAAACATATCCGCAAAGAAATAACAACTCTTTTCATAAGTGGGCTAAAGATTTAAGGAGAGACTTCTCTGAAGAAGAAATATGCATGGCCAATAAACGCATGAAGAAATATGCAACATTTCTGGCCATAAAAGAAGTGTGAATCAAAGCAACATTGAGCTTCCACCTCACCCCAGTTAGAGTGACCATTATGAAGAAAACTAAAAATAACGGATGCTGGCCTGGTGGGGATGTGGCCAAAAAGGAACATTACTACAGTATTGGTGAAAATGTAAACTTGTTCAAATACTCTGTAAAGAAGTATGGAGGTTCCTCAATAGGGCTCCCTTATGAGCCAGCAATGAGGGATCAAGAAAATGTCATATATGTTCACAACAAAACTCTATGCTTCCATCAGAATGAATGACATTGCCCCATTTGTAAGGAAATGGAATCACTTCGAAAATATAATAAGTCAAACAAGCAAGACTCAAAGAATCATAGGCCACCGATTTTCACTCCTTTGGAAACAATAGAATATGTCTACAATATTCACAATAGCTCAAAAGCAATATGCATATCACCATATAAAATAATGCTTATCGAAATGAGTTCCAAGAAATGGATACAAGATGATTGTATAGTGAGCTGTTTTGGGTTATTTGTATTTAGTTTTTACCCTTTGGGTTATTCCTTGTACTCACTATTTTTTATTTCTGTACACTTTGTTTTATACATGTTTATCTGATTTGGAGAAAGGGAAGAAAAATCACAGAAATGGTGGCGCAAAGATTAACCAAAGCAAAAGTGATATACACTAGACACTATGTTAGAAATTAACTTTACAACTTTGGGGAGTGGGATGTCAGGGTTGGAGGAAGCAAGAAAAAATGGGGAAGGGTTAACACTTTAAAATTGTACTCATTACTTATGTAACTGTAATGACCCCTCTGTATATCACTTTCATAATAAAAAAAATAAGAGGACTCACTCAAATAGAGAAAATTAGAGACAAAATGAGACAACACAACAGAAATAAGCAAAATTGAGAATGTTATAAGAGAAGACTTTGAAAACCTTATGCCAATAATCTCGAGAATCCTGGAGAAATTGATGCTTTCCTATACTGAATCTGAAGCAAGAAGTAACACATATGAAGTAATGAATATTAAATGTCAATAAAACACTTCCCATTCCAGAAAAAGCTAGGATTCAATGAATTTACCATGAAATTAAGGCCTGCAAAGAACTTACAATATACAGGTCTAATTCTTCAATGGAATGGAAAGGGAAAGGGAATTATCAAACACATTCTATGAAGATAGAATTACACACTTCCCCAAATCACATAGGGACTCACCAAAGAAAGAGAACTCTTTGATAAGCATTAAAACAGAACTTCTTAATAAAATTCTCACCAGCCAATTTCAGTAACTAACAAAAAATACATATAGTATGATCAAATAGGGTTCATCCTAAGATACAATTTGATTCAATATTTTTGTCAATAACCATAGCACAAACCATCAGCAGAAGCAGGGGTGAGAAACACATGATCATCTATATGGATATAGAAATAGCTTTAAAAACCTCCAATACCCCTTTATGATTAAAAAAGTCTGAGAAGCTAGGGATGCATGGAACACTCCTCAATATAATACAGAGTATGGTTATGATAGAGATAATTAGCCTTTACCTAACGGTGGAAGCATTAAGACAAAATCACGAATGAGAGAAGGATGTTCGCTCTCTACTACTCGTCAAAATGGTAGTGGACTTTCTAGCAAGAGCAATTGGAAAGAGAAAAAAAGGGGAAGAAGTAAAACTATCCCTTTTTACAGATGAAATGATCCTGTATTTAGAAGTGCTTATAGCTTCCTCCCTCAAGTTAGTAAAGGTGATGCTAACCTTGAGTTATGTAGCACGGTATAAAACTCACAAGAATCAGTTTTTCTGTGTTACCAACAATGGGAAGAACCAACCTGAAATCCAAAATACAACCTCATATGTATTAGCCTCAAAATCAAATCAAATCTAATCTAAACTAAACTAAACAACAATAAAACTAGGAATTAATTAATTTAACTAAAAATGTGAAGGGACTCTACTGTGAAAACATTCAAATCTAAAACGGGAAATTGAAGGAGATTCAAGGATATGGAAAATCTTTCAATGTTCCTGGTTGGAGGAATTAAAGTGGCAAAAACTGCAATACTGCCCCAAACAATTGACCATGCGATACTCATCAAAATCCTAACAATATTCTTCAATGCAGTAAAGAAAGCAATCCAAATTTAATATGGAATTACAAAAGTACACATGAAACAGAAGACATAGAAATCAACTCATGGGCCGATAATCATCACACACACACACACACATGTACATGTGCGCGCGCGCAAGCGCACACTGGAATTCTATTCACCCATCAGAAAGGATGACTTTTCACCAGTATTAAGGAAAATGAAAGGCTTGGGAAAATTATACTAAGAGAAAAGAGAAAGGAATGCAGACTCTGAGCAATATAGATTTCATGGATTCATTCATGGTAGCTAGAAGGTGCCCACAAATCTACAAGTAAACAAGACAGATTCTACCTCATCCTAATTAGAATGGCCATTATCAAGAAAACTAGCAATAGAAAATGCTGGCATGGATGTAACCAATTGGGAACTCTATTACACTGTTGGTGGGAAACTAAACTTGTTCAACCACTGTGGAATGCAGTACGGAGTTTCCTGAAAAGACTAAACATTGATCTCCCTTTAGACCCAGTAATTACCCTCATTGGCAGTAATCCAATAAATAACAAACAAGCTCACATGAAAACTACCAGCATAACCATGTTCTGGGCCCAGGCCCAGAGATCAAGGACTGGAAAAAAAACCTTAGAACTGCTGGTATTTGTTTCCGCAAAGATGAACCTTTTGACATAGGATAGCAAATCATTCTATTTGCAGTAGCTAGAATAGGACTTAAATGTAGTGGTTGACAAAATGGCTTCTTTGTTGAATGTTAGTAAATGATGTAGGCAGTCCAAGAAAAGGGAGATTTTTGTTGTTGGCCGAGGGGCTTGGAGTATGGACTTGGACACTGTCCCTGAGCTCTTCAAGTCAAGGTGAGTGCTCCACCTCTTGAGCCACAGTGCCACTTCTGGTTTTCTGGTGGTTAAATGGAGGTAAGAGTCTCAGGAACTTTCCTGCCTAGGTTGGCTTTGAACCGCCGTCCTCAGATCTCAGCTTCCTGAGTAGGTAAGATTACAGCTGTGAGCCACTGGCACCAGGCTAAAAATGGGGGATTTTTAGAAAAGAAAATCGACCTCATCACCTGTGTCTAAACCTCAGATATCACTATTAGAACACTTCACCCTCTACTCATTTCATCAGACATTTGTAAATTTTCTCTTTTCCTTCATGTGGGAATACTGCGGTCAGTATTAACTCAGCTGTGGGACTGGATCAATTGTATGGTAATTGCTAGCACCTAAATCAAGAACTCTTAGATCAAAACAAATGAAGCTCTCATTTGGAATAATTATTTACTCTTGTTTTTAATTTAATTTTATTTTATTTGAGAACATACTGTACAGAGATACTCTTTTATTACAAATCTGTGCTTGATTACTTCCTAATGTGATGTTGGACCTCCTAACAGAGTGATGGCATTTTCTTTCTCTTCAGCCTTCTTCCACATGTCGTCAAATATTTAAGAATTCAAATATTTCCATTGATAATTCATTAAGCTGACCTCTAAGAAAATGTGCATTTCTGGAATTTGGTCTGCTGTCTTGTTCTTATATGTGCAGGCTTACTATGATTTATTTGTTCTGCAAGGAATTTTATTTTCCAATTTTTGTGTGACCAATTTTAGTCTCTCTGATCAGTCTTCCTGACCCTCTCTCTGGGGTCTCATTTCAGTCTGCCTCATAAAAAATATATTAGTTATCATCTAAATAACTCTCAGCTTCTCTTTTTTTGCCTGATTTTAAGTAGGCTGTGATAGCAGACCTGACTGGTTGTACTAACTGGAATTTTTTTGTTTGTTTGATTGTTTGATTTGTGTGTATGTGTGTGTGTGTGTTTAGTTTTAGAGGTCTAGGATTACTATTCAAGGTATTAGCGTCTCTGGGCCCCAGTGATTCCCTGGCCTAGAGTCAATTGGTTTTTCCCTGGAAGATACAAAGAACTGGTGACTAAATTCCTGTTAAATTGTCTCAAAATGAGGCAATCTGGCATCTTTACAAAGCCATGAATAACTCTGTAGTAATACACTTACAGAAATGGTCTATCAAGATGGCTTTTCAAGGTTGACTGTGAAAAATGTTCATTTTCAAGTAACCACCATAAAGCAGATCACAAGCCTGGAAGCAGACTTTTGGAAGGGAGGTTCCACATCCTTCCTTCTCTTATGATAGATCAAACCATAATATTCTGCAGTTGTGGCCAGCCTGGAGCACATTTTCCCAAGGATATTCTGTAGTGTAAAAGAGGACCAGCTATCAAAATAAAGGTGAAAATACTTTTCTACTTCAGACTGATTTATCTTGCTTATATCTGTTGTTATTTCCATTACTTCTAACACATGGATAAATTATATTAGTATTAGACAACTGGCAAAGGATTAATGGCAAAGAATTACTTTCATAATACCAACATAATACACTTAACCCAGTTATGGAAAATTAAATTTAACTGTAGAAACAATATCAGGAATATAAAATAAGCCTCAATATGCATAATCTGGCCTACATACACCATCATCTAATCAGAAATTCAGTCTCTCTATAAATATTTATTTGGTACAAAATCATAAAAATTTAATTAATGAATATGACTTTTAAGTATCATCTGAAGTACTCCTCATGCATATAATTGTATATACTTGTATAGATGTCACCTAGACAGAAATATAACATTCATGTAGAAATCAAATTTCCACAACTTAAACTTGATGAGAGGGGTAATTCCCTCGTGTATTGTGTGGTGTGAATTTTACCACAGTTCTGAATCCTTCCACCTAAAACCGAGTCATGTGAAATAATTTATTATTTGATGTTAAGATGAGTGTTAAGTGTAGAATACACTTTGAATTATTACATTAATTCACAGAAATAAAACAATAATGATAAATTATTTGTTTAAATTCTAATGTTTCTCAGTTTTACAATTCATGAATTATATCATTGACAGAGAGTCCGGGACGAAGGAGCCAGACGCAGCGGGTGAGAGGATTCTACTCAACACCAGCAAGAACCGACAAGGAGCAGACATCTTCATACTGCAGTTTGCAGACCAGAGACGACCCAGGATCCAAGACTCGGCGTGAGTAGAAGCCCAACATCCTCACTCCTTCTCCAGGAGCAGAGGAGGGAAGGCCACCCCTCCCCGCCCAGCACCGGTGATCTCCATCTTGGATACCGACAAAGCTCGGAGGAGCTGCTAGCTCCAACTCAGGCCTTGGAATAAAACGAGTCATATAACAGGTCACAAGAACTTAACGGCAAAGTGACCTGCCAGACTCAGCTCCATCTAGGGAAAAGTCACCCAGCTCAGGCACCAGCCATTGGAGTGGCTTTCCTCACTGGGTAACCAGAGCCAGAGGCTGCCCCTCCCTCTAGCAGCCTCCACAATCAATTGAAAAACAGAAACCCTGAGAATGGCTCCAGGGTGGGCTCTGTGAATTTTTCACAAAATAGCCCCAGGGAAAAGCTACTGTTTGTTGAAAGGCCTCAACTCTACCAGAACCTAGCCTCATCACCCCTCTTTTGTGATTCTTAAAGCAGATCACCCTCCCATTAAACTAACCTGGGAGGGGGAATCTCAAAATCTTGGGTAAAGCAGAGCATTTTTCTGCCTGTTTGAACAAACTGACTCAAGAAACCAATCAAGCCACAGGACCTCAAGCTGACCAGAGACTACAACAAGAGGCTGGGTACAGACAAAAGGGAGATACAGGATTCTTCCCACCCCTCCCAAAAAAATAAAAAAAAAAATCAAAGAACTTTTTTTTTCTTCTTTTCTTTTTTTTTTTTTTGGTACCTTATATACATAAAAAAAATTTTTTTCCTTTTCTAAAACTTTTATTAATCTTTAATTTTTGCCTTTTTTGAAAAAATAATTGTTTTCCAGTAACTTTTTTTTCCCTCTTATAATTTTTATTTTAGGAATACGTGAATGTACGTTTTCCTTTCTTTTCTTGTCTTCTCTCTCTTTTTCTTTCTTTCTTATCTTTTTGTTTTTTGTCTAGCTCTACTGAACTTCTGATCTTTTTTTTTCTCCCTTTCTTATCCTTTTCACCTTTTCCTTTCTTTTGTTCCTCTGTATGTGACTTAACTCTTGCCCTGCACATCATCAGATAAACCCATAGTTAACTAGTAGACCCTATCCCCCATTGTGTACACACTTAATCCACAAATTTATTACTCAATCCAGAACCTCTGAGACTTAAATTCCTTAATAGCAGTATTACCTCTTTATATCTATATAATATTTTAAGCATTTTAAGCATTTTTAAAGTTTTTCACATCTCCTCTATCTCCCTCCTGTTTTCTCATTATATTCACATTCCTCACTAAATAGATGGTCTTTCAATCTCCATAACTATATTAATTTTTACGTTTCTAATTTTTTTTCTGGTCTCTTTTCATTTCCCTTTCCCTTTCTTCTTTTTCTCTCCCTCTCTACTTGCATCCTACCCAACCTATTTCCTGCATTGAGATTAGGACATAGTTAACTCTCCCTGTGCCTCCCCACACCAATCTATTCCTAATTTTTACCCACATCTCTCCCTAACCCTAAAAATTTCTGGTTTTCCAAATTCTTCTCTGCGGTTTGAAGCCCATTAACATATAGTTGTTTGATGTTGAATAGATGTATCTGTTGAACTAGATTGTATTTGTAGACTATTGACTGTATAAATGCAAACGTTGGTTGATGGTTGCCTTAAGATAGTGTTCTAGCACAAAACTGGTGCTATTTTCATCTCAAATGGGCAGAGTAAGCCGGAAAAACACAAGAAAAATGGCAAATCCGGGTATCTCAATTCCCAATCTTGATAATCAGGGGTCAGATCAGATAATGAACAATCCAGAGGAGAGTTCCCAAATAGCTCTACAAACACTGGTGGCAAACATGATAAATGAGAAGTTTGACAATTTACAAAGGACTCTGTATGAGCGTGATAGGGAGAGAGAGGAGGCATCCCAAAAGATTATACAGGAATATCATAAGCGTGAGGAAGCTACTCAAAAACTGTGGTTGCAATGTTGTGGTTAGGGTATCAAAGGCAACTGTGTTTTAAAGTATTATTCCATTATTTCTACCTCAGTGTTTGGTAGAGTTGGACCTAAAGCTTTACCATTTGTAGATTTACAGCCTAGAGGCAAGATGAAACACTGTGATTAAACCATTACCAATTTAAGGCCTAATATCAAGGAGAAACATATAGACTTCTCTTGTACCTATGAAAATATTTGGTGAAAGAAAGGCAGTAGTGTAAATTCCTGCCTGGTTGGATGGTAGCCTGGCCAGGACATTAGGTAATCATGCATATGAATTTATTTTCACCTTCTTGGCTTTAGCTACTTTTAAAATGTTAGATATAACAAACAATTATATTTTGATAAAATACCTTCTAGTCTAAACGATTCTGTCTTAACTGTTCATTTCTCTATAATCCCTCTTAACTAAGATTAGTTTTGTTCCAAAAAGGAAATCTATGCTGTCAGGGTAAGATATTCTGGTTGGTCTGTTGCTACATGGAAGAAGAGTGAAGGGTCAGGTAGACATTTGTGCCAGTAAGACCTCATTTAGGAAATTTTAAGCTGCAGAGGTTTAGAAGTAGCTCTTAAGCAAGGCTTATTTTGAATCCATTAGCTCCACAAAGCTAACTCAGTTGATAAATAAGTACTTGAAAAGCCATCACCTTTGGATCTAGCTATAAAGGCTTCAAAGTATGATCAAATTTAATTGAAAAAGACTTAAAATAGTCATTGCAAAAAAAAATTGCAAATGTGAGCAATCGACCAAACAATGTAAGTTTTCCAATATACACAGAATTTTAGAGAATTAAGATCAATAGCATTTTGGGAACAATAAGTTTTCCTGGTTACAAACAGTCAACCAAGGATATATGCCTTTATAAAGACTGCATCATTAACTATGTAAATTTACAGGATATGACATGCTTCAGCAGCACGTTTACCCAAATTACAACAATACAGAGATTAACATGGCACTTGTACGAGGATGATATGAAAATTTGTGAAGTATGCCATATTTTTCATTCTTCAGATGCAAGAAATGAAAAACAGTTATTAAAAATGATTACAAAAATAAAAATGTAACAATACATGTAATTAATTGAACTAAAAGTTAGTTTGACATCAGTGTATTAAATCCTCACCTTAGAAAGGCCTTTACATAGCATAATCTTTACAAAACGTTTGAAATTAGATAACATCGTCATTTTATTCCAAAGAAATAACATACTATAAGGACCTAGGAAAAAAAGGAATGTTAAACTGTTTCTATATGGAATGCTATCTGAAATAACACATTTAAAAATGAACCTATATATTATAAAACAATGTAGAATTCAAACTATTATATCTAGGAGAGAATGAAATAGATTATGGATATTATACAAACAAAATACAGATTAGATTAAAATATACTTTTTTCAGAAAAAAACCAGAAATATCTTTAGTTTCTGTACTACACATTTCAACAGATAAGTTAAAATGAATTCTGATTTAAAAAACACAAACTCTGCAGAAATCATTATAGATGTATACAAACAAATCATGAATACATTTTGACATCAAAGTCAGGCAATTCACTTGAAGAATACCATGGAGTCCATGAATTTTTAAAGTAAGATATTGCTGCTGTTTGTATGGTGAAACTATTTTGTACGGACACAAGGATGGATTGGCATTTTTGAAATTTAAGAAACTTAACCAAACCATTATGACTTAGGAGAACAATTTTTACAGCTTTCCACAACTCCAAAAACGTAGTGATACATATTTATCCTTTTGGCAATATCAAATGCAGTTTCTTCAAAGTTCTTCAGACCTGGTTTGATAATTTGATAATATTCAATAGTAGGAGATCCAGCATATTTTTGCTATTTCTATTCCAAACAGCAAGATGCAAGGGGGTCAAGAGGACTTTAGTTTGGGCATTGCGATATGCATCATGATGAACTAAGAAAGAATCCAGTCTGGTATTATTCCACATATAAGCACTGTGTAGGGATGTCCAGCAATTCACAGTTATTGCATGAATATCTGCCTTGAGCCACCAACTCATGGATAATATCTAAGTGTCCACTGTAGGATTCCCGATGAAGAGAGGTATATTCATCATCATTCCTAGTATTCACATGAGTGGCCTTTTTGGAAAGTAGTCTCTGTACTGTAGTAAGCTGATTATTTTCAGCAGCCAATAGAATAATTTGCTTGAATACTTCTCCATTTTTTCTGCAAATGATATCATTCCTCACTTTTTCATCTTGTGCCTTGTCTTCATCAGAATTGCCTAAGCAGAGACATTGAGTACCAGTGGGAATCAGGTGCACATATATTCCCCAATAGTTCACGTTGGTTGAACTGCTCAGAAAAATCCAGTGAATATTCTACATCTGTTATTTCACCATGATTTTTTTTCTCTTTTTCCATTTTTACTATTCGAAATTATTCTAACTGGAGACTAGAGAATTGATAGAGAGCAGAGGAAAGGTTTTCCTCCATGTAGAAAGGTACAGACTGAAAATGAGGACCAGTGGTGTCTTCATGTGCAGCTTATTCTAGGAACAAGAAAATATGAAATAAATCCTTCTATGTAAATGATTTGGGGAATGGCAGAGCAAAAAGTGAAATGATGCAACCAAAAATATAAAAGCAAAATAAATTAGGATAATTATGGAGCAGTCATATTATCTATGAGAACCATGAAAGGGAGAGAGGAAGAAAGAGACAGATGTGCAATGACCTAGCTAGTCACAAAATCCATGCCTCAGATCAATTTATAGTTCAAACAATTTTATTTTTTAAAAAAGATGGAAACAGAATTTATGTATTTACTTGAAATTAGTAAATACATTTTTAATAGCCTACATAAAGAGACATAGCTTTGACCAAATTACAGACAAGAATCTAAATCCCTGATAATTCTAGTAACAGAACTGACTGAAATCAGTTGAATATCACTTTTCCTGTAGAGTGAAGGAATAGGTCCAGGCTAGGAAAGCAGCTAGAGAAGGCAGACTGATTGTATCTGGAACAAAACTTTGTGGAAAATGGTATCAAGGATTAATTACTGGTGATCCACTTGCACTGGTAGTGTGAATCTGAAATATTGCTTGCTGATTATGAACTATTGCTTTAATCATTGTATGTTCCAAGAAGAAAAGGTGATTTAATTGATAGCAAAGGATTAGTAATACACTTTGACTTCTCATTAAGCACCTTCAACCATCAAAATCACATGAAGACAATAGACAGGCCTACTTTTTTAGATGAAAACAGGTGTCTTTAAAAATAAGGTAATTAAGTATTCCTACAAAAGACTTTTTTTTACTACTGTATTATACAGTTTTTTTCTAATGTTGAGTAACAAATAATGGATCTATTAGAAAACTCTTAAAGATCATATGTTCAATAGTGAGTTTTCTTATATTATATCATGGTATTTTTGCTCATGGTTTTAAGAAGAAATTTACTAGCTTAAATTTCTGACAGGACAATATCATCACTGTACAACTTGCTTCTATACTCTACGTTTTAAATTACTATATAAGTATGTGCATTAGATAGCTATAGAGGAAAATCTAGAAGCCACACTGGTGGCTCATGTGTTTATCCTAGCTAATCAGAAAGATGAAATCTGAGGATTGTGATTTGAAACCAGACCAAGCAAAAAAAATTCCATTAGATTCTGATTTGAAAGTAACCAGCAAAAGCTAGAAATGGAGCTGTGCGACAAGCAGTAAAATTCTAGGCTTGAGAAAACTAAAACAAAAAAACAACAAATTCTGGGACAGAACCAGGCCCTGAATTCAAGGCTAGTATTAGCACAAAACAAATGAATGAATTAATTAATTAAAATAAATTAAGTGGTCACATGTGGCGAGGCAAGTAAAATGTAACACCCATGGTGACTGGATTGTGTATTATTTTGTAATAAGGCAAATTAACGTTTGTCCAAATCACTAATATTTTATTTGTACTTTTTGTACTAAACCCTGAATTTAGCATGCATATATATGTGTGTACATGTGCACACATGTGTGTATGTGTATATGTGTGAGTGTGCTGTTGCAATGTTGCTTGCCAATGTGGAAAGGGTGAGGCTGAAAAGAGCTAGCTGTGTTGCAATGTTTTTATTTATCAGTGTTCTGTCATGTCATTTCTATGGAGCCACTCTTCTGTACATATTATTTGTCAAATAATAACATCATCATAATCAAAGCATATACAACATTAAGTTAGATTAAAGAGACCAATTTCAGCTCTGATTATATGTTAGGTAAGAAGATGCAGATATAATTAGGTAGTAAGTTATTGCTGTAAGATGACTGTCAGTACAAAATATGTATTTGACCTCTTAAATTGGTTATACTTTTAAGATATAATCATGGAGTGAGTTTGACCTACTTGACCAAACAGGTATTACTCTCTGGTTATTCCTGTGAAACACAAGGTGGATAAATTCTATCCGGATTTCTGTTGAAAATAACTTTCTTTGTAACATCATATCTAATCTCACTAAGATAATCTACCCTGTATTTATTAAGTTTGAATATCTCATCATATGGACTGAAAATCAGTATTGTGGATATGCTTGTTAGATATACCTTTCAAAAACAAACAAAAAGCCTGTGTCACCTCCAGATTGTGGATGCATTTGAAGTTGTTTTGTACATGCAGTGGGATCTTCACTAATGGCCCTTTTTTGTGAGTAACTCTCATAACTTTAACAAATAAGGATTTTTGAATATTTTTTCCAATATAAATATCAACCCAGAGCTAGTCTTGCAATTTCTGAAAAGCCTTTGAATATTTTAGTATTATTTCACTTCATTGACTATAGGGCTAAATACATTTCTGAAATAAATATTAGTAACATCTGAAGATGTAAGTGGGTATATAGGGTTTTTTATGCATCATTTTATGAAAACCCGGTTTTTATGAAAGTAAATGAAATAGAATAAAAGAGTATAAGTAAATTTGGTAAGCTAATTATTATTATAACTTTGTTTTCTAGCAAGTTTTTTTAATGTAGATAATGCAGTTAAATTATTTTCTTTGTATATCTGTACTTCAGTTAGTTTTAGAATCTTTATAAGAATGAATTTGTGGAAAAAATAAATGTATTTGAAAATGATTAGGATTAATCTTGTGTTTTGTGTCCTACTTCCAAGAAAATGAGTTATTTTCAAGTGTTAATATTTTATGACTGAATCTTCAGTATCACAATAAATTTTGAAAAATATGCAGGAGTATTGATGTCTTTTTAAACCAATTGTATTCACAACTTGGAGAATCTTTAATTCATGCTTAGGTCTTGGTGTGTATTATTTTTAACCTCTCGTTCCTACCATTAATGATAGGTGAGACTGCATTTTGGAAAAATATTTATCTGAGGTCAAAGGTGATTTTTATATCAGTCTTGCTTGTTAATAGCATTTTAAAGTAGTACATTTCTCTCAAAATGTTGGGTATAAAAAGCAATCAAAATACCTCTAATAGTAAACAACTTAGGTGAGCTACAATGTGGAAATGATTGGTCCATAAGACCTGCAGTCTGTTTCCATCAGGAATTGTGGAGGTCATTCCTTCATTATGACTGTGTTAAAGAGAGATTCGGTCCCAAGGTAGTGCAGTGTTGTCATGGGATAGAATATGATTTCTACAATTTTGAGCTAGAAATCAGGAATGTTATAGTTTAGCAGTTCCTTTCACCAGGGAAGTATAAATTGATTATGAACTTAGAATTTTCATATTACAGTTACCTATTTCCTTTCTTTTTGTTTTTTGTTTTGTTTAGTCGTGGGGCTTGAACTCTAGGCTTGGGTACTGTCCCTGTGCTCTTCCTCTCAAGGTGATCACTGTATCGCTTGAGCTACAGTGAAACTTCTGGCTTATTAGTGGTTTATTATAGGTAAGAATCTCTCGAACTTTCCTGCCTAGGCTGGCTTTGAACCGCGTTCCTCAGATCTCACCCTCCTGAGTAGCTAGGGTTACAGGTAGACCCACCGGCATCAGGCTTATTTTCCTATTTTCTAACAAAGATAAAGTGAAATATTATTAGAATATGGACAATAATTCTGGGAAATTTTCCTAGAATTAGTAGACTACGTGCTGGTATTTTAGTCATAATTTAGAATGAAGTTATTTGATACGGTGGGAATGGGGCGCAGGCTAAGATTTACCATTTGTGCAATGTTGTACTAGTAATTCCAACTCTGAAGACTTCAATATCATCATCTGAGAATTAGAAATGGAAGTAGTTCTACTTTACGGGATTATTGTGAGGATTAAATTAGGTACCATAGATAACATACTTGGAAAAACGATCAGCATTTGATCCTTTCTACCTGTTTTTTTATCATTTGATGAATTCTAAATTTTTTACTGTAATTTTTATAATGTGTCTCTTTAGGATATGAACCTAAACAATAATCTAATACTACAGAGTTGAGGGAGATGAATTGCCCTCCTGAATAATTTACTTTTGGGTCAAATAAAAGGAGGCTTGCAAAAAGAGAATAGACTTTAGAGAAACATGATGAGTTGATGTAAATAGCTGCATAGCTGATTTTGTTAATTTGTGAACTAATTCAGGAAAACAGAGTACAACAAGGTAAAAAAAATAAAGAAGGTCATATTGAAATACTCATTGGTGTGTTTGTGTGTTCACGCACACGTGGGTACGCACATGCACATATGCAGATGCTCATGCCTGTATTCATCATTCCTGAAGTGTGATACTGCCTGGGCACTATCCCTAAGATTCTGTGCCCAAGGATAGTTGTCTACCACTATTCCATTCTGATTTTTTAGAGATAATCACATATATTTTCATGATTGGACTGGCTTTGAACAGTGGTCTTCAGATCTCAGCCTCCTGAGTAGGTAGCTAAGCTGATTCAGCCTCTGAGTTTCTAGTTAAAAATCTGAATGTCCTGTGTGCTTCACTGCTCTTTTATTCTTTTCCTGCGGTAATCAGAAGCGTAACTCATATATGTCTAATTGCTTTAAAAATAATGTTACTGCTTGGCACCAGGGCCTCCCATCTCTACTCTTAACTATTTAGGAGGCTTGAGAACAGATCCCAGGCCAAATTTTAGTGGACTTTCTTCTCAATCTATAGCTGGGTGCATTGGATCATTTCCACCATCCTGTACTAAGAACTAAGATTGGAAGGACTGCAGGATCCTGACCAGCTAAGGTCGGAAGCTAGACAAGTTGGTGTACAACTCTGATGCCATTGATGATTGGAAGTTTAAAAGGACAGATAAGGTGCATGTTCTTGTAGAAAGGGAATCACTATCCTAAAATTAACCACTGATATTATGCCAGCCTAACAAGAAAAATACCCAAAGTTGAAATCCCCACAATTTTCCACAATCAAAATAATTATATACATTAACATCCCAAAACTTAGTACAATGTGTCCTTTATTCTAATATCTTTATCAGATTATCATACGATGTGACAGAATAGTTCTACATTATATTATGATATATTTAAAAACACCTAGAAAATTCTTTCTCATTTATGAAGTGCAAAAGAATGGCAAATTACCTCATTTCTTACATATTTGAGTATCACTAAAAATTCTTCTAGAAAAAGTTCCGGGAAGATGGCAGAGGAGAAGCTGGAGGCTAAACAAGCTCTTGCATAGAAAGCAGTTTTATTGTTCCAGTGAACAGTCCTAAGCCAGAGAGTCACACCAAGTGTGCCATCACAGGAAGACAGTTAGTCCAGAGAGGGAAAATCCAGGCAAGGAGACAGATCTGAGCGCTTGCCAGTGGTGGTGGTTGCTGTGGCCAGCCTTAGATGCCGAACCTGAAACACAGAGAGCCCAGGACAAAGGCTCCAGACGCAGCAGGTGAGCGGATTCTACTCAACCCCAGCAAAAGCTAACTAGAAGCAGATATCTTCATCCTGCAGTTCACAGACAAGGGACAACCCAGGAACCAAGACTTGGTGTGAGTAGAAGCCTGACATCCTCATTCCTTCTCAGGGAACAGAGGAGGGAAGGCCACCCTTCCCCCCTCACTACCAGAGACCTTTGATACTGACAAAGGCCTGGCTGAGCAGCTAGCTCCAACTCAGGCCTTGGAAGAAAACAAGAGTCATGTAGCAAGTCACAGGAACCTAACCTGTCCTGCTAGGCTCAGCCCCACCCAGGGAAAAGTCACCCAGCCTGGGGAGAGCAAGGTCTGACAGCCCCAGGAGTAGATGTCTTCACTGGATAAACAGAGCCAGAGGCTGCCCCTCCCTACAGCAGACTTGACAATCAATTGAAATTCAGTAAACTTAAACCCTGAGAAAGGCTCCAGGCTGGGCTCTGTGAGTGTCTCACAAGCTAGCCCCTCAGGGAAAAGCTACTGTTTGCTGAAAGGCCTCAACTCTATCCAGAACCTAGCCTCATCACAGTATCTCCAAACTAGAGGAAACAGCCATCTCCCACTTTTTTGATACTCACAGCAGATCTTCCTCCCATTGAATAAGCCTGGGATGAGGATCACAAAATCCTGGGTAAAGCAGAGCATTTTTCTACCTGCTCAAACTAACCAACTTAAGAAACCAACGAAGCCACAGGAAAATCAAAGACCACAAAACGACCAAAGACTCCAACTAGAGACTGGTTAATGACACAAGGGAGATACAGGATCTTCCCATCCCCCCCAAAAAAATCAAAGAACTCTTTTTTTAGTTTTTTATAAAAAAATTTTTCCTAAAACATTTTTTTAATTTTAATTTTTAACATTTAAAAAAATTTTGTTTTCTATTAACTTTTTTTTCTTCCTTTTATAATTTTTATTTTCGGGGTATAAGTGTGTGTGCTTTTTTCTTGTGTTTTTTCTTTTCTCTATAACTTTCTTTTGTTTAGCTCTACTAACCTTTGATCATTTTTTTTCTTTCCTTCTCATTCTTTTCACAATTTCTTTTCTTTTGTTCTTCTTTACGTGACTTAATTGCTATTCTGCTCGTCCTCAGATATACCCATAGTTTATTATTAGACCTTATCACCCATTGTGTACCCACTTAATCCAGAAATTTATTACTCAATTCAAAACCAGCACTACTTCTTTATATCTATATAATATTTTAAGCATTTCTAATTTTAAGTTTTTCATATCTACTTTCTAGCCCTACCCTTATCTTATCCTATACAATTTCTTCTCTGAATATTATGTCTGCATTTTGCATAATTTTTAAGTTTTTAAGTGTTTCACTTTTTAATTTTTAATATTTTTTCTTCTATTTTTTTCTTGTCTCATTTTTTCTCTTTCTTTTCTTTTTTCTCTCTTTCTCTACTATCATTCTATTCAACCTATTTCCCGCTTTGAGACTAAGACTTAGTTAAGTTTACTCACACTCTGCCTTTCCACATCCCTGTATTCCTATTTTTACCCACATCTCTCCCTAAACCTGATAATTTCTGGTTTGCAAAATTCTTCTTTGTGGTTCGTAGCCCATTAATACATAGTTGTTTGATGTTGAATAGATATATCTGTTGAACTAAAGTGTATCTTCAGACTTTTACGATGCAACTACAGACTTTGTTTGATGCTTAACTTAAGATAGTGTTCTAGCACAAAACTGGTGTTAATTTCATCCCAAATGTGGAGGGCAAGCCAGAAAAACACAAGACAAATGGCAAGTTCGAGTATCCAAACCCACTCATGATACTCAGGGGACAGAACAGATAATGAATAATCCACTGGAGAGTTCCCAAAAAGCTCTACAATCACTACTGGAAAACATGGTAAATGAAAAGATTGAAAACCTAAAAAGGACACTGTATGAATGTGATAGGGAGAGAGAGAAGACAAACCAAAGGTCAATACAGGAATATCATGAGCGTGAGAAAGCTACTCAAAGATTGATACAAGAATTGTGTGAGCAGCTAGAGAACACTCAAAGAGAAATAAAGAAATGGCATGAGCAGGCTGAGACCAGTCAAAGAGATAGACAGGATTTGGGGGAACTGGCCTAGGACAGACAAAGAGAAAGTCAGGAATGGCGTGAGCAGGCTAAAAATACTCAAAGAGAGCAACAGGAATCACATGAACGTGAGGAATCTAATCAAAGAGTAATTCAGAAATTGACAGAGCAGGATGAGAATACAAAAAGGCAATCATGGAATCCATAAACAGAGAGCTGAAAGAACTCAGGGAGTCCACAAAGAGAATGCTGAATGCAAACCAACAGAAGGAATGGGAGTCCAAGGAAACCATAACCAATCAACTAGGTGATTTGATAATAAAAACTGAACACCAAATTAAGGAAGTAAAGAAGTTCATACAAGATCTGAAACAAAGCTCCAACAAAGAATTTGAAGCCATCAAAGCCAACCAATTAGAAGGAAAAGAAATAAAAAACAAAGTAGAAAGTCTTGACAGTAGATTAGACCATGCAGAAGATTGAATCTCGGGGATTGAAGACAGCCTAGATATTATAGAGAAAGCACATACAACCACCCAAGAAAAATCCAAGAAATATGATAGATCTATTCAACATTTTGAAAACACCATCAGAAGGCCTAATCTGAGGATAATGGGTGCAGAGGAGCACCTAGAGACAGAAGTTAATGGTCTAGGAAATTTGTTTCACAGCATCCTAGCAGAGAACTTCCCAAACATGCAAAAAAGATAGGCCTATTCAAATACAACAAGCTTTTAGAACTCCAAATAGGCCAGACCAGAATAGGACATCCTATTGTCACATTATAATCCACACAGGATCAATTCAGACCAATGAAAACATCCTTAAATCTGTCAAGGAGAAAAGATCAATCACCTATAAAGGGAAACCAATTAGAATCACCTCAGATATCTCAGCAGAGACAATCAAAGCAAGAAAAGCCCGGAATGATGTATGCCATGCCCTAAAGACAAACAACAATGAACCAAAAGTACTGTACCCAGCTGTATTCTCCCTCATAACCGAAGGGCAACTAAATACCTTCCATAGCAATGAAAAATTGAAACAATATATCTCTACCTAACCAGCCCTACAAAAGATTCTTAAAGATGTCCTACACATAGAAAACCAACAAGACCACAATAGAGGCCAAGAAACTGCCCCCAAACTGAGAATCCAAGAACCATAGGAAGAACCTAGTTGCCGCAGCCCCCAAGAAAGTGGATAAAATGGCAGAAACTCCTAAGTACCACTCTGTCCTATCTCTTAACATTAATGGACTTAACTCTCCAATTAGCGACATACCCTGTCTAGCTGGATTAAAAAGATCCTTCTATCTGCTGCCTTCAGGAATCTTGCCCATAAAAACAAACACATTTTCAATGTGAAAGGTTAGAACAAAATGTACCAAGCAAATGGCCTCCATAAAAAAGCTGGAGTTGTAATCCTAATATCAGATGAAATAGATTTCATATTAAAATTAGTAAGAAGAAATAAAGAAGGTCTCTACATATTAATTAATGGATCTTTCCTTCAGGAGGATATTAAAATTCTAAACATCTATTCTCCAAACAACGGAGCACCCAAATTTATCCAAGAAGTATTACTTTCCCTCAAATATCAGATAGATCCAAAGACATTAATTGTTGGGGACTTTAACACGTCACTTTCCCACTAGATAGATCAACTCGGCAAAATCTCAACAGAGAAACCGAAGATATAAACAACTGCATAGATCCACTAGATTTAACAGACATCTACCGAATATCTCACCCAACAGATTCAGAATACACGTTTTTCTCAGCAGCACATGGAACATTTTCCAAAATATACCACATTGAAGGACACAAAGCAAACTTGTCCAAATTAAGAAACATTGAATTTATACCTTACATTCTCTCAGACCACAAGGGAGTAAAATTAGAACTCAACACCAAAAGCCACCAAAGAAATTCCTGTAACACATTGAGGCTGAACAACACACTGCTGAATCACGAGTGGGTCATGGAAGAGACTAGAAAGGAAATTCAAATGTTCATGATATTCAACAAAAATGAACACACAAACTACCAGCTCCTCTGGGACACAACAAAGCAGTACTCAGGGGTAAGTTTATAGCTCTGAGTTCCTACATGAACAAATTGGTGAGATATGAAACCAACAAACTAATGAGGCATCTGAGCATCCTTGAAAATGAGCAGCAATATAAATCCCAAACCAGTAGATTGAAAGAAATAATTAAAATTAAATCAGAATTAAATGAATTAGAATCCAAAAAAACTATAGAAAGAATCAATCAAACAATGAGTTGGTTCTTCGAAAAAAACAAAATTGACAAACCCTTAGCTAATATTATCAGAAAAAGAAGAGAACACACCCAAATAAATAAACTTAGAGATGAGAATGGAAACATTACTCCACAAACAACCAAGATTCAGAAC
Organism: Dipodomys spectabilis; assembly: GCF_019054845.1. Classification (NCBI taxonomy): domain Eukaryota; kingdom Metazoa; phylum Chordata; class Mammalia; order Rodentia; family Heteromyidae; genus Dipodomys; species Dipodomys spectabilis. The sequence goes on along the minus strand of NW_024871204.1, from coordinate 880,182 downwards.
ATTATAAGGAAATACTTCTGAAAACCTTATGCTAAGAAGTTTGAGAACATGACAGAAACGGACCTTTTCCTAACAAATATTGACATGCCGAAATTAACACAAGATGAGTTAAATCATCTAACAGGACCATATCAAGTATTGAAATAGAAACATCAATAAGAGACTCCTATCTATGAAAAACCAAGGATCAGATGGTTTAACAGCAGAATTCTACAAGGCCTTCAAAGCAGAGCTCACACCAATACACTTCCAACTCTTCAATGAAATTGAAAGAGAAAGTTCACTACCGAATTCATTCTATGAAGCCATCATAACCCTCATCCCAAAACCAGGCAGGGACTCATCAAGGAAAGAGAACTATAGACCCATGACTTTGATGATCATTGATTCAAAACATGTCAAAAAATTTTGGCCAATCGACTTCAAAATGTCATCCAAAAATCATACATGATGATCAAACAGGATTCATTTCAGGGAAGCAAAGCTGGTTCAATATGGGCAAGTCATTTAATATAATTAATCACATCAACAAGAGCAAGGATAAGAACCACATGGTTATTTCAATAGATGCAGAAAAATTATTTAACAAAATCCAACTTCCCATTATGATGAAGGTTCTGGAAAAATTAGGAATCCATGAAACATTCCTCAATACAATAAAGGCTGTATATGACAAACCTACAGCCAGCAATATACATAATGCTGAAAAACTAAAGGCATTTCCTCTTAATTCAGGAATGAGACAAGGATGCCCAGTCTCTCTACTGCTATTCAAGCTAGTATTTGAATGCCTAGATATAGTAATAAGACAAGATACAAACATAATGGGGATCCAAATAGGGAAAGAATTTAAACTCTCCTTCTTTGCAGTTGACATGATCTTTTATTTAAAGAATCACACAGAATCCACTCCCAAATTACTCAAAACTTTGGCAAAGTAGCAGAGTATAAATTTAAATCTCAAAAATCAATGGCATTTCTGTATGCCAACAATGAGAAAAGTGTGGCTGAAATTAGGAAAGCAATTCCATTCGTAATAGCCCACAAAAAAATAAAATATCTAGGAATTAACTTAACCAAAGAAGTGAAGGACCTCTATGATGAAAACCTTAAAAACTTGAAAAAGGAATTCAAAACAGAACTTAGAAAGTGGCAAAAACGGAAGGACATGGGAAGATGGTGGAGGAGAAGCTGGAGGCAAAACAAGCTCTCACATAGAAAGCAGTTTTAGAGTTCCAGTGAACAGTCGCAAGCCAGAGAATCACACCAAGTGTGCCATCACAGGTCAGAGAGTTAGGCCAGAGAGGGAATATCCAGGCAAGGAGACAGATCTGAGCTCTTGCCAGCAGCTGCCTCTGTAGCATCTGCGACAGAGGTGGCTGTGGCGGCCACAGATGCCATACCTGAAACAGAGAGAGTCCAGGACAAAAGAACCATACGGAGCAGGTGAGCGAATTCTACTCAACACCAGCAAGAACCGACACGGAGCACACATCTTTATCCTCCAGTTCCCAGACCAGAGATGACCCAGGAACCAAGACGTGGCTTCAGTAGAAGCCTGACGTCCTCACTCCTTCTCAGGAAGCAGAGGAGGGAAGGCCACTCCTCCCCCCCAGTACCGGAGATCTCCATCTTGGATACCAACAAAGCTCTGAGGAGCTGCTAGCTCCAACTCAAGCCTTGGAATAAAACTAGGGTCATTTAGCAGGCCACAAGAACTTAATGGTGTGACCTGCCAGACTCAGCTCCACCCAGGGAAAAGTCACCCAGTTCAGGCGCCAGCCCTAGGAGTGGATTTCTTCATCGGGTAATCAGAGCCAGAGGCTGCCCCTCCCTTTAGCAGCCTCGACATCAGTAAACAGAAACCCTGAGAGTGGCTCCTGGCTGGGCTCTGTGAGTTTCTCACAAACTAGCCCCCAGGAAAAGCTACTGTTTGCTGAAAGACCTCAACTCTACCCAGAACCTGGTCTCATCATGGCATCTCCAAACTTGAGGAAAAAGCCATCACCGTCTTTTGCGATGCTCAAAGCAAATCCCCCTCCCATTGAACTAACTTGGGAGGAGGATCGAAAAATCCTGGGTAAAGCAGAGCATTTTTCTGCCTGTCCAAACAAACTGACTTAAGAAACCAACCAAGCCACAGGACCACAAACAGACCAGAGACTCCAACCACAGGATGATTACATGCACAAGGTAGATACATGATTTTTCCCAACCCTCCCCCAAAAATTAAAGAACTTTTTTTTCTTCTTCTTCTTTTTATACCTTTTACAAATTTGTTTTCTTTTCTAAAACGTTTTCTAATTTTTAATTTTCACCCTTTTTGAAAAAAATTGTTTTCTAGTAACTTTTTTTCCTCCTTATAATCTTTATTTTAGGGGTACATATGTGTGTGCATTTTTCCTTCTTTTGTTTTTTTTCTTTAAAAAAAATTTCTTTTTGTTTTTTGCTTAGCTCAACTGAATTTCTGATCTTTTTTTTTCTTCCTTCCTTATTCTTCTCACCTTTTTCTCTCTTTTGTTCTTCTTTATGAGACTAAATTGTTGTTCTGCACATCCTCAGATAAACCCTAGTTGAATATTAGACCCTATCCCCCATTGTGTACACACTTAATCCACAAATTTATTACTCAATTCAAAACTTCTGAGACTTAAATTTCTTAATGGAAGTACTACCTCTTTATACCTATATAATATTTTAGGTATTTTTATTTTTAAGTTTTTCACATCTCGTTTATATCCCTCCTACTTCTCTCATTATATTAACGTTCTTTGAATAGTTTGTTCTCGATCTACATATTATTAATTTTTAATCTTCTATTTTTTCTGGTCTCTTTTTGTTCCCTTTCTTTTCCTTCTTGATTTCTCTCTCACTACTTTAATCCTATCCAAACTGTTTCCTGCTTTGAGACTAGGACTAGTTAAGTTAACTCTCCCTGTGCCTTCCCACATCACTCTATTCCTGTTTTTTACCTACATCTCTCCCTAACTCTAATAATTTCTGGTTTACCAAATTCTTCTTTGTGGTTTATAGCCCATTAATATATACTTGTTTGATGTTGAATAGAGGTATCTGTTGAACTAGATTGTATCTGCAGACTATTGACTGTGTATATACAGACTTTTATTGATGCTTGCCCTACGTAAGTGTTCTAGCACAAAACTGGTGTTACTTTCATTCCAAATGGGCAGAGTAAACCGGAAAACCACAAGAAAAATGGCAAGTCTGGGTATCTCCAATCCCACTCATGATAATCAGGGGACAGAACAGATAATGAATAATCCAGAGGAGATTTCCCAAATAGCTCTACAAACACTGCTGGCAAACATGATAAATGAAAAAATTGAAAACATACAAAGAACTCTGTATGAGCGTGATAGGGAGAGAGAGGAGGCCAAAAAAGGTCAATGCAGGAAAACATTGAAAACATACAAAGGATTCTGTATGAGTGTGAGAGGGAGAGAGAGGAAGCAATCCAAAGGTTTATGGAGGAATATCATGAGCGTGAGGAAGCTACTCAAAACCTGATACAGGATTTGCATGAGCAGCTTGAGAATACTCAAAAAGAAAGGCAGGAATGGCATGAACAGGCTGACAACACTCAAAGAGAACTACAAGAATGGCATGAACGGGAGGAAGCTAAGCAGAGAGTAATATAGGAATTGAGAGAGGAGGATGAGAATACACAAAGATCACTAAAGGCATTCATGGGATCCATTAACAAAGAGCTGAAGGAAGTCAGGGAGACCACAAAGGGAATGCTGAATGGAACCCAACAGAAGGAATGGGAGTCCAAGGAAACCATAAAAAATCAATTAAATGATTTGAGAATAAACACTAAATACCAAATTAAGGAAGTAAAGAAGTCCGTACAAGATCTAAAACAAAGCTTCAACAAAGAATTTGAAGCCATTAAAGCTGAACAATTAGAAGGAAAAGAAATAAAAAACAAAGCAGAAAGTCTTGACAGCAGGTTACACCATGCAGAAGATCGAAACTCGGAGACTGAAGATAGCCTAGATATTATAGAGAAAGAGCATACAATCATCCAAGACAAGTCCAAGAAATATGAGAGATCTATCCAACACTTGGAAGACACCATCAGAAGGCCTAATCTAAGGATAATGCGTGTAGAGGAGCATCTAGAAACAGAAGTTAATGGTCTAGGAAATTTGTTTAACAGGATCCTAGCAGAGAACTTCCCAAACATGCAAAAAGATAGGCCTATTCAGATACAAGAAGCTTCTCGAACTCCAAATAGACCAGATCAGTATAGAATATCCCTCCGGCACATTATAATCCACACAGGACCAACTCAGACCAAAAAGCTGTGAAGGAGAATAGATTAATCACCTATAAATGGAAACCAATTAGAATCACCTCAGATTTCTCAGCAGAGACAATCAAAACAAGAAGAGCCTGGAATGATATATGCCATGCCCTAAAAACAAACAACTATCAACCAAGAATACTGTACCCAGCTAAACTCTCCTTGTTAAATGAAGACCAAGTAAAAACCTTCCATAGCAAAGAAAAATTGAAACAACACATCTCCACCAAACCAGCCCTACAAAAGATTCTTAAAGATGTCCTACACATAGAAAACCAACAAGACCAAAATAAAGGCCAAGAAACTGCACCCAAACTGAGAATCCAAGAACCATAGGAAGAATCCAGTTTTTGCAACCCCCAAGAAAGTGGATAACATGGCAGGAACCCCCAAATACCTCTCAGTCATTTATCTTAACATTACTGGACTTAACTCTCCAATTAGGCGACATAGACTCTCTAGTTGGAATAAAAATCAAGGTTCTTTTATCTGCTGCCTTCAGGAGTCACATCTTCCCATAAAAACAAACACATTTTCACTGTTAAAGGCTGGAGCAAAATCTACCAAGCAAACGGCCCCAATAAACAGGCAGGAGTTGCAATCCTAATATCAGATAAAATAGACTTCAAATGAAAATTTGTGAGAAGAGATAAAGAAGGTTGCTACATGCTAATTAAAGGATCTCTCCTTAAGGAGGATATTACAATTCTAAATATCTATTCGTCAAACAATTGAGCACCCAAATTTATCCAAGAAACACTATTTTCCCTCAAATCCCACATGGATCCAAAGACATTAATTGTTGGGGATTTTAACATACCACTCTCGCCACTAGATAGATCAACTCGGCAAAAACTCAACAGAGAAACTTCAGATCTAAACAGCTGCATAGATCAAGTAGATTTAACAGACATCTACTGAATATTTCCCCCTGCAGCATCAGAACACACGTTTTTCTCAGCACCTCATGTAACATTTTCTAAAATAGAGCACATTTTAGGCCACAAAGCAATCTTGTCCAAATTCAGAAACATTGAATTTATACCCTGCATTCTCTCTGAACACAAGGAATATAATTAGAACTCAAAACCAAAAGCCACCAAAGAAAGTCTGATAACACATGGAGGCTGAACAGCCCACTGATGAATCACGAGTGGGTCATGGAAGAGATTAGAAAGGAAATTCAAATGTTCATGCTATTCAACAAAAATGAGCACACAAATTACCAGCTCCTCTGGGACACAGCAAAGGCAGTACTCAGATGGATGTTTATACCTCTGAGCTCCTCCATCAACAAATTGGAGAGATCAGAAATCAACAAAATCATCTGAACCTACTTGAAAAAGAGCATCAAGAAAAACCGCAAACCAGTAGATGGAAAGAAATAATTAAAATTAAATCAGAATTAAATGAATTAGAATCCAAAGAAACTATAGAAAGAAAGAACAAAACGAAGAGTTGGTTCTTCGAAAAAATTAACAAAATTGACAAACCCTTAGTAAATCTTATCAGAAAAAGAAAAGAACACACCCAAATAAATAAACTTAGAGATGAGAATGGAAACATCACCATGAAAACAACCAAGATTCAGAACATTATAAGAGAATACTTTCCAAAACATTATGCTAATCAGTTTGAGAACTTGACAGAAATGGACATTTTCATAGCAAACATAGACATGCCAAAACTAAATCAAGATGAGTTAAACCATCTTAACATTCCCATATCAAGCATTGAAATAGAAACAGCAATAAGAGACCTCCCAGCTAAGAAAAGTCTAGGACCAGATGGTTTTACAATGGAATTTTACAAGGCCTTCAAAGCAGAGCTCACACAAATACTCCTCCAACTCCTCAATGAAATTGAACGAGAAAATTCACTACCGAACACATTCTATGAAGCCATCATAACCCTCATCCCAAAAACAGGCAGGGACTCATCAAAGAAAGAGAACTATAGACCCATTTCTTTGATGAACATTGATGCAAAACTTTTCAACAAAATTTTGGCGAATCGACTTCAATAATTCATCCAAAAAATCATACACCACGATCAAACAGGATTCATTTCAGGGATGCAAAGCTGGTTCAATATACGCAAATCAAATAATATTATTCATCACATCAACAGGAGCAAGGATAAGAGCCACATGGTTATCTCAATAGATGCAGGAAAAGCATTCGAGAACATCCAACACCCCTTTATGATGAAGGTTTTGGAAAAGTTAGGAATCCATGGAACATTCCTCAATACAATAAAGGCTTTATTTGACAAACATACAGCCAGCATTATACTTAATGGTGAAAACCTAAAGCCATTTCCTCTTAACTCAGGAACAAGACAAGGATGCCCACTCTCTCCACTTCTCTTCATTCTGGTATTAGAATGTCTAGCTACAGCAATAAGACAAGATGTAAACATAAAGGGGATCCGAATAGGGGAAGAAGAAATAAAACTCTCGCTCTTTGCAGATAACATGATCTTGTATTTAAAGAATCCCATAGACTCCACTCCCAAATTACTCAGGGTGATTCAAAACTTTGGCAAAATCAATGGCTTTTCTGTATGCCAACAATGAGAAAAGTGTGTCTGAAATTAGGAAAGTAACTCCATTTGTAACAGCCCCTCAAAATATAAAATACCTGGGAATTAACTTAACCAAAGAAGTGAAGGATGTCTTTGATGAAAACTTTAAAATCTTGAAAAATGAAATTAAACAGAACTTAGAAAATGGCAAAACCTCCCACGCTCCTGGATTGGAAAGATTAACATCTTGAAAATGACAATATTTACCAAGGCTATCTACAACATCCATGCAATACCTATCAAAATTCCAACCTCATTCTTCAAGGAAATAGAAGAGGCAATCCAAAAATTCATATGGAACAATAAAACACCCCCGAATAGCAAAAACGCTCCTCAATGGACAGAACACTGCTGGAGGAATATCAATACCAAATTTCAAACTCTACTATAAAGCCATAGTAATCAAATCTGCTTGGTATTGTCACAAGAACAGACCTCAGGACAATTGGAATAGAATTGAAAACCCAGAAATGAACCTACTGACCTATAGCCATCTAATTTTTGATAAGGGAGCTAAAAAATAGAATGGAAGGAAGACAACCTCTTCAGTAAATGGTGCTGGCAAAATGGTTAACTACTTGTAGAAAAGTAAAGCTAGATCCTTATATATCACCCTGCAGCAGAATCAACTCCAAATGGATCAAGGACCTCGGAGTCAAAGCAGACACTCTGGAAACATTACAGGATGGAATTAGAGAAAACCTAGGCCTCCTTGGCTCAGGCCGAAATTTTCTTAATAGAGACCCAGAAACACAACACATCAAAGAAAAGTTGGACAAATGGGATTGCATGAAGTTGCACAGCTTCTGCATAAAGGACATAGCTAGCAAGATCAATAGAAAGCCCACAGATTGGGAGAAGATCTTCACGAGCCATACAACGGACAAGGGTCTCATATCTAAAATATACTTGAAACTCAAAAAATTAAATCCCCCAACAACAAATCCTCAAAGAAACAAGTGCCCAATAAATAAGTGGGCTAAAGACTTGAAGAGAAACTTCTCTGAAGAAGAAAGAAGGATGGCCAATAGACACATGAAGAAATGCTCAACCTCCCTAGCCATAAAAGCCATAAAAGAAATGCAAATCAAAACAACATTGAGATGCCACCTCAATCCAGTTAGAATGGCAAAAATCAAGAACTCTAACAACAACAGATGCTGGAGGGGATGTGGACAGAAGGGAACCTTACTTCATTGTTGGTGGGAATGTAAACTTGTTCAACCACTTTGGAAAGCAGTATGGAGGTTCCTCAAAAGACTCCACATAGAACTCCCCTATGACCCAGCAATCTCACTATTGGGCATTTACCCAAATGTTTACAAACAAGAGCACACTAAAGCTACCAGCACAACTATGTTTATTGCAGTATTATTTACCATAGCTAAGATAGGGAACCAACCTAGATGCCCCTCAGTAGATGAATGGATCAAGAAAATATGGTATGTATACACAATGGAATTCTATGCCTCCATCAGAAAAAATGACATTTCCCCATTTGTTAGGAAATGGAAAGTCTTGGGAAAAAAAAAATTAAGTGAAGTAATCCAAGCCCAAAGAAACATAGGTCCCATGGTTTCCCTTATTTGCAATATCTAGTATATATATGAGTCAAGCAGGAAAGATCAGATAATATGGTGTTAGGAAAATGAACCCTTAGATATGTATTTAAATGTTTTTTTTCTTTCGTGCATTTGTTTCTAACTCTTTTATAAGATTATTTCTTTGTAGCTTTGTATGTCCCTCCCCCACAGTATAATCCCTGTTTCACTATAGTTCATGTCGGTATAATTTGGGGAGGAGATGGGGAAAAATAAGTCGTTTAAGGATACAGGTGGACCCGATGCAAATATGAGAAGTACAAGTTGTCATGTCAAAAACGAACTTTACAACTTTGTTGCCGGGGGAGGGGGGGGGGAATTGTGTGGGAGCGCGGGGGGGGGGGGGGGGACGGGGGGGCTGGTAAGTGATGTGAAGGCAAACAAAGGAGGAGGTTGCAATGCTTGATATGAAATGTACTCATTATCTTGCCCATGTAATTGTAACCCCTCTGTACAGTATGTTCACAAAAAATAAAATTAAAAAAAAAAAAAAAATACCTGAGCCTTTAAAGTAGCTAAAACACTTAATGAGTTTTATAAGAATTATTTAATCACACATAGAATTGTAATGTCATCATTTAATTTTGAGATTAAATAATCAAAGAACTTTGCCTTATGAAAAAACAAGTGGCAAAACTCTCATGCTCCTGGACTGGAAAGATCAACATCGTTAAAATGGCGATATTTCACAAGGCTATCTTCAAATCCAATGCGATACCTATCAATATTCCATCCTCATTCTTCAAGGAAATAAAAGCGGCAATCCAAAAATGTATATGGAAAAATAAAAGACCCAATAATATCTAAAATGATCCTTAACAGAAAGAATAGTGATGGAGGAATATCAGTACCAAATTTCAAACTCTACTACAAAGCCATAGTAATAAAAACAGCTTGGTACTGCCACAGGAACAGACCTCAGGACCAATGGAATAGAATTGAAAACCTTGAAATAAAACTACAGACCTATAGACATTTAATCTTGGATAAGGATAAGGGAGCTAAAAAATAGAATGGAATAAAGTCAGCCTCTTCAGTAAATGGTGCTGGCAAAATAGGTTCATCAGTTCTAGAAAACTAAATCTAGATCCTTATATATCACCCTGCACCAGAATTAACTCCAAATGGATCAAAGACCTCAGAGTCAAAGTAGCCACGCTTCAAACATTACAGGATTTAATGGGAGAAACCCCAGGTCTCCATGGCACAGGCCGAAATTTTCTTATAGAGACCCAGAAACACAACACATCAAAGAAAGGTTCGACAAATGGGATTGCATGAAATTGCAGATTTTCTGCATGGCAGAGGACATAGCTAGCAAGATCAATAGAAAGCCCACGGATTGGGAGAAGATCTTTACTAGCCATATAACAGACAAGGGTCTCATATCTAAAATATACTTGGAACTCAAAAAATTAAATTCCCCAACAACAAATCCTCAAAGAAACAACTGCCCAATAAATAAGTGGTCTAAAGACTTACAGAGAAATTTCTCAGAAGAGGAAAGAAGGATTTCCAATAGACACATGAAGAAATGCTCAACCCCTCTAGCCATAAAAGTAATGCAATTCAAAACAACATTGAGATACCGCCTTACCCCAGTTAGAATGGCTATAATCAAGAACTATAATAACAACAGATGCTGGAGGGGATGTGGACAGAAGGGAACCTTATTGCATTGTTGGTGGGAGTGTAAACTTGTTCAACCACTTTGGAAAGTAGTATGGAGGTTCCTCAAAAGACTCCACATAGAGCTCCCCTATGACCTAGCAATCCCACTTTTGGGCATTTACCCAAATGTTTACAAACAAGATCACACTTCAGCTACCAGCACGTCTATGTTTATTGCAGCCTTATTTACCCTAGCTAAAATATGGAACCAACCCAGATGCCCCTCTGTAGATGCATGGATCAAGAAAATGTGGTATATATACATAATGGAATTCTATGCCTCCATCAGAAAGAATGATATTGCACCATTTCTTAGGAAATGGAAAGACTTGGAAAAAATTATATTAAGTGAAGTAATCCAGGCCCAAAAAACTTAGGATCCATGGTTTCCCTTATTTGCAATAACTATTAAATGTCTGAGTCAAGCAGGAAAGGTTAGATAAGTTGATGTTAGGGAAATGAACACCATGATATGTATTTCAATGTTTTATTTTTCTTTCAGGTGATTGTTTCTAACACATTTATAAGATTATTTCTTTGTTTCTTTGTATGTCCCTCCCCAATACCATAACTCCTGCTTTCACTGTATTTGAGGTTCGTATAATTTGTGGTGGGCAAGGGAAAAAACAAATCATTTAAATAGTTATACAGGTGATTCCATTTCAACAATGAGATGTACAAGTCGTTATATGGTAAAACAAACTTACAACTATGGTGGGTGATGAGGAAGATTGGGTGGGGGGACTGGGAGAGGATCGGAAGGGGAAACAAAGGAGGACTACTATGCTTGATAGGAAATGTACTCATTATCTTTCCAATATTATTGTAATCCCTCTGTACAGTATTTTCACAGTAAAAGTTAAAATTAAAAATAATCATCTAGTATTATTATAGTATTATATTCTGACATTACTTTGTAACAGTTTTTAAACTTTTTGCTTCTCTGCTGAAATTTATGTGTTTAAATATTATCATCAAAGTATATCCTTCGGGTACTGGGGGCAGATTTTACAAATTTTTTAACCAATGGCTTTTAAGAATTCTTAACTGGTATATTATTTGTTTCATTTTTAATTTCAATTTTGTTTATTGTGAAGGTAATATACAGAGGGGTTACAGTTACATAAGGTAATGAGTACATTTCTTATGGAAGGAACATTGATATCCCCTCCATGGGTTTTATTTCTACACTCAAACAACTACTGTACTTTTGCTTTCTTTGTTCATGTATTTTCATTATAAAATTGATATACAGATGGTTTGCAGTTATTTAGGTCAACTAAACAGTACAATTCATTTTATTTTCTAAATTTCAAATTTTGAACTTCTTTTGTTTCTTTAGGGTAATTCTTTTTTCATAGTTGTAGGATTAGTTAATTTAATTTTGCATGATTTTAACACATGTAAATTATTCAGGCACATATATTTTGCTTTTAAAATATTTAACATGTGAATATCTAAAATTATTTCCTTAATTTATATATGGAAGGTGAATTTAAATAAATTTATTTTCTTATAGTTCTAAACATATTTTCCAGGTAACAAATACTTACTATATTTCCAAGAAACATATACTTTATTAAGAAAAACTTCATAACCCGGTTATTTTTTATAAATATTTGTACTTGAATTAAAAATAAGTTTGAGCTGGGCAAGGTGATTTGTGGCTTCCATTTTCTAGTTATGGTAGTAACTGTGAATAGGGTTTGTAATTCAGGAGAGTCTGAGAAACTGAGACCTCATTATAAAAATATCCATATTGAAATGATTAGAGATATGGCCATCCCTAGTGAGATATAGAGCAGCTGGTTATCACCAGTAACATCAATATTTTGTCAAAATAAAAGGATAAATGCTTCAAAATGTTCATTATTTAAAACTTGTTTGCAAAGGTTCTCATGTCTTCAATTTCTTATTTTTCAATTAACTTAATCTATAAGAATCCAAGTATATTGTGACTATTTTATTTCTACTAAACTTTTAAATAGTACAAGCAATATTATGATTTACTATATTAAATTACTTTTTACTATTTGTGGTAATTTCTTTTGTTTAATATGATAATAATAATCCCAATGTGTGTATGTGGTATGTGTGTGTGTTTATGTGGTTTTTGTGTGTGTATGATTTGTGTGTACTTTGTAATGCTTGGGATATCACTGGGATATCACTTGGGATAACATTGTTTCACATATGCTAAACCAAGTTTTTACCTCTGAACTATACTGTGCAGTTATAATGTAAATAGTGCTTTAAATTATGACTTTTAAATTTTCATTCCTAGTATGTTTTTTCAAAATTATATATGCTACAATGTGATCCATATTCTATCCATGTTAGCAAATTTTATTGTTATTTTATTGTTACTTAGAATATTTCCACTTCCAAACCCTTGCGTTTGTTGATAAAGGTTTTACTTTGCTTCTTTTCTCTCTTCATTCTTTTTGCCTTTAGATTTTACCTATTCTTTCTCTTATTTCTTTGGTAATTAATTATCACAATCTTATTACTATTTCTTTACATTGTAACAGGTCTGTACAATGCTTTATTTTTAATTTTATTTTTTCCCATCTTCTCTGACTCTCAGTTCACACTATTAGGTGGATTAAAAAGAAACTTGATTCAGGACACTTTAATTATTTTCCTCCTCCTCCTCTCTCAAGACTTTCTGTTTTTTGAAACACAAAACCAATGACATACACAAAACCAATGACATACAGCTCATATGTGGTCCATCATTCTATTCTATCCCCTCTCACTCTCCTCTGTAGTACAGCTCAAATCATTATCATTCAGGTTTATTGTGCTATAGTGTTATCTAAATTTTAACTCATTCCTAAATTAATTTTAGTTTTTTCAAGCATTCTCTTAAGACATTTTACTATATGTAATATCTGGGATCGTGTGTTTTCACAAAGTGCCAAATATGATTGATTATCAAACATCTAGATAACTGTTAAATACTGGTCCACCTGCTCAATAAACTTATATGTAAATTCAAGGAATACAGGTCAGTCAGAATAATTTTGTAAACTGCTGTAGCTTGAGCCCTCATACTAGATTTGAATCATATTACCATGTTTAGTCTACTATAAGAACAGACACATAGAAGAATGTAACAGATTTGTCAAAAATAAATTCTTAGTTTTATGGTCAACAGATTTTGAAGAGGATGCCATGACTTTATTAAATAAAAATAGAATCTTAAATTGGTATATTTGCACTATTGCCTCTTTAGATTTAAAGAATGAGCTTAGACTACTTCCTCAAACCTTATACAAAATTTTAAAATAAAATATGATTATCAAACTAAATGTGAGATGTAAAAACCTATAAAACATAAATGTAAAAATTCATGACATTGGATCAGTAAAGGTTTCTAAAAATTTGACATGGAAAGCATTAGTGGCTAAAGAAAAGAAGAATGTACTGGTTAATATCAACTGATAACCTTTTATAATTCTATGAAAGAAGTGAAAACATATCCAACAGATAGAGGGCACATATTTGTTAATGGTACAATGTTAATGCTACAATGATACTGAGTCTTAAGTACTTTTATAGCTTCTAATTTTATATAATGTTTTCCCAAACAGGATATTTCTTTAAAGAACATATGTAAATTAATAGTCAATAGGAGGAGCATATGAAATAAGCTCCTCTTTAATTTCTAAGAAAAAATAAAATGAAAACTCACAAGTATGACCATAATATAAAAAGATAACGCAAAATATAGTAATGCGTTTGTGGAGAAATTGATATACTCCACATAGTAGATTGATTTGCATAATACTGTAATCATTTTAGCAAGCAAGTTTTCAAGTCTTCAAAAGGTCAAAGAGAATTGTATATGATTCAGCCATTACACTTCTATGTGTGTATTAAGGAGAATTAAAAAACTTATTTGGACATAGAATGTAGTTCACTGACAGTGCACTTCAATAGTCTGTGTGAGACCTTGGAAATAATCCCCCAAAACGAATTTTGATAAGACACACAATTGAGGATGTATGCTGGACAAATTATTGTAAGTGAATTTTATATCTATTTTAATGTCTGTTCTAAAATTTACACCATTTCTATTTGAAGAAATGCAAGGGAAAATTAGGCTTGGAAAATCTATGATTGTACAATTCACTTCCAAAGCACTAAATTGTATAGAAGGAGATTATATATGGCATGTGAATTACATGTTAGCAAAAAAAAAAAAAAAACACTATTGTTAAAGATACTTCGCACAAATTGAAGAATACATAAAAAGATGTTTTCGGTGTTGGCTAAATCTATTTCTGAACTACAGCTTTTAGAACAAAGATTTGATTTCTGTTTATTTTGAGTTTTTTGGTCTGTTTGTTTTAGTTTTACAGAGATAACTCAATCAAAAAGTGTATGTGATACCTGGAATACCTAGGGATTATGCATCACTTATAAGTAATTGATAACCTTTGCTGGAAGAAACGTTTAGCAAATGACAGAAGACCCAAATCTGTACACCTGTGATTTATGAAAGCCATATGTTACTTGCTCAATCCAATTGCTTTTCTCTACTTTGCTAAGAAAAAAAGTATTCTCAAGATAAGAGCCAATAGCAATGAAAAGAAACAAAATACACAATAATCTTGATTTATTTGTGAAAATAACAAATGAAATAAAGCAATTCCATTTAAGGGGCTCTAATACTAGTATCTATGAAGATGTTCCTGAATGCCAACATCCACTGAATTTTTGAATTTTAATTTCTACCAACATATGAAAACTAGAATAAGAAAACAAATACAGTCTTAGAGTAACCAGACTTGGAATAAATTTCTTAATAGTTTTGAAATTACAAAAGAATTGATACCATTAAAAATGATTCTTTACTATGGAAATCATTTAAAAATGTTTAACATTTATTATAATTCAAATACCAAACAAGAGTAATTTTACATAATCATTACAAATATTATTTTATTACTATGGCAAAATAGAATAAAACACCAGTCTTGATATGTTATCATTATTTTTAATTCCTAATCATTACCTAAATATCTTAAACAATCTAAATAGTCATGTATTTAACATAGATGTAAATATTCTATACTTTTACTGAACATTTTCCAGGGGCATGTATTCATGTTTCTAAGAAATGTACACAGCAGTTAAAAGATGCTTTTGTGAAATTAATGTAATATATTTTGTTGCTGTTGTTGTTGTTGTTGTTTACAAGGCCGGTGCATTGTCCTTAAGCCTTTTTATGCTCAATGCCAGCACTCTACAACTTGAGGCACAGAGCTAATTCCTGTTTATAGTGGTTAATTGGAGATGAGAATCTAACAAGTACTTTTCTGTCTGGGCCAGTTTCAAAAACAAATCTAAGATCTCATTACCCAGAATAGCTCCATTTATAGGCATGAGTCAGTGGCACTTGGTTTGATGTATTTTTTTAATTTTAAATATGTTTTAAGATGTTTGTTTCATTGTAATATACATATTCTACACATAAATGTAGACATATGTATATATTTCTGATGACAAATAATCTCTAAAAATGTATGTCTTTCTATTCACACACACACACACACACACACACACATTTCTGAAGTTAGACACCTTCTAAAATTTTATGCTCTTTTTTGACCTTTTTTCATTTCAAAGATATACAGTATATTTTTCCAAAAGTTTCCTAGAATAGAATGACTAACCTTCAATAGAAAGTAGAGTTTATTACTTTCAAGGGTATTTTAGATATACACATGATATTGTAGTAACATTTACAGTATATTACTTGAAATGATTCTGTTCAAACTCTTAAATATTTGTGTGTAGTGGTGGGGAGAGAGGAAGTGAATTCACACTGGTTAGGAATTTGCAATACTTCAAATTTCTATTCCATAATTTGTTATAAGCACATAGTCAAGTTACCTGTTATGGCTTAATTTTTTTGTTTCTTTATTTGTTCAAAATTTTAATATGGATGTATGCACAGTGGTAACATTAAAATTATTAATCAACAGAGAAATAATTGCAAAATCATAGATACATATCAGACTTCAATAGTTAGCAAATATGATGCTAATATTAATTTTATGATGATGATGAGGGCCACAGTGTACCCTGATAATGACCATGTTGTGATTCAAAAGGAAAAAAAAAAACTTTACACAATTTTGAAGCTAGATTTCCCACATTGAATACATAGTAATCAACAGCTTTGGATTACATACAATAAGAATAACAAGACGAGAGTTTCAATATCAGGAAATGTAATCACAGACAGTAAAACCATAATGTAATTCCTACAGTCTCTTTCATGTATGCTCACTATTCTTGGCGGTATTGTTTTCTTATAAATAAAATCATTAATTTCCACATTTTGATGGAATAAGTTGTACTTTTCAACTTAGTGTGATTAGTTCAAATAACATGAAAGCCATGGTTCTCATATACACACAATTCAATAACCAATGTTTTCCAGTAATATATTAAGAGTATGTTCTTCAATACAGCTGTAACACATGACAAAATTTACATAATACTACTTACATATCTGTAGTTACCTTAAAAGGACTTAGGCCTTAGAGCAAGGAGGTAAAATTTATTTTTATTTCTGCATGAAACAATTTGTGACTTTATACCAACAAACTGAATTTGACTCTTTCCTTATTTGTAAGTTAAGTTGGAAAATGTAAGGTCTCTTCACTCTTCTCTTTTCTTGCTCTAGAAGTCAACAAATATATTCTTCATTATTTCTGGTAGATTACATCCATTTACAGATGGGAAATGTAAGGCCAACAGTCAATGTAGTGAGCAAAGAATGATAGCAGAATTTTTGTCTGAGGTCTTCACTCTGTGTGCTTACAAAGAGTAATTTGGTGATGGAGAGTACCAATATGAAAAGAATATGGGGAAAAAGCATATTTTGGAAATGGTTGTTTTAGGACTAGGTGACAGTGATGAGTAAATGAAACAAGCTGGTGTCAGGGGCATGAAAAGGAGTACATAGAAATCATATTAGTGACAAAACCTGAGAAAATCTTGATCATTCATCTTATCTAATGGGAGGGAGTAGAAGGGTAAGAAGAAATCTAAGGTCCTTCCACAGGTCTGGCTAGCAACTGTATTAGTGATATTCTTAGTAATAAGGACCACAGGTGGAAATGATGGATTTAGGGGATAAAACTCTCTGATAGTTCTAAAGTTCATATTAAACAGATGCAAAGATAGGTCTGTTTAGACATCATCAAAATATCCA
The DNA here is from genome assembly GCF_019054845.1 of Dipodomys spectabilis. Lineage (NCBI taxonomy): Eukaryota > Metazoa > Chordata > Mammalia > Rodentia > Heteromyidae > Dipodomys > Dipodomys spectabilis. The sequence continues at coordinate 862,760 of NW_024871204.1, read as the reverse complement.
CGACCATGGATATGAAAAAGGATAATAAAATAGGGGGGGTATTATTGAAGGGAAGAGGAAACGAAAAATTCTCACACAAATGTGAGCAATGTGAGCACCAGTGTGGACAAGATTGGAACAAAGAGAAAAACAAGGAACCAAAAAAGTAATAAACACACATTTTCCTAAGTAAAGGAAGGAAAGAATTTTCAGGAAGATATTGAAGGGAATATGCTATTTGGATTTGAAAAGTGAAAGGATATAGACAAGTTTAAAAAGAACAGTGTTTTGTTGAAAGTTATATTGATAAAATTTTGAGCCCATAAAATTCTGGATCCATGAATTCAACAGATCCTGTTGATTTTAAATGCTGGGAACAAATGCTTTTTATCCTGACCTTAGCAAAATTATACAGATATAACTCTCATGAACTTTACTTAGAGGTATTCTGTGAATATTTTTGAATACTTTGTTCAGCCAGCAGATTAGAGATTGAACTACAGCACAGACAAGCCTAATTTGTCCTACAGTTCCAATTAGTGACCCATGTATCCACAACAGTTTGAGATTTTATTGAAATATCTTTAGATATGTTTGGATATTTTATCAGCCTATTCATTATAAATGTAGGAAAAGTAAAACCAAGTATTAGGTTGAACATACAGCTTTGCTGATGTGATTGAAGACTTCTGGAATTGATTCCTCTTTAGAGTAGAAAATGCCTCAAAAGCCATTGACACATCATAACTGCCGTATACTCTATTTAACTCTAGTTCTTGTTAGGGATATCTCCACGCTGAAATAAATCAATGAATCGGCCACAAATTCTTATATGTAGGAAGTACTCTTATAAACTTCAAGCTTTTATTGAATGGAAGAGTTCAGACATTTCCCTCACCACTAGGATTAAATGCCTATAGAGATAAGACATTTTGCTTTAATGCCTTTCTTTCATTTTCTTATACCCATTTGCAAGTAGGGAAGGATTCTGATGTAACAACAATACAATGGTGACTTGTTTTAACACAACGTCTAAGATCTAGTGTTAATTCGGATACTAACTAATTAGCTCCAGATTTTGGGGATATTTATATTTCTCCTGGGTAAACTAATGAGCTCCAAGAAAATGTCCCTAAGAAGCCTTTCAATTCTAATATCACTGTTTGTCTCAAAATGCTTTAAATTCTACATCCTCTAATGTGGTCATACGGTTATATTGTGGAACTTTTCTCCTCAGAGAGTGAGAAAAGTTTCTTAACATGGACATAGTACCAAACAAAAAGTGGTAGTTGAACAATGTTCTTAGCAATTTTTACAGATGAAATGGAAATAGAACAACTATGAACTCAAAAGGAATGTGCAAAAAGACAGGGTCACAAAATAGAATGTGCCACAGAAATGCTGAAGTGTAATTTGAAATTATGTGTTCAAGTGTGAGGGAGTGTTCAAAGTATAGCTTCAGACAATGTAATTGGATATCTTCAGGCGAAACTTCTTTAAACTATTCTGGGATAATTGTACAAGTAGAAGCCCCTTAGTCTGACTCTAATCAGCTACAACATAATCAACTTAGGGATTATATTCCATGTGCAAAGTGAGAAAAAGAGGGCTCATCAGAGTTAGTGTTCAGGTTGAAGTACGTCTTCATTTATTTTGGAGCATTAAACTAGGAAAAAGCCAAGTAAACATTTTGCAAGTACCTTAATTAAGTGGGACTGGGGCTGGGGGGTTATCCCAGCAGAAGGGCGCCCTTCCGGCACGCACAAAGCCCTGGGTTCAGTCCTCAGCCCTGGAAAAAAAAAAACCACCTAAATTAAGTGAGACGTATTATATTGGTCTCTTTTTAACTTGGAAGTTATAGATTGTGTCCTTTTATACTTGGGACAATGATCTGCGGTCAGTTATTTCTTCTCTTCTGCTTCTTTTGCCCTTCCACTTGCATAATTTTTATTTAAAGAGACATACTTGCGCTTGCATTTCTAAATCCTTCAAAATTATCTGAACTGCTTCATACTTCTGGCAACCTCCTATATCTTTCTCAAGGGAATATTTTGTCACTACCATTTTTTATCCTATATGATGCAGGATACCTTCCTGCCTAATCCAGTGCAAGATATACATTAGGCTGATACACATGTCTCAATACTTGGACCACCATGAAATCCTGTCTTATATAGAAATCATGATTTTAAAATGTCTGGGGAAGTGGCTCTGTCATTTTTGAATGGCCCTACGTGATACTTACATGCAATCATGTTTCAAACCAATGTGCCACTCAGTAGATGAGCGAATTGACAAAATGTGATATATATATATACCAGGTGGAATTATATCCTTCCAATTCATAAGGAAATGGAAAGATTTGGGAAAATCCTACTAAGTAAAATACACAAGACACAAAGAAATAGATTCCATGGTTTCCCTCATTTGTAATAAGTAGGAATATCTAGGATTGTCCTAGCAGATGAGCACAATTGTTCAATAGCTATGTGTAAGATGATGCTGAGCAAAATGAACTCCTACATATGGAAACAGAGGTTTTTCTTTGGGGTTGTTGTTTTTAATGTACTATGTGATTTCTTTTTTCTTTTGTGTTTTCTCCTATGGCTTGTTCCTTGCTGTATTTGTTTTCAGTATCATGTGTCATTGTATATATATTTATCTTAATTTGGCAAGGGAAGAGGAACAACAAAATGGCGAGACAAAGGTCAAAGTGCAAACCAATGCAATAGCAATACTCACAAAACAAAATTTTGGAAATTTACATTACAACTTGTGAGGGGTATTGGGGTGAAGGAAAACAGTAAGGAAAATGAGGGAGTGGGTAAAAAGTTCATGTTATATATACCTTACAATTACTTCAATCCCTTCTATATATCCCCTTGACAATAAAATTTAATTAAAATATAAGCTACATAAAATATAATTTCACTGTATTGGTATAGTCAATATTATTCAATTACCCCTTTCTTTATCAGAGGGTCATCAACTTGAATGTTATCAAACTATACAATATTTTCAGAATATACTTGCCATTATTTTGAAAAAAACATTATTTTAGTAATGTCTTATACTAAAACAGAAAACAGTTCTACTCTATGGAAAGTACTAACTTTTAAAACTGAATAATTGTTAAGAGGACAAAATATATGTGTTCTTCAAAATTCCTATGACTACTAAATACTCATTTTCAAATTCTGAACATACCATACCAGAGACATTTAAAATAGTATCTGTTTGCCTTTTATTTAATTCTGCAATAGATGCAGTTTCCAATGGGATGTTACATATTTAAAAGTCAACAAAAAATGGCCACATTCTGGTAGAAGATAAACCTATGAACTATCTAGAATAATTAATTCCTGAAGAGTATACATTTGTTCATCAGAGTAAGCTATTATTTCTATGACAATCAATCCCAAGTTTTTATGCCATAAAGTCATCCTAGCACAACAGTTTCCAATTTGTAAAGTGCACCTTAAAATTTCCTAAATTCACATCATGACTTGCTTATCACTATTGTGAAAAAATACTACACTTCTGCTGTGATGCCCTCCCAATTGTGCGAAGAACACTACAATAAACTTTGCTGCATCATTTTCCCCCAAGTTTTATTCTTGAGATCAGAACACTTGCAAATATTATTTATTGTTATATATTTATTTTATTATATATTATTATTATTATTATTTCATCTATCATAGATATTCAGGAGATCCGAATATCTGAATATTAAGATCTGAAGATTATGGTTCAAAGCCCACCGAGGCAGGAAGTTTCTTTAGCTTCTTATCTCCAATAAACTGTTCAGGAAAAGCCAGACATCACTAATGAAGTACAGTGTTAAGACCTGCAGGACTCATGGGGCTGTTACATGTGACATTATTATGTAAAGCACCATTAACAGTCATCTCCGACATCCATAACATTCTGCTTCCACTTACAAGTAAATCAGAGTGGCTCGAAGAAGAATAAAAATATGATTTTTCCCTGTCTGGCTTCCACCATAATGTGGGACCATGACTCTAAATATCTAATAAACCATTTGCCTTGGCTATTTTTTTAAAATAGCTTTTCAAATAAATAGTAATTTTAAAAAATTTTTAAAAATAATTTTTAAATAAATAGTAATTTGTTGTTTGCTTTTGGCAGGCATGAAATAAGACTGCATTAACATTTTGTGAGTTGAGAGGCTAAATTTTATCAGAATCTAAACAAAATGAAAAATAAATGATTTTAAGATAAATAGCTGTTAGGTACATTATTTTTATTTTTTTAATTTTACTTTTTATTTTTCATGAACATACAGTACAGAAGGGTTACAATTACATGGGCAAGGTAATGAGTACATTTCTTATCAAGCATTGCAGCCTCCTCCTTTGTTTACACTTCACATCCCTTCCCTGCTTCCCCCCACCCACCCACCCAATCTCTCCCTCCCCAGCCCCCGTAAGGTACATTTTTAACGTGACATACACACAGAGACATCCTTTTTCTAAGCAGTTCATGTAATTCAAATAACTGTGTTTCAGAAATAGATGACACAATAAGTTAGAAAAAGAGAACCAGTATTGGGTAGTATAGTCTTTAAAAATAGCTGACAAATAAATATTAACCATAATTCCAAAATAATAGCAGTCAAATGTTCTTGAAAAGAGAAGATTTTAAACAGAATGTATAAAAAGTGCCAGTGCCAGCACTGCTTCAGTAGCTGCTCTCTGGGATTTAGGGCTTCTAGAACATGAGAATGTTTTAACCAAGATTAATTGCTTTGAGGGACTAAATTTTTTTTAGTTATAATTCATAGAAGAAATATGTTGTTCAAATTTAATGAAAGGGTAACAGTTCATATTAGAAAGAATGCTACACACTTATTGTGGTAGGCAGTGAAATACCTTCCCAAAATATCATCCCCAAATATCTAATTCCTTAAATGTAGATTTGCACTTTATACATATCTATCTATCTATCTATCTATCTATCTATCTATCTATCTATCTATCTATCTATCTATCTATCTATCTATCTATCTATCTATCTATCTATCTATCTATCTATCTATCTATCTATCTATCTATCTATCTATCTATCTATCTATCTATCTACCTACCTACCTACCTACCTACCTACCTACCTACCTACCTATCTATCTATCTATCTATCTATCTATCTATCTATCTATCTATCTACCTACCTACCTACCTACCTACCTACCTATCTATCTATCTATCTATCTATCTATCTATCTATCTATCTATCTATCTATCTATCTATCTATCTATCTATCTATCTATCTATCTATCTATCTATCTATCTATCTATCTATCTATCTATCTATCTATCTATCTGTCTATCTGTCTATCTATCTATCTATCTATCTATCTATCTATCTATCTATCTATCTATCTATCTATATATCTGTCTATCTATCTATCTATCTATCTATCTATCTATCTGTCTATCTATCTAAGTTTGTAAAAATAATCACTTTTCATTACCCAAGGAGTGCAAATTTGAATAATTATCAGATAGGGGAAGTATATTCAAATGGGTATTAAAAGTCCCAGCTGTAGTGGGAAAGGGGCATGATTAGGGTAAGAACCCTCAGAAAGATGTAAAGTTGCTACATTAGAAGATAAAGGAAAAGACAACAACCCATATTCTGAAGTTTCTGGAAAGCGGAACAGGAAGTAAATGCCATTTCCACTAGAATCATCTGAAAAGTATTTCAGCTCTGTCAGTGGCTCGATTTTAATCTAGTGAGACTTCTTTTAGATTTCTGTCCTTTAGAACTAAAATGATAAATACGGATTATACAAGCTGTATATCTGTCGAAATTTGACAGATTTGATAGAGTAAACCAAGTCAACTACAGCCTTTTACTGATGCAACTACAGGGACAACACATGTCCTAGTTTCTGGGAATATGAAAAAGTTGCCACTGCCTTTGTATACATGTATGAGTACATACTACTAAAGGCCTTGCATTAATGAAGTCTTGAAATTCTAAATAATATCTAAATAAGGAGCTCCCTATCTTTATTTTCACATTTGGGGATCACTAAGTACTACAGTTATGTAGAAAGCTAAGGTACGAATAGGGAAATGAAATCTGTCTCCTAATATTATAAAGATAATTTATGTCATTTTGGGTTATATTTTCTAAAGTAATAAAAAATGAAGTAAAACAGAAACAGAAACTCAATTTTCTATCCTTCCTAACTTTCCAACAGAAATTAGAGAATCCAGTAAAGGTACAACAATCCCAGAATGTTATAGAATGTTATAAGATCACTAGATGGTGAAAAAGAAGATAACAAAAATGGGTCCCTTGGAACAATGGGAAACAAAATCTACACCTACAGATTGTGATATAGCTAGAAAATAGTTTCCACTATTCTGTCTTTGATATTTTAGGTTTATTTACACAGCAACTTTCCTCTCACAGGAAATGACTCTTTATTAATACTTAAGGGTTTGCAGCTTATAACCCAGCAACAAATAATGCTTCTAAATGTAAAAAAGAATGATACTGAGAGTAACCAAGACTACTTGTGTTGCTATAGCTAATAAATAAGAATGATCTTTGGGAATAGTCAAACAATCTTGATCTTTTTCATACCTTTCCTCTTCTTTAACAAGAGAAATCCTAGTCAAGATATGTAAAACATTAATAAAGGATTTTTATATTTTTTATTGTTCACACTAAAGCAAATACACTTTTCCCCTTTGCAAGCCTGATTTTGAAAGAGTCAGAACCTAATAATTATTTTATAGGCAAAAGTTTATTGCTTTGGCTTAGTTGTTTTCCTGCATTTGGCCATTGCTCTCTATTATTTTGGCAACTACACAGAAAAACATGATAAATCCATTATGTTTATGTTGAATTGTTCAAAGTCATGCTGTCTTCAAACAAAGTTTTCTGTTCCCTTCTACACTGCTAATTGAAGTTTAAATGATAACAAAAACGTGAAACTTTAATGTACATTTTCATTGAAACCAGTCAAAACAAGAGTGTCTGTTATTGCTTTTTAAAATGTTTTCAAGTATTTTACTTGACTATTTTCATTATTGCCTTTGTTCCATCCTCTAATCAGGAACACAGAGTTTCACAAAAAGATTTTCCTGAGGAATAAGATGTTAGTCAAAAAATAGGTGTATAATAAAGATTTTCATCACTTACGATACTGAATAGCTCAAAAGACATTTTGCTATTACTGGCATGGTTCTTAAACTAAGTGAAATGCATGTAAATGTGACAGTTATTCCTAACAATGACTACGGCTTATACTTTTCTGCTTCAATGAAATGAGTAACGTTACTGTAAATGAAACCTCTGGCAAAGTTGGAGGGCATATAGATTTAGGGTAGAACGGTTAATGTTAGAAAGCCAAGAGAGATTCCATAAACAGCACTGGCTATCACTTATCACTTAATTATACTTATGACATATGAGTATATAAACATAAATATGAATTGAATGAGAAATATGTGATTGACACAATTGATTCAATGACAACTAAGACCAGAAAACACTTCCCTACATTTATGTAAACTATTATATCTGGTGAAGATTTAAAGAGTTTTAGAATACATATTTTAACATTTATGCCAAAATATTTATTTTTACCTGTTTATTTTTACTTTTGGCGGCTGTGGGGTTTGAAATCTGGGCCTGGACGCTTTCTCTAAACTCTTCAGCTCAAAGCTAGTGCTCTACCACTTGAGCCACTGCCAGTTTTTTGTTGGCTCATTGGAGATAAGAGTCTCATGGACTTTCCTGCCTAGGCTGGTTTTGAACCATGATTCGCAGCTCTCCGAATCCTTAGTAGCTAGGATTACAAGTATGAACCACTGGCACCTACTACATAATTATTTTTACACATTTATGAAGTATGGAGTGGTAATACCATTCATTTATATCTTGAGTTTTCCTGCCAGCATCCAGTTTCTCTGTTTCTTGATCGCATTTAGTATGGACATTATTGTATTATGTGAAGTAGTTCTCATATATGTTTTATGATGTCATGTTAGTTCTAATGTTCATTCATTTGATGACTGATGATAATTTTCTTGTGCTTATTTTTCACAAGGGGTACTTTGATGTTTTCTAATTGATTTTTTTAACATTAGGTTTTGAGAGTTCTATGTAGACTCTAGGTTTGAGGCATGCTTCAGATACAGGATTTGTAACTATTTTATCCTTGACTATGGGTACCTTCCATCATCATCATCATTATCATCATCATCATCATCATCGCTATTAGTATTACTACTATTACTTTTTTACATGTATGTATGGTCCTGGGGTTTGAACTCAGGGCCCCTGAGATTTGTTGCATTTTGTTAACAATTTACCATTTGAATCATGCCTCAGTTCTGGCTTTTTTGCTGATTAAGCAGAGATAAGATTCTCAGGAACTTTATTTTGTGGGCTGCCTTCAAACACAATACTCAAATCACAGCCTCCCAAGTAGCTAGGATGTTATACATGAGCCACCTGCTCCCAACTTCTATTCATTACTTGTATATGAGCTTTTACAGACTAAATTATTTTACACTTTTATTGAGTTCTACTATATCAAGTTTTCCTTTCCTATAATTTTAATGCCATATTTAAGTATACTTCATCTCCAAAATTGTCAAGACATCTTCCTTTGCTTTATATTTACATCACTCTTTTTGTTTTATATGCCACCTTCAAAACCTGCTTTAAGAGAATATTTGAATAAATTATTATATTTAAGTCAACATTCACTTTTTAATTCTCCCCAATACTGTCTAATCTATCACCACTATTAAAGAAAATGTCATTCCACAAGTGTTTGGTTTTACACTTTTATTAAATATTCCTTGATAATATGTATGTGGCTCTAATATGGTGCCCTACAGACCCATTTAGCTATATAATCTTTCCTCTACAAATATGACAATTTTACACTAAAAGTTTTAATATTGGACAGAGAAATATATTCCAGTTTATATTCCTTTGTCAATGAATTAAAGTGTGTTGGTCAGGTGTTTTAAGAAATTGTCAAAAACTTATAAATAAAATTGTGAAGTTGGGCGCTGATATCTCATGCTTATAATCCTTGCTGCATAGGAGGCTGATATCTGAGGATTGTGGCTCAAATGCAGCTGGAATGGGAATGTCTGTGAGACTCTTATCTCCAGTTAACCATGGGAAATCTAGAAGTGGCAAAGTTGCTCAATGGGTACAGCACTCACTTTGAGGTGAAGAGCTGAGGGACAGTACCCAGGCCCAGATTTTAAGCCCCAAGAATGACCAAAAAATGGGGGGAAGGAAGCAGGAGACAATATGCATCCTCCAATCCATAAAAATTATATGTCTCTATTTATTTAGATTTTTGTCTTTATATTCAACATGGTATAATTTTCAATGATGGTGGGTGAACAGCACTGAAATAGATTTTAACGATGTGTGGAGATAGCACAAAGACATTCACAGAAAACCATTGAAAAATAAAGGGCTATGGGAATTGAGAAAAACAGAAACAGGTTAATCGGGCCCTTGATTAATATGTGAGTGTGCAAAATATTTCAATACGATTTCTTCATAAAATTAATATACACCAATTAATAAATATCTTCCAAAGGCATTGGTATTCAAGCATGACATAAAGGATAAATACAGATTCTGTGGTGAAATGAAACAATGATAGATGAGAAAATACATGATTATAGTAATTGTGTAAACAAACTAAGAAATTTGGTCAACAGTCGGGGCTCATGGCTCATTAGAATAGAAGGCCATTGGTGTCTAAGATAATACTAAAATATTAGACTTGAACCTATATTTAAGACTGCTTATTGTTAAAGCCAATAAAGGACATGTTTGGCAAATAAAGTAAAATGATAGCTTATGGACAAATGAAAATAATAATATATATATATATATATATGTCTATATACATGTATATATACATCTGCATATTCATTTATGTGTATACATATATAGTTATTTGTATATATACACATGTAAGTATGAATATATGCATACGGACACATAGTAGGTATACATATACACTGATTTAAAGAGACTTGAATCAGAAATATATTAAGGGCATATTAATGCCAATGAAAAACTTAACCATCCTGACTAAGTTATCAAAAAGTCCAAATACATATCTTTGTAATAATATGTCAACAACCAAATAACATTTGGAAAGAACATAACCTACCTAGACATTGCATACATATAGAGATTAGTGGAAATAGAAACAAGATAGCACTGCACAACCACTATGTAGAAATTGGAATCCTTATACATTGGTGTTTAGCACTTAAAATGATATAGTCAGTTTGTTAAACATACTGACAATCTTTAAGATATTACACATATAGTTGCTCTATTATCCAGCATTTTGAATCATAATTTTATATACAAAATAAATTTCAACACATGCCCAATGAGACACATGTACAAGAATATACATAGCAAAACCTTTTACAATAATATATAATAAAATATTGAAATGCCAATTGAGGACATTATACAATTATTCAAATGCATACAAAACAATATGCTCTATAATTGAGAAAAATATTTATATGAACTTACTTGGGAAACACTAATATTACATGGGAGAAATACATGAAATAAACTTCATTTTGTAATTAAATTAGCTTTATAAAATTGTCACATTTGTAGTGGTAGACTATGAAGTAATGGTTGGTCAATGGATGGTAGGTTGAAATGATGACAGGAAGTGACTACTAATAAATACTGGAGTATTTTGAGAGGGTTGTGATGACAAAATATTCTAGAACTGAAGGTGATGTTCATAGTCCAACTGTAACTTTCTATGAATCATTGTACTTTATCGAAGAATTACAGATTGCATTTGCATTAACCTTAGGAAAAATTTTAGAATAGTAGTGGGTGAATCTGAGAGATAATTTAGAAATTAAAATCACAGAATTCTGTAATGCATAAGTTTAGTATGTTGATGAATGAGATTATCTATAAAATATGATCTGTGGCATATCCTCTACGTGACTATATATGATATTGCGAGTCAGTGAATATTCTACAAAATTATGTAAATTGAGGGATGAGATAGGATTGAGAAGGATGAGGGAAAATGATCATCAAGATGCATTATACTGGGCAGGGAATGTGGCTTAGTGGTAGACTTAGTGGTAGTATGAAGCCCTCGGTTTGATTCCTCAGTACTACATAAACAAAAATTCTGGAATTGGCACTGTGATACAAATTGTAGAGTGCTAGCCTGAGGAAAAGAAGTTCAAGGACATTGCCCATTGTCAAGACCCTAAGTTCAAGACCCAGGACTGGCCAAAATAAAAGGAAGCAATGTATTAAGACAGGCACTAGTGGCTCATGCCTGTAATCCTAAATAATCAGGAGGGTGAGGATTGAGGTTTGAAGCCAGCCCAGGCAGGAAAGTCTGTGAGATTCTTATCTCCAGTTAAATCTCAGAAAAATCTGAAAGTACTACTGTTCCTCCTGTAATAGAGTTCTAGTGTTCATCCAAAAGAGCTCAGGGGCAGCACCCAGGCCCAAAGTTCAAACCTCAGGAGAGAAAAAAGGAAACCAAAATAACTCACTAAAAACTATTTATAAACTGCATGGTCAAACAGCAACCCCCAATTACGTACTTAAAGTTAATTAAAAATATGCTTAGAATAAAATACAAGTCATTTTAGGGACCAAATGTAGATAGAATTCAAAGGCTGTTTACAGGGGCAAAGTAAATTTTATATCACGCAGTTTGAGTTGGCATTTATTCTTCATTCTTAATAAATAATTTATAAAATTGACAACACTGCCAATTATAGGTCAATTTCATTGAGGAACAGATTGAATTCTGCTGTCTTTTCATAGCAAATCATAGTGATGAATTTTTTGCCTCTTGTTGAAGTACATCTGATATTTTAAAGTAGATTTGCCCTACTATAATATTAATTTAATCAATCATTTCATTATCTTATCCCTTGTACTAAATGAGAGCATGCTATGTCAGTCTCCTATTAATATGACAAAATACTTTATAAAATCAACCTAAAAGGAGGAAAGATTAATCTTGCCTTCTGATTTTATACATGTCAGTTCATGTTTCTTATCCTCATTGCTTTGGGTTGGTGGTGGCACAGTACCCCATGTCAGGAACATGCGATGGAGTATGTGTTTTCATGGAAGCGAGGAAGTAAAGAAGAGGAGGAATAGGAGTGGGAGAGGGAGAAAAAGGAGGAGGGGGAGAGGAAGAGGGAGAAGGAAAGGGAGAAGGAAAGGGAGAAGGAGACAGAGAAGAAAAAGAAGGAAGAGGAGGAAAGGTCTTTGATTTTATTGTCCTCTTTGATCACAAGTTCAGAGTGACCAAATCTCTACAATTGTGCCCACTTGAAAATGTTCACCACCTCTTTATGGCAACATAGTGAAAACTAATTATTAATCCCAATCCTTTATGATTTCAGATTTAATTTCTAGAGTGGTGGGTAGATATTTCTGTACAATTGTATAACTTCTGTTCCTAAATATTTACTTGAATTAATCAGAGGAGATATTTGGCTTGGAGTTGGTTAGGTTATACAATTGCTGGAGAGATGAATGAAATATTTTGAGTGCAAATACATTTTATTTAACAGATAAGGAAGCGTCAAGATATTTCATTTTTTATCTTCAAAAATGACTATTTCATCTAACTCATAATGGCTTGAATTTTTCCTAATTTTATGGCATTTTTATTCAAGTTTTTTGTCATCTATAGTGAGGTTCATTCATTCAAGTAGAAGGAAAATGAATACTATCACTTCTATAGAAAGTAGGTATAATATGATTTTCCTGCCATTCAACAATAAGTTATATTCAGATCTATAGGAATAATTGGATAAGTCATGGAATATCTTGCTTTATTCATCTCATATTTAGATGGATTCAATTTCCAAAAGTCAGTGTTGACATAAAATACATGAAATTAACCTCTGAAACCACTTCTACTTTAACCTCAGAAATACATGACCAGTAACTAAGATTTCTGCATACTCAAAAATTATATGAATCTACATTTTATGTCAAAAACGTTTAGGGTAAAAAGAATAGAAAATCATGTAGCCACAATAGATAAAAATTAATGTTAATGACAAATTGCTTCATTCAGACTGACAGAGCCTATTGATTTTAGCTTACATGAGACATTTGATTAATGATCCTTTTGTCGCTTTTGAGTAATAGAGTATTTCAATTTGTCCAAAGATTCTGTCATTTAAACCTTCGAGTGTATATTTTTTCATAAAAATGAAAAGTATTTTTCCACAGTGCAGGTTCAGATTTAATAACTAAATAAATATCTAAATGTTAGTTTGTTAAATTGACCTCTGGAATTCAAATAACAAGAAATTTATTTTATATTTAAATATATTATATCCATGCTGAATATGAGTCTCTCAAGCTTCTAATCCTGGGTACGCTGGAAGCTGGAGTTAAAAGCCAGCCTTGGCAAGAAATTTTGTGAGACACATCTCAATCATACAGAGAGAGAGAGAGAGAGAGAGAGAGAGAGAGAGAGAGAGAGAGAGAGAGAGAGAGAGAAAGCCAGGAGTGGAGTTTTGGATCAAATGTTAGGACACTATACTTGAGTGAATAAAACTAAGGGATAGGCCTTGAGTTCAAATTACAAGAACAAAACACACGCACACACATACACAGAGAGACATGGAAAATATTATGTGTAAATTCTTATTTTAGTTTGAAGAAATAAACAATATCATGAAAAGTCATATTTGTTACATATACTGCAACTTTTGTGAAGTGGTTTTTAGTAAAATTTGTTTTAAGATATAGCATAGGTTATTAAAATTAATATTAATCTACTTAATAGTTATAATTCCTCATAACACCTTGGAGTAGAACATTTGGTATTTTTCTATAGTCTTAAGAAATATTCTGAGTAAAAGAAAGAAAGGAAGAATGGAAGAAAGAAAGAAAGAAAGAAAGAAAGAAAGAAAGAAAGAAAGAAAGAAAGAAAGAAAGAAAGAAAGAAAGAAAGAAAGAAAGAAAGAAAGAGAAAGAAAGAAAGAGAGAAAGAGAGAAAGAGAGAGAGAAAGAGAGAGAGAAAGAAAGAAAGAGAGAAAGAAAGAAAGAAAGAGAGAAAGAAAGAAAGAAAGAGAGAAAGAAAGAAAGAGAGAAAGAAAGAAAGAAAGAAAGAAAGAAAGAAAGAAAGAAAGAAAGAAAGAAAGAAAGAAAGAAAGAAAGAAAAAGAAAGACAGACAGAAAGAAAGAAAGAAAAAGAAGGAAAGAAAGAAAGAAAAGAAAGAAAGAAAAAGAAAGAGAAAGAAAGAAGAGAGAAAGAGAGAGGTAGGGATGGAGGGAAGGAGGGAGAAAGGAAGGAAATAAGGAAGGAAGGAAGGAAGGAAAGAAAAAAAATGAATGAAGGAAGGAAGGGACAAAAACAATTTAATTTATAAAATCTGCTATTTAGCCCAACATAAATTTCATGTAAGTTAACCCTTTAGTAGTTGCAAGTTTGTAATTGTCATTTCTCTGCCTGTTCTCTATGCATGAATGAAACCAACAAATGAAGGATCAGAAATAACCACGTGAATGTTTGTATCTGTAGTAAATATGTACACAAAGCTTTTTCTCATTTTCTATACATCATCAAATAACTATTTACAAACAATTTACATTTAGTTATAAATATTCTAAAAATTGATGGAACCAAAGGATGTAAATGTATTATATAATGTGAGCAGTAGTATTTAAAATGTTAATAATATTACAATCTTCATGTTATATTAATTATAACAATTATTTATTTTATCAGAGAAATTAGCATCCTCTAATTTTGGTGTCTGTGGGAGTCCTAATAGCAGACATTATTAAAATCAAAGGAGATCTGTATTTCTGAAAGCAATTAACTCAATGGAGATTGTTCAAATACATCAGAAGGGCCTTAGAAAGGTTACACCATGTTTACATGATTACCTTTGATCTAGTTCAAGAGCCACAAAACAATCATACTTCGCTTTGTCATCACTATAAATATTCCCATTGTAAGAAGAACCATTCATATGATTTACTTGTTATAGGTTTGTCCTTAAGTTATTATTTTCTATGAAATAATATCCAAATGATAAACTACACTGAGTTAAAAGTTGCAAAATATATTGGACGATGTAAATCCTCCCAAATACATATTTTGAAATTGTATTCACCTGTCTGGTGACATTAGAATTACCCTTTCAGAGATGACCCTGAAATAATGATCCTGATAAAAGAAGCCCAATATAACTACTCTGCCATGTGAACATCCAGTAAATAAAGTATAATGAACTAGAAAGTAGACCCCCGTAAGACAAGGAATTGATTTGAATAACCATTTTTTATAATCAATGTTCAAGTTTCTAGATTATAAGTAATATACTCCTAATGTTTGTAAGCCACTTACTTTGAAGTATTCTCTTATAAAAGCCCAATGGTTGACAAAAAGCAAAGTAGTTTTGATTTAAATTTCAAATTTTCAGAAAAAAAGATTCATAATGTTTTATTATTTGAATATTATTCTCCAAACCTTCAGGTTAAAAATATTTTTAAATGGGAATTGAATTGATGTGCAACTCTCTATTCAACTATCATAATTAATTTTTTGAATATTTTAATATCTTTAAGAAGTTGTACAAAGGAGTTGCCATTCACTGAAACAGTTTATGGTTGCAGTGCATCTTGGTCAATGTCACCCTTTCAATATTCTCATTCACTCCTCCCAATCAACCCCAGTCTTTACGTATCTCAATATTATGTTATATACGGAATTACTTGCAATTTAACAAAGCAATTTATGTGTACAATGCACCTGGAATTGTGTTACCATTTCAACAACTTGCCTCCCATTTCATTCTACCCCTTGCTTTGTATATTTCAATTCTGGGAAGTATGCAATAGTTTAATGCCTGTATTCTATCCTTTTCCCCTTCAATTTCCTACCCCTCTCACATTGTCCCCAGTGTCCTCTCTTGCAGTACACATTTATTGGTATTTATTTTGTGGGGCTTTGACTTAATCTTTTAAGAGAATAATAACAGTATTTCACTCTCCATGGACTCTGATACTTGAGATAATTCATTTGTACCTGTTTGTATACCATCCAGTATATTTAACCCCCATGGTATAACCCCCGCTTTCACTGCATTTGATGTTGCTATAATTTGTGGAGGGGAAGGGCAAAAAAAATCGTTTAACTAGGGATACAGGTGGACCCATTGCAACAATGAGATGTACAAATCGTTATGTTGAAAAACGAGCTTTACTTTGGTGGAGAGGGGGAGGATCAGGTCGGGAGAGGTGGGGATTGTATGGGAAGGGATGGGAAGGGGAAACAATGAGGAGGCAACAATCCTTGATAAGAAATGAACTTGTTATCTTTCCCATATAATTGTAACTCCTCTGTATGGTATTTTCACAATAAAATTAATTAATTAAAGAAGAATTTTACATTTATAAGAACCTTCTATCTACCACAAATGAAGAAAATCATGCAACCTACGTTTCTCTGAGTTAATTTCACTTAATATTATTATTTCTAAGTATTTCATTTTCCTTAAGAATGGTGCAATATTATTCTTTCTGATGGATTAATGGAATTTGATTATTTATATATATATATATGTATATATATGTGTGTGTATATATACATACATACATACTTAAAAATAGGGATCAATAAAATTATATATATATATATATATATATGTCTTGTATGTGTATGTATATATTTACATATGTATGTATGTATATGTGTGTGTGTGTGTGTATGTAGGTTGCCTGATTTCCCTTATTTGTTGCATTAGAATGTGCCTATAATTCTACAAGTAAACACACTTAGATGGTAAAAGAGAAAACATTAGACTTGGACAAGATAAGTTATATGGGATTCTAAAAATTTATACAGTGAGATCAACGGAGGACGCCCTTTGGAGAAGATCACAAAAGCTCAATAGCTGTATGAGTATTATCATATAAAATAATATTCAGCAAAACTATCTAAAAGAAGTGATCATGAGAGTTTTATTATTTTGCATTTTCCTCCTGGCTTCTGTTGCTGTTTTGATTTTTGTACCTTTGGTCTTATATGTAAGTTTGGAAAGGGCAAGGGGAAACAGAAATGGTGGGGCAAAGGGTGAACAAAGGCAGCAGTGCTACTCAATAAACACTACATTGAAAATGAACTATACAACTTATAGGGGAGGGAGGTTCAAATGGAAAATCTGGGAGAACATGAGGGAAGAGGTGAGACGGTTCAAAAGAGTGTCCAATATCTGATTATATAATTGTAACCCTTCTGTACATCAGCTTTTTTTATTGTGAAAATACTGTACAGAGGGGTTACAATTACATGGGCAAGATATGAATACATTTCTTATCAAGCATTGTAGCCTCCTCCTTTGTTTCCCCTTCCCATCCCTTCCCATCCTCTCCCCTCACTGAATCCAACTCCATCCCTCCCCCCTCGTTTTCGACATAACGACTTGTATGTCTCATTGTTGCAATAGGTCCACCTGTATCCCTATTTAAACGATTTGTTTTTTCCCTTCCCCTCCACAAATTATATCAACATCAAATAGAGTGAAAGCAGGGGTTATACCGTTGGGGAGGGACATACAAAGCAACTAAGAAATAATCTTATAAATATGTTGGAAAAAATCGCATGAAAGAAAAAACATTTGAATATACATCTTAGGGTTCACAAATTAAAAATGGACTTCATAAACAGGCTAGAGTAGGTATACAAATATTAGATAAAATAGGCTTAAATCAAAAGTTGGATGAAAGTAAAAAGAGACAAAAACGACATTAAATATTGACAAAGAAAACGGGGATATAACAATTCTAAATATCAATGCCCTGAATCCTAGAGCTCCCAAGTTCATCAGAAAAATGCCACTTAACGTAAAAATATGCATACATCCAAACACATTATTGGTTGCTTGAACACATCATTCTTACCTCTGGATAGGCCAGCCAGGTAAAAACTTAGCAAAAAAAATCTTCAGACCTAAGTAACTGCAATGACAAGCTATTCCTAATAGTTATCTACAGAATTTTTCACCTAGCAGCATCATACTATATATCTCTCTCAGCAGCCCATCAAATACTCTCCAAAATATATATCTTAGATCACAAGGAAAATCTATGAAAATTCAAAAATAAAAATGAAATTACTCCTTGTATCCTGTCAGACCATGATGGGACCAAATTAGATATTGACATCAAAAGGCATCATAGAAAATTCTGAAACTCACAGAGACTGAATAAAACATTTCTAAATCATCAGTGAGTCACTGAAGAAATATGGAGGGAAGTTCCAACGTTTATGGAATTCAGTGGACATGAACACACAAAATACTACTTCCTCTGGGACACAACAGCACAGGCAATACCTGGAGGAAAATTTATAACTTTGAGTATGTGCGGTAATAAATTAGAACAATCTTGAATCAGCACTAATGGTGCAGGATTAGGTCCTTGAAAAAGAGGAACAAGCCAAACCAAAAACCTGTAGACAGAAATAATACAAATTAGATTAAAGCAATAAATAAATCAGAAATTCAAAAAAACATACAAGCAATCATAATTGACTTTTATCTACTAGTAACTCACAAATTCACTCAATGAATGTCAATGTAGCTATTTTCAGAGATAGACTCAAACAGCTCAAACCAGTGAACAAAAAAAACTTCTAGAAATCTAAAAAGCAATATTCTATTTGACTTTAAAAAATTTCTCTGTTGTTATTATTAAGGTGATTTATAGAGGGATTACAATTGCATGAGTCAGGTTATGAGTACATTTCCTTTTATGAAATGTCTTGGTTCCCTCACTTGTTCCTAGTCCCTCACTCCTATCCCCATCCATGTGTTAAATAGTTCACTTTCATCAATGTTCAATGAACTCCACTGCTGCAATATTTTACCCTTTTCCCTAAAGCTCTGTGCACACCCCTCACCTTCCTGAAGACGTACAATGAACATATCAGGCGTAAGGTAAAGACAGATTCATCACAAAGTATAAAGAACAACAAACACAAAACAAAAAAGGAGACTTCTGTTTCCATGTCTCATAGTTTGTTTGAGTATGTATATCATGTTATATAAATATAATTTTTTTTATCATAAAAGTCAATTCAGGGACTATGGTATGATAACTTATAATGTTGCTTTCTATTTAATAATGCTTTTTTTAACATTAAATTTGTAAGTAACACAATTCAAGTCCTAGTGAAATTTGAAGGTTCAGGTTTAAAGTTAAATTTTCAAAGTGTGTAATAGTTCCATTTTGGCAACCAAAATGAAAATCAGGGATGTTTTATACACAAGAATGTCATTATTTCATGTGTAAAAAAATTAAAATAAATGTAATATTAATCCAGTGGAAATAAGAAATCAAATTGTTTTGCAAAGAATCAATTCCATAGATTATGAGATCTATTGATAAAATTAATAAAACTAGTAAAATGGTTTTTAGACAGAACTTCTTGTACATTTTATAGTTGTGAGGGTCTGCCTGTATCTCTATTTAAACAATTTATTTTTTCCCTTCCCTTCCACAAATTATACCAACTGGGAGATGTGAAGGAATGGGAAGGGGAAACAAAGGAAGAGGCAACAATGTTTGATAAGAAATGTACTTATTACCTTGCCCATGTGATTGTAACCCCTCTATAGGGTATTTTCACAATTAATTATATATATAATAAAACCCAGGACTAGGAAAACATATTTTAAGAGAAAAAAAATTAATACACCTTGTTTTAAGTAGATTACTTAAGACATGAAGCAAGTGATAATTTTCTTTTCTAGGTGGTTGATATAGAAATCAAACCCAAAGATTCCAGAGTTCGGTGTGCTTAATACATGTCAATTTATACATATGCTTGACTCATCTTAACATTATATGAAAATAACTGAGAACAGGACTAGAATAAAAAACATCACCGAAATGTTTATTTTATGACTGAATATGTCTTTTTTTATATCTCTTTATTTTATTTGAAAAATCTGGTAATTTATTTAAGTTACATCAGCAGTAATGAGAAATAAACAGCCCCTAACTCCTTAAAAGACAATCAATAAGACAAAAAGGAAACAACAAAGAAGAATATTGAACCTCATTTTGTACTTTGTCTTTGTATATTGTGGTGCTTTGTAATTGTATATTATGTGCCTATCCCATGAATCTGGGCTCAAATCACTAGGGCTACTGGAAGAAAATTTCAAAATCTAGAGCAGCTAACACAGCTGTGCAGTTGTTTGTGGGTTTCACTACAGTAGGAGATAGACATGAAGTGCTTTGCAGGCAAGAATGTGATGAAAAGCATACTGTTATCTTCTTAGATGAAATATGAAGACCACACTTCAAAAGCTTACTAAATGATCAGCCTTATAAAGAACAGTGCCATTTTTAAGTCAGTCTATATAATTCAAGTCCTTCATTCCATCCACAAGCATTGCTGCCATTCACAAATCACTGCCAAAGTGAATTTGCAGTTCTTTTTGATATTTCAAATGGCTTAGGAGTAACATAAACAATAATTCAAGTTGTTGAGAAAATTTAATTTAGAATAATCAAACAAATCAGATTCAACTCCATAGCATAACCTTTAGGAAAAATGAACTAAGGAATATGGCATGTCCTTTGTAATTTAATATTAGACATTAGGGCAAAATGCCAGAAACAGAGTATGCAAAGAAAAAGAAGTTTTTGATAAGTTATATAAAAGATTACACAGGGGAAAAGTAATTTTACCTACATTTTCTATTATATGATAACATATTTTTGTCTGCTAATCAGAGAGACTCAAAATTATTTTAATGATGATATGAAAAATGCATTGTCATAAATGAATTAAATCAGGGAGTAGATGGTACAGGAACTGAGTGATTCCGTTAAATAGTCTCATTATTTTGAATGATCTGGTATTTTTATATGTGTGGAATTATGAATGTATTTTATGTCTGGGCAGGAAAGTTTGATTATTAGATGATTGTCTGATACCCAATGTCAGGAACCTAACCTGAGTCAGAGTGGTAAGTGTGTGTGTGTGTGTGTGTGTGTGCGTGTGTGTGTGAGAGAGAGAGAGAGAGAGAGAGAGAGAGTGCCTTGAAGCATGTATTTCAAAGGAAGAATCTTATTTTCCTCAAGGTATATACTTAATTGTATTAGTTATACTACATTAATGACAGCAGGTAAAAGTAATTAACATTTGCTTCATATGTTTATGTTTCTATAATTACATGAACAAACTAAAAACTTATGTTCCGGGTATGAGTTTTGTGGAAGGTCAGCTGAAAGTATAAACATCTGGAATCTTGAGAAAGCTATCAATGGCAATCATTTCAGTGTAGATAAGTTTAAGACAACACTTGCAAGGTTATGTAATCCTATATGAAAATGCAACACTTATTGATTTTCCAAAGCTACACTATTCTATAAATTTGTAGAAAAACAAGTTAAATTATGGATCTTCACTAGCCATAAAACAGACAAGGGTCTCATAACTAAAATATACCTGGAACTCAAAAAATTAAATCCCCCAAAAACAAATTTTCAAAGAAACAACTGCCCAATAAATAAGTGGGCTAAAGACTTAAAGAGAAACTTCTCTGAAGAAAAAAGAAAGATAGCCAATAGACACATGAAGAAATGCTCCACCTCCCTAGCCATAAAAGAAATGCAAATGAAAACAACATTGAGATACCACCTTACCCTTGTTAAAATGGCTATAAATAAGAACTCCAATAACAACAGAACCTGGAGGGGATTTGCAGAGAAGGGAACCCTATTGTGTTGTTGGTGGGCGTGTAAACTTGTTCAACCACTGTGAAAGTAGTATAGAGGTTCCTCAAAAGACTCCACATAGCGCTCCGCTATTTCCCAGCAATTTCTCTTTTGGGCACTTACCCATATGATCACAAACATGACCATACTAAAGCTACCAGCACAACTATGTTTATTAAAGCATTATTTACCATAGCTAAAATATGGAACCAACCCAGATACCCCTCAGTAAATGAATGGATCAAGAAAATGTGGTATATATACACAATGGAATTCAATGCCTCCATCAGAAAGAAAGACATTGCCCTATTTTTTTAGGAAATTGAAAGACTTGGAAAAAATTATATTAAGTGAAGTAAGCCAGACCCAAAGAAATATAAGTCTCATGGTTTCCCTTATTTGCAATTATTAGTATATGTGTTGGACAAGCAGCAATGATCAGATAAGTTGATGTTAGGTGAAATGAACCCAAAGATAAGGACTCAAATGTTTTTAATTTCTCTTGCTATTATTTTTAGCATATTTATAAGATGATTTCTTTGTTGCTTTGTATGTCCCTCCCCCATGACATAACCCTTGTTTTCACTGTATTTGATGTTGTTATAATTTGTGAAGGGGGAGGGAAAAACAAGTTGTATAAATAGGGATACAGGTGGTCCCATGCAATAATCAGATGTACAACAAGTTATGTTGGAAAATGAACTTTACAACTTTGGTGCCTGGGTTGCTTTGAGGGGTAGATGGGAAGGAATGGTAAGGGGAAACAAAGGAGGGAGAAACAATGTTTGATAACAAATGTAATCATTACCTTGCTCATGTAATTGTAACCCTTCTGTATTTTTACAATAAAAAATAATGAAATAATAAAATAAAAATCCATGTCATTTTTTTTTTTTTTGGTGGTCGTGGGGCTTGAACTCTGGGCCTGGTTGCAGATTTCAATGAGCTCTTCTGCTCATTGATACCACTGTACCATTTGAGCCACAGTGCCGTTTCTAGTTTTCAAGTGGGTTATTGGAGATAAAAGTCTCACAGACTTTTCTGTCCAGGCTGGCTTTGAACCACTATCCTCGATCTCAGACTCCTGACTAGTTAGAATTACATGCATGAGCCACCAAAGCCCAGATCCAAATCAATGTATAAAAAGCAAGCTTATTGCAATTTCTAGCTTTTCCAATAAACAATCTTACTTTTTAGCATTAGTTTATAATTATGAGTTATTTTTAGATGTAACTGTGAAGTTTTTAATAGAATAAAATATAATTTTTACTATTACTCAGTATCTCAAAAAATCCACTGTAATTGACATTCCCCAAATTCAATTATTACATATTATATTACTCACTATTATTACAGTCTATATTACATATAATGTGAAGGGAAGATAGTTTGGACTATTTCATATAAATTAGTAGATGATATTTTAGCATTATAAATTCACATCTGTGATTTTAAAAGAAGGAAAGAAGGTTTTAGAGTTAAAATCAATTATAAATGTGTAGTGTGTCCCAATTAAAGCAAAAATTCTGAGTTCATACAGACAAAATTATTTTCTTTCCACTAAAGACTTTGAAGTAATACTATTTGAAATAGAGGGGCAACAAGAGGAAGAATTCAAACCATGTCAAACAATGTCTGTTTTATTCTACTACACCCTCCACTAACAAGACTTATCCGGTCCCAGATGTCACAAAACTTCGTGTCTCTCTTAGAAATCTATTTCAAAAAGTTCTAAATCACTGATTCTTTTTGTACTTTCTGTTATATGAAGCAAAATATAGACACAAAACAATTGAAATAAAATGCACACATATGTTGAAGTCACCACAGCTTGAAAAACAACCAACAAAGTAGAACTCCACCAGGAATAAAAACATGTTGTGCAGAGTTATTTTTAAGCACAAAAAACTCAAATACATGTTACCCTTGATTAGAACCATAAAGATAACTGTGTCTCAAAAATACGGTTGTGTTCATTTGTAATTAAATTCATCTAGATGAACCTGATATAGGAAATCCCTTGAATGGATCAATTTGTTTAAAAGAAATGTGACTGTAAGTGGAGTAAGATCTGCACATATTTAAGAGAATAAAATATCAAAAATCATGACATCTTAAAAAATGCAGAAATGCAATGAATAAGTCTAATAGTATCCATATTGAGACCTAAATCCTACTGATTTAACAAGAACAAAATATGCCAATAGTAGAATCTGAGCAGTGTACCTGAGTGTACATAATTTTAAACTACTCCAAATTACATTTTATAGAATACAGAATGTGGGTTATCTAAAGGAAAACATCAACCCATGATATAAATGACATTAAAAATCTCATGAAAAGGGCTGGGAAGGTGGCTCAGTGGTAGAGCGTTTGTCTTGCATGCATGAGGCCCTGGTTTTGATTCCTCAGCACCACATACACAAAAATAAAGAAGCCGGAAGTGGCGCTGTGGCCCAAGTGGTAGAGCACTAGCCTTGAGCTGAAGAGCTGAGAGACAGCACCCAGGCCCATAGTTCAGGCCCCACGACCGGACCCCCCAAAAAAATCTCATGAAAAGAGTGTAGTAGTTTCTGGAAAATAATAGTTTAGTAAATAGTGGTAAAAAAATTTTTATACTACTGACAAAATTGCATACATATATTGTTCAATCCAAAAAAGACCCAAGATACTCAAGCTCATTTGAAACTTTGGCAAAGTAGCAGGATACAACTGTAACATTATTATGGATGTTGACTCTGGCATGGAATTAATTTCCTCTTTGATCTGACAAATGAATATATGAAAAAACAGAACTTCAACTAAATATCAAGACCTAACTAAACATATAACCATAAAAGTCATCATGCAAGCCGTATTGCAACTGGGATAAAAGAAAAATCAGTCATACTGATTCTGTATTTATTGTAAATGTGGACTTTTCCATAAATTATTTCCTTTAGCTTACATTTTTAAAACAGTGCGTTAAGTGTATATCTTGGTAACTAATTTTGGATTCCTCCTTCAATATAGTTCTGAGTATAATGTCTCACATCAATTCCTAACCCATGAAATGATGTTGATTACAAAACAAATGGTAATAACCATTGTTTATAATACACAAAATCTCATAAGAATGACACCAGTAAGCATTGGTTAAGATTTTGGTATCATAGTCTCATGACTGATGAGGCCTATCTGCATGAGCATAATTGTACCTAGATTACTCAGCCTAAATTTAACAACTGTTAAAAAATGTTTATATCTTTATCTGTCACCCATCAGAGATTAAACCTGAATATAAAGCCTAAGGAAAATGATAAGGTAAGAATTTAGCTTTTCTAGATACAAAGTAAACAAAATGCAGCATAGAATAACTGGTTTAAAGTTAACCTAGTTCTCCAAAACATTCTAAGCATTTCCTTACAATGTGTATTATTCTCAAGAAGGGAATAGGTAATGTGAGAAGAGGACTAACCAAGCATTGTCTTCAAATATACATAATTTGGATTTACCTCTTTAATTTGCTATAAGCATTTTTGATAAAAAACAGTTTGAATAATTGATTTCCAGATCAAGTATAATATATCCTAGTTGCATATACCAATGTACATTCAGAAAATGGTATATAGCAATTAAGTAAAGAAAGTCCGGGCAGAAAAAATGGCATCTCTATACTATGTGATGCCCAATTCTTCAGTATTTCATTCTGCCTCCATTTAATGAATGTGATTGTTTAAATGCTTTATAAAGTATTAATTAAAATCAATCAGTGTCCTAGAATACAATTGTGTATAATTTTATCCTAGAATCATGCAAGAACTGCCCATTCAATCATGATATTCATCACATTCCATTGGTATTCATATGGATAGGAATTTGTTTCTTAGGATCTCCTGCCATTTGGAAGTGGCAGGACCAGGATTCCAACCGCGAGTTCCAGCTCCCACCACTTAAACCTGAGGATAGGGAACTCATGGGTGTGTCCAAGAACATCAGCAAAACCAATGATGAGGCAGGCACCAGTGGCTCCTCCTTGATACTTACAAGACTGTGATAGGAGGATCATGGTCAAGTCACTCTAAGCCAGAAAGTCCTTGAGACCCCTGTCCAACTTCAATCGCAAAAAAGCCAGAAGTGGAGCCGTGTGGCTCCAGTGGTAGAGGGCTAGCTCTGAGCAAAAACAGCTCAAGGACTGTGTCAGATCCTAAGTTCAATGTCCGAGACTGGCAACAAACGGACATACACAACAATCTGTGCAGCCATCCGGCTCAAGCAGGTCATCCTCCTGTCCCTAACTGAACTGGACAGAGTTCCCTGGGAAAGGAGTTGGGGGAGCCACTGTCATCTTAACTCTGTCCATTCTGCCTGCATCACAGGATTCTGGCCACACCCCTATTATTTCATGATTCTTTCTGACCAATAGGATACAAGAAATGTGGCTACGCCCACATTCCATGTTGCCTGGTAGATGGATGAGGCTCTGTTAACACACTGAGGCTGAGATCTAGAGGGGGGAAAATCATACCTCAGGAGCAGTGGGCCAGCTGCAGGCACCTGGCCTACCTGGCAACTCAGTGACAGACTAACCTGGAGCTACAGCCCCCTGCCACATGTGCTGCCACCACAGCATTCATGGGGATGGGAAGCAGGACATGTGGGCGTCCAAGAAGTAAATCTGCTTCATCCACAACCTGCCTGATGAGGTGGACTTCCAGAATCCAGCAGGTGAGCTCCACCATCGATGCATCCAGCGGTCAGCACACATCCAAACTATTGAGGAATCCCTCGTGGTGTGTAAAGAGCAGATGTTGGCTCTGAATGAGCTGTTTTGGGAGAAATCTAAGTGTGTGTGCTGGCTGTCCCAGGAGAAGATGAAGAAGGGGAGAGTGCTGCAGGAGCTGCTGTTGATCCTCACAGAGGAAGGCATGGACAGCAGGCTCCAGATGCCAGCAAAGGCGAGCCCCCCCTCCCCCACCAATGCTGCTTCAGATGCATCAGGGCCTGTGGTGGGTGAAATGAGGGAGGAGCAGAAATGTTTTGAAGAATTGCAACTTGAAGACAGCGTGGAAACTGCCAGAGGATAGGTCAGGGTTCTTGTCACCATAGAGGACTCCCTCAAGGAGCACGTCCTGCTGCAGATGCCCCAGATACAGATCTGCCCACAGCTCAGGCGAGGAGTGCTCCCTCCCTTTCTTCTGTAGACTGATGCAGATAATGACTCTCCATGTGACATATTGACTCTGAAAAGCCTTGGAAGCCACCAGAAGTAGGTGGTCAGGTGGCCTTCTCTCAGGCCTCAATCTGCTGGGTGAAGGGAAGGTTAAACTGGGTGTTGGGTAGGGCAGAGGCTGCCGGGAGGTGGCCCAAGCTCAAGAGATATAATGGCCCATTGGTGGCCAGGGAAGAGACCCATGTTATGCTTATCACAATAAATTGTTTTGAAAGGGGAAAAAAAGCCTCCAACAAAGATTTGTTCTTCCAGTCCTGGGGCTTTAACTAAGGGCCTGGCCACTCTCCCTGAGCTCTTTTTGATCAAGGGTGGTGCTCGACCAGTTGAGCCCCACTTCCCCTTCCAGCTTTTTCTGTGTGGAATCAAGCCCAGGGTTTCAGTCATGCTAGGCGACCGCTCTACCACTGACGCACCTTCTCAGCTAGGATGATTCACTCCTCCCAAACCCATATGGCCATTCCTCAGATAAATAGGAAGTAGGGGCTAGGATGAATATGAAGCACTTCTGGTTCACAACAAAATACTTCCCCGCCCCCTAATCCCACACCCTTAGTTGAAGTTTATCTTCTACCATTGAGAGATGAGGGAGGGACAGGGGAGTCTTGAGAGAGGAGTATCAAGAGCAGTGGCCCTACATCCTCCCCCACACAAGGGGTCCTCTAGATTCCAATCTTACCTGACTCAATGTGGAGTCTACACTGTCTTCCCACCACAGTAAGGCTCAGGATGAAATAAAGGTCAACTCTGGGCTCAGCCCACACCCACGGTGGAAGTTCCTAATCCCAGACCTACTTCCACCTCTGACTTCCCCGAGTTAGGCCAGACCCACCACTCACCACTATGTTGGTGGTGATGACCTCATGGATGGATTCAAGGAAGAAAGTTTATGGCAAAGAGCAGAAGCAGCAGGGTGAGCACGGCAGAAGGAGGTGTGGTGATTGCTCTGGGATCTTCCTCCTTGGAGCCCTTCCTTCCATCCAGAGCCATGCTGACCCAAAGCATGGACAAGGCCAGGGGGTGAGACAAGATGGACCAGCACAGGACTAACGGAGGCACTGCTTTGTCTTGGAGCACTTGAAAATTCCAATTATATTTGGCCAATGCCAATCCCAAAGCCAACATGCAAAGCCTCTCCTTGTTGTTGGACATGAACACTGTCCCTGAGCTCTTATTCTCGAGGCTGGCACTCTACCACTTGAGCCAAAGGACCACTTTTGTTTTCTGACGGTTCATCGAGGATAAGAGTCTCACACACTTTCTGCCCAGGCTGGCTTGGCACCGTGATCCTCCAAATCTCAGCTTCCTGAGTAGCTATGATGCCAGGCATGAGCCACCAGTGCCCAGTATGTGATGACTTTTGAAGGCATCTTGGCGATTTTGTAAAGGAGCCCCAAAGGACCTGGATAGACCATGACCCAATCAAGGAGCTGGGATCAGAGAAAGATGACCTTCTACCCATTCTGTTCCCCAAAATTAAAGATGCCAGGTAGTGGTGTATGCATGACACCTAGGCCAGCAGCCACCAGGCTTAGTGGGGAAAAAGTAGAGAATATACAAAGATTGCAGTATAGAAATCTCTGATTTTTCATGCATGTGGTGTGTGTGTGTGTGTGTGTGTGTGTGTGTGTGTGTGTGTGTGTGTGTGCGTGTGTGTGAACTCAGGGTCTACAGTTTTCTTGCTCAAGGCTACTGCTCTGCCACTTGAGCTACAGCCCCACTTGCTTTTTGATTGTTAATTGTAGGTAAGTGTCTCAAGGATTTTCCTGTCCAGGGTGACTTGGAAGCATGATGGAGACCCCAGGGAAGCAAGAGTAAACATAACTCCCAGGTACAATCCCTATGGTGGGCCACTCCTGCCTCCTGGTGGCCAGATGCGGGATATGCAGCCCCATGCCATTGTCCTCTAGAGTTCAATTTTGAGAAGTGACCAGGGGCCAAGCTGACTTTTGTTCACCCTGATTGCTGATACCAGAGCAGGTCTTTTCCACCCTAGGCCAAGAGAGCTCCATGAGGCCCAGCTTCCCAGGAGCACAAGGAAGAGAGAGGTCAGCTCCAAGCTGAACTAAGAGCCTTTGCATACAGACACCCCAACTTGGCCTTCCTTATCACCATAAGACCTGTCAAAAACAACCCCAAAAAAACAAAATTGGAGCTGTGCCTCCAAGTGATAGAGCTCTAGCCTTGAACCAAAATGCTCAGGGATATGGCCCCCAAACTTTGAGTTCAAGACCCCCAGCTGACCCTCCCCCATAAAACACAGGTTGGCTAAATGTGAACTAGTAGGATTTGTGAAGTGTTTCCGAAGAATGGGGATACTGAAGAAAGCACCCTAATTCTAATGAAAGCTAAACCTGTGACATACAGCTATGTGCTGAGTCCTTTAAAGGGCGCTATTTGCTGGGTCCTTCCCACATGGGGGTTTTGTGCTGAGTCCTCAAAAAGGTGCTGTTTGCTGAGTCATCCCATAGGTTGCTATGTGCTGAGTCCCTGAGAAGAGTGGGCCATGCTGAGTTTTTCAAAGGGTGCTGTGTGCTGAGTCCATTACACAATGTACTGTATGCTGAGTCCTTCAAAAGGTGTGGTGTGCTAATTCATCCAAAAGGGTCCTGCTATGTGCTGAGCCCTTGAGAAGAGAGGGATGAGGTGAGTTTTTTGAGTGCTGTGTGCTGAGTCCTTTACACAAGGTGCTCTGTATTGTCCTTCAAACGGTACTGTGTGCTGAGTGCTTCCACAGTGTGGTATGTGCTGAGTCCTGCCATAGTGTGGTATGTGCAGAAACCTTCAAAATTCTTTTATGTGCTGAGTTCTTCAAAGGGTGCTATGCAATGAGTGGTTTACAAAGGGTGCTTTTTACTCAGCCTTTCAAAGGGCTGTGTGGAGTCTTAACACAGAAGGTGCTATGTAATGAGCCCCTGGGAAAGTGTGTTATGTGCTGAGTTTTTCAAAGCATGCAATGTGCTGAGTCCTTTACACTGCAAGCTATGGACTCCCTCCTTCAAAGGATGCTGTGTGCTGAGTACTCTACACAGGGTACTATATGCTGAGTCCTTCAAAGGGAGCTGTGTGCTCAGTCCTTTACACAGGGTGCTTTGTGCTGTTTTTCAAAGTGTGCTGTGTGTCATCCCAAAGAGTGCTATGTTCTGAGTCCTTGAGAGTAGTTATCCCCAACATCACATAAACACACACACACACACACACACACACACACACACACAAACACACACACATACACACACATACACAAGGGTCACCATGCACCTTCTTAGTGTGTGGATTGAAGGGATGGAGGAGAATCTCCTCTAGGGGTGGAGCTGAGGGGAGATTCGATCCCTGGGGCAGGTACTGGGGTTGGGAGAAAGTGCTGAGCTGAGGTGATGCTGCAATTGCCATGGCCTGGAAGCCTTAGAGCCCAGTCAGGGTTGTGATTGCAGCTAGAAATACGGGGCATGGCCTAGGGGAGGAGTGGGCATGGCCAAGTGGAGGAGGGGGAGGGGCCCTGGGGTGCACTGTGGTGGCAGCGATGGGGGGGAGCAGGCACGCCTGTGCGCTGGCCCAGGAGTGGAGTGGGGGCAGAGAGAGAGCAGAGAGAAGAGCAAGCACAAGCATGAGGGGAAGCTGTTCTAGAGGCTGGCGGCCGCTGCCATCAAAGCGCAGTCCTGAACAGTAGCACAGAGCACCTGGAGCCGGCAAGGCAGGTACATCACTGCGGGCAGCCCCACGGGGGCACGGCGGCCATGGCTGCCCTGAATCTGAGGTCCTGGCACGGGAAGCACGGCGGTGGCTTCGGTGGTGGAGGCAATGGAAGCAGGCAGTTGAGACGGAGGTGGTGGTGGTGATGGCAGCTGAGGCAGGGGTGGCAGCAAGCACAGCTGCAGGCAGATGCCCCCTCCACCTCCCAGCAGCGTAGCATTTCAAACATGGCCCTGCCTGGTCTGATCCGAGGCCCCTTTCGCAGTGGCCCAGCAGAAATGGTGGGTCCCTGCCTGGCATGAGGCCCAGACCCAGTTCCTGGACCTGGTCCTTGCACTCCGGGCCTGGGTGCACCCAGAGCCATTGCCTACAGCTTCTCCCAGCAGCACGCATGAGTGGCCACTCCATGGGACCACACCTGGTGACTCCTGCACAAAGCGAAACCCCTGACCCCCTCCTTCCCCCTCCCCCACAGACCCGGACCCCGCCTCCTGTCTCCTCTCTCCATCCTGCCTGCACCTCCCCTGCACTCCACAGTCCACCCTGGCTCTGCCACAAATGCGCCCCAGGAGAGAGGGGTGGGTGTTGCCCCAAGGATCCCACCCCCATTCCTAGGGCCAGTGTCCCAGGAAAAGGGCAGATGCAGGGATTGGTGAGGAGGGGGCACCACAGAACCCCTGGCCTAGAGCAGGGAAAGCCACATCAGCACCCTTCCTCTCCTTGGTGGGAACCTAGTGGCTTTAGTTAGATGTGGGGAGGAGCACCTCCACACCTGCCTTCTAGGGTCTTTTCCTTTTTGCTGGGGTTGGGGGGTGTTAGATGCAAGAGATAGGCCCCCCTTGCTGTGTGAGCCCTTGTCTTCTGTGCTAGGTCACCCTTTCACCTGAGGAGGTCCCAGAAGAACCCACTAGGGAGGTGAGGGCACTGGGGGTCAGAAGGTGACTATCTGGGAGGAACACACCCCCTCTGACATACATACACCTGTCTTGTCCCCCTCCCCCCAGCTGTCAACAGTACTCACAGGGTGATCACATTTCCCAGCTCTGCCTGCTTCTGCTGGTGCTCCTGGTCCTTCTGGTCTCCTAGTCCTCCCCAAGAATCTGCCAATTAGCCCAGAAGCATCTAGGCTGGAAATAGGGAGTCCATCCATGTATGTAGCCTTTATGACCCCATCAAATTCCCCAACAACATTCCCACCCCAAGTCAGACACTTCTCTGGAGGCACCAGGATTGCCTGCTGTGTTTTCTTTCAGGGATCTGAGGAGTCATCTGTCTCTGGATTCCTTGACCCAGTGTCCGGGCCTAGGGTTTTGGTGAATGGGGAGACAAGGCTGGTTGTTCCCAATGGAAAGGTCTGGCCCTGGGTAAAGGGAGAGGCAGGATGGTTCTGCATTATTAGAGCAGTGTTCCCCTTGGTTGGGAGCCCCTGGTTCTGACAAGGGAACTGCCATGCTCGAGCTTGTACATTGCCCAGATGAGGAACCAACAAACTCAGGAGAGGCACTGCTCTGAGTCTGTTTGTGTGTGTGTGTGTGTGTGTGTGTGTGTATGAGACAGAGAGACAGCGACAGAGACAGAGAGAGAGAGAGAGAGAGAGAGAGAGAGGGAGGGAGGGAGGGAGAGGGAGGGAGGGAGGGAGATAACGATCATCTCTCTCCTCGTACAGCCTGACTGTGCTCAGGTCAGTGATCAGTTGGCAAATTGCAGGTGTTTCATGGTGAGTCTTGTGTGACCCATTTGGATGTGTGTGTGTGTGTGTGTGTGTGTGTGTGTGTGTGTGTGTGTGTGTGTGTGTGTTGGGAGATTAGGAGATGAGAAAAATGAAAATATATTTAAGTCACCATATGTAAAAAGAGCAAAAGCAATTTATTTGTGTGTATGTGTGTATTTGTTGTTCTTTTTTCAGAATGCTCAGTATGAGCCCAGCCACAATTTTTGTTTTCTCCTTCACCATTTCATGGCTCCTTTGGGGAAGGTTTCAGTATATGTTCCTTTCCACCTCTTTCCACCTCCCTCTTCCCCTTTCTTGCAGCCCACAGTAGCTGCTGGACCTGCATGGGACTCCCTAGGAGGCCTGTGTGAACCACAGAACAGAGTGGACCCCTGTCCTGTCTTCAGCCAGACCCTTGTGAGGCCAGTGTGACCACAGCCGCACTCTTCCAGCCAGACACTCTGCTCTCATGTGTATAGTTGGAGTTAATTCAAGGGTTGGGAATGTGTCTGCCAAACATAATTAAGGAACAAGATGGGTGGGAGTAGGGCAGGGGCTGTGAAGCTAGGAGTGTCTGGGGAGTGGCGAACGGTGTAACATGGCAGATGCTTCACCACAACCAAGGATGAGAGGTGAACCTTACCCAGGGCATTGACGGTGTCTGTGAGCATTTGGGCAAGGGGCTCTGGGCCCCCACTGAGGGCGTGGATTCCCTCCTGAGGCAGTGCATCCGTGTGTAGTCCTCCCTGGAGTCCGGCAGTCTCCAATCTGTGTCCCACCTGGGCCGTTTCCAGCTGGACAGTGGTAGGCAAATTTCCCCTCCTGGAGCCTGCTCGGTATCATACCGTGGCAGTTAGCTAGGGCTCTCTGAATGCCAGTTTCTGTAACCTGCTGTAGGCTGCTTGGAAGGAAAAGGGGACCACTGATTTTGGAACCGTTTAAGTTTGATTGGGACAAGTGAAATGCCACCTTTTCCAGGTTTTTTTTTTTTTTCTTGAAGCTGGCAATTTCCACTAATGCCTGCATTCATGGGTTAAATTAGATGAACCAATTCAGCTGTCAAACAGTGATGTTAAACGAGGCACAGGCAGAGTTCCCAAGCCAGATGGTCTCCTGCTATGAATGCCATGCCTTGACTGCATTTCTCTAGCAGCTGCTGACTCTTCTACAGCTCTCTCTAGGGTGACACCACAGTTGAGGATGTCATGGGGAGCAGAGAGTGACCTTGCCATCCCCAGCCTGCCAGCTGTGAGCAGAGACTATTTTCAGCACCTGAAGTGGAACCCGGGATGCCTCGAGAATCCTTTCTCTGTAACATGCAACTTGGGGGCCAGATATAATGGGCCATCCTGTCTGGTCCCACAGAGAGGAAAGGAGGCCACTTGAGCCAGGGGTTCAGCTCATGGCAACCTCGTTCACACCTGAGGGGGAATTCAGTGCCACAGATTTGGTCAGCCACTGGACAGAGATCTTTGAGAATATAGACATCCCAGTGGCCCCAGAATCCAGCGAGAACATTGTGGCTCACATCCTGGGAGCCAAAACAGTTAAATGCGGTGGCACGAGGAGGGTGGGAAGAGGGACAAGGGAGAACTGTGGGAGAGCTACATCAGACTTTGCCTTGCCCCCTCTCCCCCCGCCCCAGGATGCTTACATGAATCGGATGGGACTTTTCTGTAATATGGTCATAGACAGATGCTCATTTAGTTATCCAACAAATAGTTACAGTGTGCGCCATGCTCGAAGGGGTGGGGGTTGTCATAGATGATGAAAGGTTCCAGTGCTGGTTCCACAGGACATGAAGAAACCTTGGTTTGAACTGGATGCTGGTGCTTCATGCCTGTCATGCTAGCTACTTAGGAGGCTGAGATGGGGGGATCAAAGCTTAAGGCCCAGCCAGGAAAGACTGTAACAACCAAAAAGAAAATGCCAGAAATGAATGTGTACCTCAAGCCGTAGACTGGTCGCCTTGAGTAAAAAGGCTCAGGGACAACATCCAGGCTCCTAATTCAAGGCCAGGAGTGAGACAAGAAAGGAAACAGAGAGAGAGGAGGGAAGGACGAAGGGAAAAAAAGAGGAAAGGAAGGAAGAAGGGAGCATGCAAGCTTTGGTTTGGAGTCCCTGGATCAAGAGAGCCAACCACTCACAATCTCTGTGGGTAACATTTCACAGCCTAAAGCCAGTATGTAGGACTAAGCCACTGACCCTTCAGCAACTTCATGACATCCAGGAGCGGTGTGGTCACCAAATGCAGGGGGAAGCAGCCTCAGGAAGGACCTAGGGCTCAGGGTGCGTCACCAGGTTTCAATTATCCCGGCCCTAGCAAGTTTATTTCCTGGTCAGATAATAAGAAATTGTCTAAGGGCTAGGGAGGTGTTGGGGTGAGGGAGTGTCAAGGGCGGGGCAAGGCATAAGCAGGAAGATGAAGAGGTCGGACGATCCCAGGTCAGGTGTGTCAGGACATTGAAGCCATGATCTCTCCTGACAACATAGACCACCAGTTATGGAGTCTTTGACCCAGCCACACTTCTATTAAGAGTCCTAGAACCTTAGATTCACCATTGATTGCCTGGCTGTTGTCCACTGCAGGATGCCTGTGCAGTACATCCTTGGGGACTGGGACTTTCCATGGCTCAATCAGAAGATGACACCCCCGGTGTTCATTCCTCCACCAGAGACAGAGGTAAGTGGGCCACTGGCACAGCGCAGCCAGGGAATGAGGACGGGAGTCAGGACCTGAGTGACTTCGAGACTTCCTCTAGGGGGTGCTAGGACTACGTGTCTGCCATTCTCAGGGGCAGAGGTGGGTCTCTGCTGGCTCAACCTTTAGTCTACATGGCAGTCTGGGATTCAGAGAGGGCTGACTGAAGGTGAGGCAGGCTTGGGTTGAGGCTGGTGGGAAAACAAGAGGCACTGAGCTCTGAGCAGGGTTGTTTCTTTGAGGATACTCACAACCTAAGAACATTCCTGGGATGGACCAGCACTTTTCTCCTTCCAGAGAGAGAGGGACCTATAGCCCCTCCAGTTGGATCCCTTGGCCGAGAAATCCTTTCATATTCACATCCTGTGGTTGGATAACTAGAACTCACCTTGCTGCTCAGTGTCAAGGCAGGACAATGAGAAATCCTGATTCTTTGATAAGGTCAGGGGATCCTCAGTATGAGATTGTACTTGAATGTCCTAACTTGGTGCATGGTCAGTCCCATCTAAGACTGCCATGATGTAGGACATAGAATCTAGAGAATGAGAGCCGGATGGGGTCTGTTCTGGGAGTCTTGAGTATTATGTGTGAACTTTGAGCTCCCGTGTGCCAACCTGCTTCCCTTTCTTGGGTGGGTCTTTGCTAGAAAAAGCTTGAAACTAAGGACCAGATCTTATCCCTTGTCTTTGATGTTCAAAGATAGCACTCTACCATTTCAGCCAAAGCTTCACTTCCAACTTTTTTGGGTGTTTAATTGTAGAAAAAGAGTTCTAATGGACTTTACTGCCAAGGGTGAAATCCAACTGTAGTCCTCAGATCTCAGTCTCCTGAGGGGATAGGATGAAAAGGATGAAAATTTATCTTTGGCCGGGTGCCAGTAGCTCATGGCTGTCATCCTAGGTACTCAGAAACTGAGATCTGAGGATCATGGTTCAAAGCTATCATGGGGAGGAAAGACCCTGAGACTCATCTCCAACGGACCATCTGAAAACTGCAAGTGGTGCTGTGGCTCAAGTAGTAGAATGCTTGCCTTGAGTTGAAGAGCTCAGGGACAGCACCCAGGCCCAGAATTCAAGCCCCACAACTGAAAAAAAGAAAGAAAGCAAACTATCTTTGCCTGCAAAGGATGGTGCAGGTGTGTGTGGGGGGTGGGAGGGGGAGGATGCTATGGCTGGGAGACCAGCTGCTGGCATCACTGTACAGACATTTTTAAGAACTCCCCAAGTTTGCCCCAGTTTGAAGCCAGAGCTTCAAGAGGACTTGGCCTGTGGCAGGCAGGGAGTGGGCAAATGGGTGCAGGGGTGGGATTATTGTGTCTGTATTCTCTCCATTGAAGGATGGATTTGGATGCTGGGTGACAAAGTCTGAAATTAAGGGTTGCAGGAAGTGTGTGGCCTGACGAGGATGGGTTTCCCCTGGGTATGTGAAGTTGGCTGAAGCCGGAAGCCGCTGATGGCTCACAACTGTCATCCTAGCTACTCAGAAGGCTGAGATGTGAAGACCATGGTTCCAAGCCAGCTTGGGAAGAAAAGTCTGTGAGACTTGATGTCCAATGGACCACCAGAGAACAGGATTTGGCGCTGTGGTGCAAGTGGGATATTGCTCACCTTCAGCTGAAGAGCGGTGGGACAGTGCCCTGGCCGAGAGTTTAAACCCCATGACCAAAGGGAGAGGGGCTAAGTTTTCTGCATAGCAGTGTGGACAGTAGGAACTGCCATGTTGGACTATGAGACATTCCAGATATGTGAGAGGCTTACTGGTTTATCTATAGAGGGTCTAATGTCGGTAGTGCCACCTTCTTGAGGGTAGGATGTGATCCTAATGGAGACAGTCCATGGTTCTGTTCTCAGGGACTGCTGAAGCCTTGGGCTGTCAGTGTGTGTATGTGTGTGTGTGTGTGTGTGTGTGTGTGTGTGCGCGTGTGTGTGTGTGTGTGTGTGTGTCTGTGTCTGTGTGTGTGTCTGTGCCTGTTTCTTTGTCTGTGTCTGTGTATATGTCTGTGTCTGTGTGTGTTTGCTGATAGAAGACCTGGGCCTTGAACTCAGGGTCTAGGTGCTGTTCCTGAGCTTCTGTGCTCAAAGCTATTGCACTGACACTTGAGCCATAGCTCCACCTCTGGCTTTTTGGTGGTTCACTGTAGATAAGAGTCTCACATTCTTTCCAGAATGGGCATGGGGTGGCTTTGAACCCTGTTCTTCAATTCCCAGCCTCCTGAGTAGCAAGGAAGGCAAACATGAACCACCCCTGCAGGTTGTGTGTTTGTGTTTGTGTGTGTGTGTGTGTGTGTGTGTGTGTGTGTGTATGTGAGTGTAGAAGTGGGCTGTAACAAAGAGCACTGGACCCTTTGGTAACTTCGGCGTGCTTTCTTTGGGGGTACATGGGCTTTGTGGCTGAGGTCTGGGGACCTGGAAGGGTGAGATGCTTAATGGGGACTCAGCACTTAAATTATAAGACCAAGGGATCTGTGTGCCCTGGAGATGTCTACTCGTGCCGCGGACTGGCTCTGTTGGGACGGCGGAGGACACCTAGTAGGGGTAACTGGAACAGGTAGGGATGTGGCAAACAGACAACTCACACACAAGAGGAGTGAATGCTGAGTGCGATTTGTTGCAGAGGATGACAAGCTTTTATAGAAAAAAGGCTCCATGAGAAAGGGCAAACGGTTACATAATCTTGTTGCAAGGCTTTGGGTGGTCACCAGCTGGTCGCCTGATCTTGTTCTTGGATGATGAGCTATGATGATAGGCACTTGTTCCAGGCTTTACCTCATCAACCCCATAAGAATAGCAAAGTTAATCGGTTTTGAGATGCTTATCACCTATTAACCATTAACCAGAGCATATGGGCAAGGTGTTAGACAGAAAGGCATAAACTCTAGTATTTTATTTTTACTTCTGCTTAGTTTTGTACTTTATACATTTCAAATCTTTTCTAAGCAATTGTGCTTCTTTGCCATTCTTTAGAAAGTCCCCAATTTGTGGCCAAAAATCATGATATTCAGTATAGATAGCTAAATCTGGCCATACATCAAATTCAGGCTCATAGTGTCTTCTCTGTAACCCTTTCACATAATCATTTACTCTTCTCCATAGAGGCCTTAACTGTCTCATAAGATCTTCCTTATTCTTTTTGATAGTAAGCATCAAGGAGTCCTAGATCTAGCAAGTCTCTCAGTAAATGGAAGAGAGTAATAGGAAATTTTTTCTCCTAAGTAATTTTCCCAACGGTTGCTATCCTTATCATACACACCTGTAAAAGGCTATGGATCTGGGGGAAGTCTTTGAGGCCCTCTTGATAAGGCAGGATCCCATCAGCATCCCCTAATATGCCACTGCCATCTTCCATCCACCAATCTTTTAGGAATCTTATTTAGTTTTTGGTCTAAATATCCCTCTACATCTTTCTTATCTACTGTAGATACTTCAAGATTAAAGGGAAGTCTCCAATAGCCATGCACTCTTTCTGCTCTAGCTGTGCCTACAGCTTCTTGTAAATCTCTTACAAACAATTCCTTCTGCTGAAGTGAAGTCATAAAACCCCCAATGCTTTTATTTTCACTTATGACTTGTTTAATAGCCTCCATAGGAGGGGCTTTCAGCATATCACTTAAATCTGGTGGATTAGTCATATTCTCAGGACACTCATCGGATGTTGGAGTCATCATCACTTCCAAGAAAGAGCCCTGAATAAGAGAATGCTGAGCATGAGTAAGTGGAACAAGCAGCAGGAACAGTAAAAGAATAATGGGCACTCCTATGCAGCAAAGAAAAGAGAAACAGGAACAGGAACACATCTTTCCCAGGGGCTTGCCAGACTTTCCAGGACGTAGGCCTCTTTGAAGCCCCACTCTCAGATCTGATAGCAGATGTTCCATGCTAAGCAGACTCCACTGGAACAGGTGTGGCATACTCCATTGGGCATGGTTGGTGGCAGAAGGAGCTTGGGAGGACCTGGGGGTAAGGCCTGCAGAGGTGGCTCCCCAGGGGGACAGAGAGCATGGCCAGCACTTAGTAAGGATGAGAGCCCTGTTAATATGGAGTGCACTCTCATGGTTCAGACTTTGGGTCTTATCATGATGTTTGATGGGCGAGGCCAACCCTATTTTAAATGTTGACCTGTGATCTTCAGATCTCAGCCTCCTGAGTACTAGGATTATTGGCATGAGCCTCTGGCACCAGGGCCTCTGATTCTTTTTGGTATATTACGGTTTGAATTCAAGGCTTTAGACTTGCCAGCCAGGTCTTCTAACATGTGAGCCAAGACTTTCTGTCTTGGGTATTTCCGAGATAGAGTCTCAATATATGTTCAGGCTGGTCTGGATTGGATTCCCCACTGCTACCTTTCTGGCCAGACCCTGGATGTAAGAAAATGAATTCACTCTATGTCTACATCGCTTTGCTGGGATGTCATTTTGGGGAGT
This sequence comes from Dipodomys spectabilis, assembly GCF_019054845.1. Taxonomy (NCBI): domain Eukaryota; kingdom Metazoa; phylum Chordata; class Mammalia; order Rodentia; family Heteromyidae; genus Dipodomys; species Dipodomys spectabilis. The sequence continues at coordinate 823,233 of NW_024871204.1, read as the reverse complement.
GGGGGCGGTGTGAAGAGGAAAGACCCCAGAACTGACGCCTTCTGGGGGACATTTCTTCTTGTGACAGAGCCAAGTCTTTGCTGTGTATGACGAGGAAGCCACCATCAGACTGACCTGGAACAATGCTCAAAGGTATGTTGGCTGTTGAAGTATCAAACCCACCCATGTCTGCTGCCCACTCACAACAAGGGGGTGCAGTGCAGGTGGTCCAGCACTGGCCCTAGGGGATTATAAATGGATGGTGGTGGTCAGGTGCCAGTGGTTCCTGCACATCATCCTGGCTATTGGCGAGGCTGAGGTCTGATGGACGTGACTCAAAGCCAGTCCAGGCAGGAGAGTCTGTGAGATTCTTATCTCCCATAAACCAACAACCACCCCCCCCACACACACACACAAAAGCCAGATTTGGTGCTGTGGCTCAAGTGTTAGAGCCTTAGCCTTGAGTAAAAGAAGCTCAGGAATGACATTCACTCCCTGAATCCAAGCCCTAGGACTCACAAAAAAATGAAATAAATGAATAGTGGGCATCTGTTACCTTACTACCAAAAAGGATGGATTCAGTCTTCTCTCTGGTACTTGTATCCAAAGGTCATGGGCTTCTCTTGATGTTCTTCTAAACTTCTCCTATCCATTATCTTTCCAGGCTTCAGTTGCAGGATAGAATTCATATCATTCCACTCAATGTGACCTTATGTACCCTCCCCTACCCGCCTTCCTTGGGGTGGGGATCCTGGATGTACTCATCACTGGGAGGATGAGGCACCGGAGAAATAGTGTAGGTATCCCTGAAACTTACACACACACACACACACACACACACACACACACACACACACACACACACACACACACACACATATACACCCATACTCACCCAGGCCAACTCAGACTAGCCTTTTCCAAAGACACTTCATCTCCTTGGATTAACTGACCTAGGAGAGGAACTTGATTTCCTGTAACTAAGTATTTTAACTAGGGCTTGCTAATTGACATGAGATAAACAGAATCTCAAAAGAAAGGCTCTGGTGCCCATCACCTCTGGCTCAGGCTCACAGCTGACATCCTGGCTACTTGGGAGGCAGACATCTGAGGATCAAAGATTGAAGCCAGCCATAAGCTGGAAAGCTGGTGAGACGCTTCTCTCCATGGAACCACCAAAAAGTCAGTAGTGGAGCTATGGCTTAAGTGGTAAAGCACCAGCCTTGAGTACAAAACCTCAGAGACGCAGCTCCCAGATCCTCAGTTCAAGCCCACACAAAGTAATGGACCCATCTTGTTGCCCCCAGACTGCCTGGGCCTCTAGTGCCCTCTCATGGAGTGTGATACAGCATTGGTCCCTGGTTAGTGTATCAGAGCCTTCAAAAAGTGGGTGGTGGAAACCAGGCCTTCCCCTTCATGTGCTTTCAACCCACTCCAGTAGGAAGGGAGAGTGTGACTGCAGAGCAGAGAAGACCCCACTCTGCCAGGGTGATTGGAGCAGGATTCTTAGAATCAGCACTTGAAAAGGGGTCTTGCTTAACAAGGAGTATCTGACAGGAAGCACACAGAGCAAAGATGCTGTACATAAAGGACAAAATAGAGGAGCATGTTCACTTCCAGCCAGAGCTGCTGCTGAGAAACTCAGTACAGATGTGCAGGACTGTCTTGAGACACGCCCAAGTGGTTACAGAAGAACAGCTATCCAGGGTTGGGATTGTGTCTTAGCAGTAGTGGGCTTGCCTAGTGCACAGGAACCCTGGGTTCAATTCCTAGATCCCACATACACAGAAAAAGCTGGAAGTGGCACCATGGCTCAGGTGGAAGAGCATTGGCCTGGAGCAAAAGAAGCTTGGGTACAACACCTAAGCCCCGAGGTCAAGCCCCAGGACTGTCAACATAAAACAGCACTCCAAGGGTCCTTGGTGACAAGTGGATGGCTATGCCCTGTAGCTCTTAGTAGATCCATCCATTTTATGTGTCACCTTCTTTGACAGAGGGAAGCTGGACACTCCTGCCCTGGCATCTACTGGACCCAGTTATCAGCAAACCTCCCAACATCTTCCACCAGGACATGGAGCAGCTGGCCCCAGAAAATCCTCAGATACCATTTGAGTGGCGCAATGGGATACAGGGCAGGCCCCAGAAATCCTAGTGGGTCTGATCTGCCCCAGATGGCCATGCCTTCCAGAGGAGGCGGTTGGGAGGTTAGAGAGGGGTAGTGATGTGGAAGGGGCACTTTAATGCCTATGGCCCTACCCAGATTCTGAGCCTCCCTTTGCTGTCCCTAAGGGATCTAGAGGAGTCACTAGGTTGGAGTGTCTAGAGGAGGACTAGTTGGAAATTCTAAAGAATGAGACACCATAAACCATGCTCTGATGGCTCATGCCTATCATCCTGGCTACTCGGGAGTATCTTGTTTCCCCAACACAGGCAGGAACGTCCCAGGGGAGTCTCATTTCCAATCTCCAACCAGAAGTGGCACCATGGTTCAAGCACTGGCCTTGAGCAAAAATCATCATCAGGGACACTACCCAAGCCCTGAGTTTAAGCCCCTCAACCAAAAAAAGAAAGACACTCCTTGCCTACAAGAGATGGTTAAGGAGAGGGGTTGCTGTGGTTGGGAGACCAGGTACTGGCCTCAGGGTACAGACATTTCTAAGAACTCCCCAGTTTTGCCCAAGGGTGAAGTTACAGCATGGTGGGCTTTGCCTTACCAAGAACTCCAGAGGTCGTGTCCTTTCTTAAGCAGGGAGTGGGCGAATGGGAATAGGGGTGGGAGGGTAGTGTCAATTATATTCTCCCCATCCATGGAGGAATGGTTTTGTATGCTGGTGTTAAAGTCTGAAGGGAAGGGCTGCATGTGGTTTGTGGCCTGAAGGTGGGTTTCCCCTGGGTGTGAGAAGGTGGCTGAAGCCAGGCATTGCCAGTGGCTCACAACTTTTATCCTCGTTACTCAGGAGGCTGAGCTCTGAGGATCCAGTTTCAAAGCCAGCTCGGGCAGGAAAATCTGTGAGACTTTTTCTCCAGTGAACTACCAGAAAACCGCAAGTGGCGCTGTGGCTCCAGTGGTAGAGCGTGCACCTTCAACTGAAGAGCTGAGGGACTGCGCACAAGCCCAAAGTTCAAACCCCATGACCAACAACCAAAAATAAGGTAGCTGAGTTTTCTACATAGCGGTGTGTACAGTAGGAAATGGCATGCTGTGCCAGGAGACATTCCAGACATGTGAGAAGCTCTGAGTTTTGTCTATAGTTGGTCTGAGGATGGTAGTGCCATCTTCTCAAGGGTTGGGGTATTCAGGTGCTCAGGGACTGCTGAGGCCTTGGGCTACCCATGTGATGTGTGTGTGTGTGTGTGTGTGTATGTGTGTGTGTGTGTGTGTATTTTTCCATCGTCTTTGTCTGTCCCCTTCATTGGTGCCTGTTTGCCTCTTTCTGACCTCACATGGTGCCCCTCCTGCACAGCAACCTTGCATTTAGCCCCTTATCAGGGTCTACAATGAGTCTTAAATTGCCAGAGACCTGCAAATTTCAGCTTTTCTTTGGGGCCCAAATCCAGTCGTCCATGTTTCTGGCCACCTCCAGGGGATTCTCGGTTAGCAGGGCAGGTGGCATAGGTTGTCCCCTGACACAGGGTGGGGGGAAGGGCGGGGGCTCAGTCATGTGATGTCCTATCGTTTTCCTCAGCTGGACCTCTGGCTGCATGTCCCTTCCTGAAGGCTGGTAGTGGAGTGGGGGAAGGGTGGTTGCCTGTGGCTCTGGACAACTCAAGCATGAAAGCTGACTGAAGGCCGCCCAACCAAGGATCTTCCAGAGCTACATGGGAGGTGAGGCCAAGGTGGCTTGGAAGTATCTGTCGGTGTCTAGGAAATGTCAATGTACCTTACCACAGGAAAGTCTATCTTCTGGCCCCAGCTGGACCTCTCTAGGTCCTTCTAGACAATTCTGGATGCCCATAACACAGAGACACAGACTTTAGATTCCAGGGCTAGGGAACTGGGGGATGAGAGACTGGTATGGCCAATACCTCAATGTTCTGGGGCATTAGCCATGACCTGGCTATGCCCCCCTTGTGTATGTTCATTTCTTAATCCAGTGTTGGCCACACACCAGCCTTTTGTGGCAGTACTGTGGCAGGAGTGGAAGTGAGACCTAGGATAACCAAAATCTGGATATATGGCCTGTGGGGATGGGGATGGCAAAGGGTGTCTATTAAGAAAAGCATCTCAGATCTGGAACTCAGGGCCTAGGCACTGTCCCTGAGCTAACACTCTACCACTTGAGCCACAGCTCACCTTTCATCCTTTTTAGTCGTTTAGCGGAGAGAAGAGTCTCGTGAACTTTCCTGCCTGGGCTGGCTTCAAGCTGCCATCTTAAGAGCTCAGCCTCTGAGTAGCTGGGGTTGCTGGTATGAGCCATTGGCAACTGCTAAGGATGTTACCGTGTGTATGTGTGTGTACATGCACATGTAAGTGTGTGTGTGTGTGTGTGTGTGTTTACCAGGACTTGAACTCAGAGCCTAGGTGATATCCTTTAGCTTGTTTGCACAAGGTTGGTGCTGTACCACTTGAACTAGGGTATCTCTGCTTCCCAGATTTTTGGTGATTCATTGGAGAGAAGAGTCCACCCAGGCTAGCTTTGAATCTTGATTGATCCTCAGGTGTCACTCTTGAGTAGCTAGGATTATAGACATGAGCCACTGGCATCCAGCTACAAAGATGTCTTCTCATACTCTCTTCTGTTCTAACACATTGTCTGCTTGCCCTGGCCTAGATCTTCTGACCTCCACATCAGCTCCCAGCAACCCCTGACTGTGTGGAGAACATAAAGCTCAAAATTGATCCTATTTCTTTCTCCTCAGGGAAGGGAATGTTTCCTCTGAAGCCTGGGTTAGGAGGGGTAGCTGCAGATGGGTACTCGGCTTGGAGAGAGGTACTCTGTTTTAGGCAAGAAGGAAAGTGTGTCCAGATGCTAATAGCTGATGATGTCCTATTCATAGCTCCTCAGGAGGCTGAGATGTGAGGATTACCATTCAGAGCCAGTCCAGCTAGAAAAGTGTGTGAGACTCTCTTCTGCAAATAAACACCCAAAAGCTGAAAGAAAAGCTGTGGCTCAAGTAGTAGACTGGTAGCCTTGAACGAAAAAACTGACGGACAGAGCCCAGGCCTTAAGGTCAAGCCCTAGCACCAAGATGCATGGGTGTGCGTGCACACACGCACATGCTCACACACACACAGACACACATACAAAGACACACACACACGCACACACCACACACACACACACACACACACATGAACTGAGCTAGAACTGGGGGGCAGTCCTGAGGCATAGTCATAGTCATAGTAAACTCTCAAATTAGATCAAGTGCTTTCTCCCTAAGTCCTTCTTGGGCTGAGTGGGTATGGGCCATGGCAGTAAGTTCCATGGAATCTGCCCCTCCATCTCTGCACAGGGCCACAGGACCAAGGGAAGGACACTATGAATGCTCCTTTGGAGTCAGTCCAAGATTGCAGACCTTCATCTGTCCCCAAGCAGTGGAGAGGAAAGCAGGTCTCTGAGCCCTGGGACTCCTGGGATAGCGACTGCTACAAGCATCAGCCAGCCAGCTGTGGATACCTGAGCCTACAAGTCTTTCATGAGCCCACCTCAACACGTGCCCAAGGTGTGCCTGACAGAGTCACAAACTTTTGATACCCGCATGAGTGGGCATTACCTGCTGTGCCATCTTGCAGCTCCTGGTCCTCCTGGCCCAGAACCGTGGTCTGAAATGTCAGTTTACTGTTCAGATGCACACTTCACCCATGACTGATGCCATTCTGATGAGCGGGCTGATGACCTCCATGCCCCAAGGCGGGACCCTTCTCGATACTGTGGCCTGTTCCATACACAAAGGCTGCAAAAGAGACTGCTCTGAAGACACCTAGACATTGGGAGACTCAACCCTCAGAGGCCCAATGAAAAGCACTCTGCCTAGAGGCACAGAGTGAGCTCCAAGCAGGTGTTTGTCAAGGGGCTCAAACTCTGGGCCTGGGCACTGTAGCTCAGCTCTTCAGCTTACCACTTGATCCACAGCACCTCTTCCTGATTTCTGGTGATTCCTTGGAGATCAGAGTCTCCTGGACTTTCTTGCCAGGGCTGGCTTTGAACCACAATCTTCTGATCTCAGCTTCCTGAGGATCTAGGAGGACATGCATGAACCACATGCTCTTAGCTGATCTGGCCTTTTACCACAGTGGGCTAGGAGCTTCTTAAAGCTTTTCTTTATTTTTTTCTGTGCTTGTACTGGGGCTTGAACTCAGAGTTTGAGCCCTGGTTTCTTAACTTTTTCTAAAGGCTGGCTCTTTACCACTTGAGCCACATTTCCTTTTCTGTCTTTTGGTAGTTCATTGGCAAGAAAAGAGTCTCACTAACTTTCTTCCCCTGAGTTGGATTTGACCCATGATATCTTATCTCTGTCTCCTGAATAGCTAGGATTTACAGGGGTTGAGCCACTGGTTGATAGAAACTTTTCTTAAGAAAGAGTTCTTCCCTGCATTTGCCCTGACTCCTCCATGCAAAGGAGGCCTCTGAGGGTCAGGAGCTGTGAAAAATATGCTTCCAGCCACTGGAAATGGCTGTGGTCCATGGTGAAAAGCCAAGCTAATCTTCCCCCTGGGCCCCATTCTGGGTCCCCACCCTCTGCCCTACCTGTGACTCAAGTACAAAACTTGACCCAGCCTTGAATCTCCTTCCAGACTTGTCTGAAGTCAAAGAACCTTCATTACACCCACACCACCGGCTCTACACCATACCTCATGCTGTACCTTCTGCCTGAGGCTCTCTGTCCTTTTCTATATCTTAGAACTGCTGTGGAATTTTGGCACTGGTTATATCACCTCCTGAAGCAACTCTTTCCTTCCCTTTTCTCTCTTTCTTTAAATATTGAGTTTCTAGAGATGGAACTTGTGCAGGCCAACTGACAAATGCTCTATCTTGGTGTGTGTGTTTGTGCCAGTCTGGGGGTTTGAATTCATCACCTTGACAGTATCCCTGAGCTTTTGTGCTCAAGGCTAGCACTCCAGTACTTGAACCACAGATCTACTTCTGGCATTTGGGGTATTTAATTGGAGAAAAGTGTCTCATTATAGTCTTTCCTGCTTGTAATTTTGATCCTCAGATCTCAACCTCTTGAGTAGCTAAGATTACAGGGGTGAGCCATCAGCACCTGACCTCTTACTTCTAACCTCGGCCCTCCTCTGAGTCCCAGAAGAATATATCTCACCAGGGTCCCTTTTTTGCCTGTCTTGGAGCTTAATCTCAAAGTCTGAGCATGTTCCTGAGCTTCTTTTGCTCAAGGCTCGCACTCTATCACTTAAGTCACAGTACCACTTTCGGCTTTTTCTTTTTCTGTGGTACTAAGGAATCGAATCCAGGACTTCGTGCAATCTAGGTAAGTATTCTACCACTAAGCCACATCCCCAGCCCAAGGCTCACTTTAACAGGAGCTATGAGGGTGGGACTTATTGGCTAACCCCTTTCGGCACAGAAATCACTGGCTATTTCCTATCTTTCCCAGGATTTGGGACCAGCCTGAGACTTGGCAATCAGGAATGATGAATGAGTGATAGGCACCAGACCCCACATCCTACAGAGGGATCTAGAATATGTAGCAAGAACGTTGGACAACTCCTACAGCCTAGGAAGTGTGGTCTCCCTGGATGCAGTGGCTGGCTTCTAGGTGTCCTGATGGGAAACCTCACCCACAACATAATGCACCTGTTGCACAAACAAGCCCAGGCAAAGCCTTTGGGGTTTCAGTACTTAAATGGCAGAGAAGGATGCTTTGTTCAAGCTGCCAGCTCAGACTTAGTATTGTCTCAGTGCTTGTCCCAGCTTACCCAGGTTTGGGGGCTGGGCATGGGCAACCTGCTGAATGCCCATCATCCATACACCATCCATCTATACACAGAGACACAGAATTCTGCCTCCTTTTTTTTTTTTTGGTCAGGTCCAGGATTGAACTATGTACCTAGGCACTGTCCCTGAGCTCCTTTTACTCAAGGGTAGTGCTCTGCCCTTGAGCCACAGCCCCACCCATGTGGTCTCTTAGAAATAAGAGTGTCAGGAACTTTCCTGCCCCAGCTGAATTCCAACTGGCATTCTCTACATCTCAGCCTCCTGAGGAGCTAGGATTATAGGCAGAAGCCGCTGACACCTGGCTATCTTTTCTTCCTGTTCTTTTTTTAAACGTGACAAGCTGAAGTATTCACAGTGCCATTCTAATGGTTTGTATTCGAAGTAAACTACCCAGGCCTGGAGTTTGAATGCTAGGACTGCCCCCCACAAATGAAGGGAGAATCTGAAAAACTCATTCCTATTCATGTGAATGCTAAAGGAATGTTATAAAAGTAATAATTTGCAGTTAATTCTTGATTCTATTTTAGAATGCCACACACAAATTACTGGATTTATATCTTCCATTCTAGCACCTAATGGAAGGATATTGACTAATTTTTAATTACAGATTTTGTAAGTATTCAACCATAATACTTCATGAAATGGAGGGATAATGTAATCACTAATAATTGGTTATATATATATATATATATATATATATATAATATCTTCACATTCCCTCTCTGTATATATATATGCATATATACACATACACTCACATATATATATATATATGTATATATATATACATATATATGCACATCTATCTATCTATCTATCTATCTATCTATCTATCTATCTATCCAACTATCTATCTTTCTATATATATATATCTTTCTGTCTATCTATATATTGGGCACTACTGTGGCTTGATCACAGGTCCTCAGAACTTCCTGGCAGCTCAGTTTGCCACACACTGGTCTGCTAAGACTGTGACCCCATTTATGGATTGGGTATTGTGAGTTGAAATCCCAACATGACCAAAAATTTATTCGTGGAGTAAGAAGCTAATTTTGACACATTTTTTTCTTCTCTGTGACAGTCCTTGGTCTGTGTGATGTATAATCCAAATGCAAATATATCCTAGGTGATATGAAGTAATGAAACATTATATGTGTAATAATACTAAATTAATAAGTGTAATAAATGCCATATGCTGTACACCCATGCAATATAAATAGATCTCATACATAAATATTAGTTTTTTCAGTGCTGGTGCTTCAATTCAGGCTCTGGGAATTGGTCTGAATTTCTTGTTTTCAAGGACAGTGATCTTCCCCTTCACCCACAGTGTCACAGAGTTACCCAGACCCTGAGTTCAAATCAAAGGCCTGCCAGAAAAATGGTGCAAATTCCAAGTCAGGGCCTTATTATTATTATTTTTTGGCCAAACCATGGGGCTTGAACTCAGGTCTTGGCATCTCTGCCACAACCAACCCTGGGATCCTAGGACCAGAGTTCAAATCTTGGGGCTGACAAAAAAAAATCAAAAGAGAAGGATAAAGCTGAGATGGAAAGGAGAAACAAAGAGGAGGCAACAATGCTTGATAAGAAATGTACTAGTTATCTTGCCCATGTAATTGTAACTCCTCTGTATGGTATTCTTACAATAAAAAAACTGAGAAGTTCAAGAAGGTGGTTTTACTTTTTTTCCCCCTTTGCATTGTGGCCATCCTGGGCCTAAATGACAAGTCCCAGAAAGTGTACATGACCTTGCATTGCTGATGTTTGGTGGGCTATTAGGGAAGCCATAGCCAAAAGAGGCAACTTAGGCCTGGAGGTCGAATCCTGGTACTGCCACTAATGAATGGTGGGAGATTCTAAGGTGCATTCTGATATACATCCATACAAATGAAATGTTATAAAAGTAACAAATAAATTACTAGTGTATGATTATATTATAAAACAATTATACTACATTAATTTTCAATTAATACTTTATTATGTATTCAATCATGATACTTAAAAAAGTAAGGAATAATTTAATTGCCAATAATTGGTAGTAATATCGTATAGGCAATTTCATAATATACAGACATTTCTTTCTTGTTTTAAGCATATACCTCTATATCTATCTATCTATCTACCTATCTATCTATCTATCTATCTATCTATCTATCTATCTATCTATCTATCTATCTATCTACCTACCTACCTATATACCAATCTACACATTTATCTGTTTGTACACTTGTCACTCCTGGGTATCAGTGGTAGTGTGCTCTCCTAGGACATACAAAGCCCTGGGTTTGATTCCTCACTACCACATGCACAGAAAAACCGAAAATTGTGCTGTCTAGCTTAAGTAGTAGAGGACTAGCTTTGAGCATAAAAGCATAGGGACTGTGTCTAGACCCTTACTCAAGACCCTAGTTGTGGCACCAAAAAAAAAGATAGAATGTTCTGACTGCAATGATATCAGGATAGGCTGCAAATACCTCATCACAGAACTAGCTGGGAGTCTGGGGTTGACAGGTGACATCTAACCTGACAACCAGAAGTAAACCACTGCAACACAGCTCCACCGAAACAGATGCTGCTGGCTCACTCACCCCTGTCATCCAAGATACTCGGGGGCTGAGATCTGACACTGGTGGGTTTAGAACTCAGCCCTGGCATGAAGTCTGCAAATCTCTGACCTGTGGCTCAAAGTGGCAGAGCTCTAGGCTTGAGCTAAAGATCTTAGGATAGTACCCCCAACCTCTGAGTGCAATCCACGTGGCTGACTCCCCCCCAAAATATTCCCCTCTAAATCATTAGAGGTGAACTTTGTGAGGTTTGTGATGTGATTCTGAAAGAATGGTGATACTGATGAAAGCACCCTAATTCTAATTACAGCATGTGGGATACAACTATGTGATGAGTTCTTCATGAGTTGTTGTGTGCCTAGTCTTTCATGGGGTTCATTCTTTCATCTGGTCCTTGTAAGAGCTCCACAAGTAAGATGATTGTGCAGATGGGAAAGTTGAGGCTCAGATATGCCCCCATGTCAGGGCCAAAATAATGTATGTACTGAAATCTAGTGAGTTGTCTCCTGCAGACAATTGTTTGGGTTCAGTTTTCTCCATCATGTACCTTGAACTCAGAGACTAGGCGCTGACTTTCATCCTGGGCTCATGGCCAGCACTCTACCACGTGGAGCCAACGACCCCTTGTATAAAAGTGTCAGAGCTTAGGTGTCTTTAGCTGAGGTCTGTCATCTTGCCTACTCAGGAAGCTGAAATCTGATGATCTGAGTTCCAAACTATACCAGACACAAAAGGTCCCATGAGACTATTATCTCCTATTCACCACTTAGAAATTGAAGTGGAAGCTGGGTACCGGTGACTCGCGCCTGTCATCCTAGCTACTCAGGAGGCTGAGAGCTGAGGATCACAGTCCAAAGCCAGCCTGAGCAGGAAATTCCTTGAGATGGTTATCTCCAATGAACCACCAGAAATCTGAAGGGGCTCTTTAGCACAAGTGGTAGAGCTCTAGACTTGAGCTGAAGAGCTCAGAGACAGCACCCAGGCCCAGACTTCAACTCCTCCAACTTATAAGTAAAAAGTAACCTGAAGTGGAGTGCTGCGAATGTGTCATAGGGGTAGAGTGCTTTGTATGTATGAAACCCTGGGCTTGAATCCTCAGTACCACATCAGTAGAAAAAAATCTAATGTGTTCTGTAGCTCAAGTTGTAGAGTGCTGTCCTTGTACAGGAGAAACTCAGGTACAGTGATCAAGTCCTGAGTCCTTCAGGAGTGGTGTATGCACACACACACACACACACACACACACACACACACACACACACACACAGAGACCAGAAGTGAAACTGTGACATCAAATGGGAAAGCACTGAGCTTCTGCTCTGAACTCATGGTCAGCACCTTCGCCCTGTGTTCAACCCCAAAACCTAGCCACAGAGGGCCCAACTAGGAGAAGTCAAAGGTTTCAAATCCTGATGAGCTTCACCAGCCCTAGATGACAGGAAGCATTGTGATTTTGCACAAGTGCTTAGATTTAGCAAGCTTCCGGAAACCTAGGGAGGCAACAATGCCAATTATGAATCATTTCATTAGACTCATGGCCCTAGTTGTCTGCCAGAAGGACTCTTTAATTAATTGTAGCAGTTTGTCTCAACATTGGAACACAGTGTAACAAAGACAGGATGAGTACAGGGAACTTGGCCTGCCACAGGAGGTGGCACAAATGAAGACTTCCTGTCAAAACAGAGCACTGGGGAGAGAGATAGCTTGGGGTAAAAGGAGGCCTTTTTCTCCTGGCTTTTAGAACCCACCCACACTCATCCTCACTAATTGCCCTGGATGAAATGTTTGTTACACAGCTGTACAGGAGTAAGGCTTTTTTTTTTTGCCTGTTCCAACAATGAAGCAGACTTCCTCCAGTAGCCTGGGGTGTGGAGAAACCCTGAGGTTACACTGGGAACCGTGAGGGGAGCTCTGGAACATGCACTGTCTTGAAAGCTGTGCTATGAAATCATTCTACTTAAAGCAAATTTCCTAGCTGGGTTCCTTTTTTCATAGTAACTCTGGATGTTCACCGATAGAAATACTTGCATATATACACAGATACGTGGAGTTACTGGCTCTTTTTTTTTTGCGGCAGGTCCTGAGTCTTGAACTGTGAGCTTAGACATTGTCCCTGAGCTCCTTTTGCTCAAGGAAGCATTTTATTGTGCCTTAAAACATGATAATCATTAAATGGAGGCATAATTCAATACCTATTAATTATTAGGAATATATTACATGTAATTTTATATGTAGACATCTCGCATTCTATAAATATTTTTATATATTTAAATATACAATCGAATATACCTATAAATCTCTCTCTCTCCCCCAGCCCTCTCTCTCTCTGTATATATATATATATGCTAGAAGTCAGGTCCTGGAAACTGCCTGGCATTAAATTATTTTGAGGCTGCTGTGCTTACTGACCACTTGAAGAATTGGGGACATTCCAGGCCCTGAGTTCAAATCAGAGCAGTGCCAAAGTCAATAGATGGAGTAAGAAGCCAACGTTGAACTGTGTTCCTTTCTGTGAAAGAGTTGTGTCCTAGGTACAATATGTAATATCTATGCAAATACATACATATATATGATGTACATTATAAATGTTTATAAATATTATTTTTGGCCACTCCTGGGCCTGTAATTCATGCCTTGGGAAATGTTCCTGAATTTCTTTTCTTCAAGGCGGGTGAGCTCCTATGTCACCCAGATCACAATAGAGTTACCCAGCCCCTGAGTTCAAATCCCAGGTATGGCAGATAAAATGGCCCAAATTCCAAGTCAATGTGTTAACATTTTTTTTTGGGGGGGGGAAGGCATGGGTCTTGAAATTAGGTTGTCCTAACTCTGCCTCAGCCTTGATTACCCTAAGATGGGGTGCAGCTTTTACACCCACAGATGACCCAGGTATCCTAGGACCCGAGTTCAACTCCCATCACTGGCAAAAAAAACATCAAACCAACAAAAATGGAGGATGAATAATACACAACAGTATTACCTTTGTTTCCTTTGCACTGTAATCATCCTGGGTGACAGTGAATAAGCTTGAAAATTTTACATGACCTTGCATAGCTGGGGGGTTGTCAATGAAGCCTGAGCCCAAGCCAGGCACAGAGGTCCTGAGTTCGATCCTGAGACTGCCACCTACACATGGCTGAAGATCCTAGGAAACTCGTTCCTATCTATAGGAATACTAATAGAATGTTGACATGTACTAATTGAATCATTAATTAGCTAGTCATTCTAGTATAAGATTGTACACAATAAATATAGATCATTAATTTAATTAATACTTCATTAAATCTTCTACCATGATTAATTAATGGAGGCATAATTTTATCCCAAATAATTGTTAGTAAAAAAAAAAATATATATATATATATATACACACAATATAAACATCAAACTTTATATGGAGTTATACACTAGAATCTACATAAATGTCTGTCTCTGTATACATTTATTGATAGATGCATATACATATGTAAATACACACAAACATTTCAGTTTACACATCTATCTGTTTATATATTGGCCACTCCTAGGTCGTGAACTCGGGTCCTCAAATTTGCCCGACAACTTCACTTGCATCAGACTGGTATGCTAACATTGATCTATTCATGAAGTGGGCCTTCTAGGCTCTGAGTTCAAATCACAGAATTGCCAAAAACTTAATCCTGGTGGAAGAAGCCAATTGTCCCACATGGTTTCCTTACTGGTGAAAGTCCTGGGTCTCAAGTATGATGTACAATAGTTATGCAAATCTATGTCCTATGTGATAGGATGTAAAAAATGTTATATGTGTAATCATACTCACTAAAATACATAACAAATAATTAAAAACAAAATGATTAGCTACACTAACTGCAATATGCAGTAAACATTTTGGGTCTGGTAGTGGGGCCTGAACTCTGGGCCTGGGCACTGTCCCTCAGCTCTTCAGCTCAAGAGAAGCACTCAACCACTTGAACCACATTGCCACTTCCGGCTTTTTGCTTTTTGCTTATGTGGTGCTGAGGAATCGAACCCATGGCTTCAGGCATTCAAGGCAAGTGCTCTACCACTGAGCCACCTTCCCAGCCTCTGCAGTAAACAATTCTAAGTAAATATAAGTCATGTATTTAAAATGAATACGAATATTATGTTTTTGAGTGCTAGGGTTGAATTCAGGTTCTGGGAACAGGCCTGAGTTTCTTGTCTTCCAACACAGTGAGCTTGCCCTTCCCCCATAGTGCTGTAGATTTACCCCGATCCTGAGTTCAAATCCCATGTCTGCCAGAAAAAAAATGGCATGAATGCCAAGCCAAGGAGCCTTATAATTTTTTAAATATTTGTAGTGTACATATGTATGTATGTATGAATGTATGTATGTATGTATGTATGGATGTATGTAATCTTATTTTGCCACAGGGCTTGAACCCAGGTCGTGGCAACTCTGCCTCAGCTTTGATCACTCTAGCCTGGGGTGTAGCCACTGGATCCACAGCCGAACCTGGGTTCCTAGGCCCCAAAGGCTGACAGGAAAAAAGTAAATAAATCAACACAGAATAAAACCGTTCAACTTGCAGATGGCTGATGGTTTTACATTTGTTTTTTTTGCAAGGTGAGCATCCTGGATCTGAATGACACAACTGAAAAATGTTCCTAACGTGGCTTGCTGAAAGCTGGCGGGCTACCAGGGAAGCCACAGGCTAACATGGCAACATAGACCCTGAGTTCAAAGCCCAGTTCTGACCCCTACCAATGGCAGGACATTTTAAGAGTCTTGTTCATATTCATAGGAATATCAATGGAAGGTTTTGAATGTCAAGGTTGAATTAGTTCTTCTTGAATGATACTACTATAAAATTAGAGTGATTTTAGGAGGCCGATGGATTTTAATTAATATTTTTGACACATTAGTTGATTTAATTAATAATTCATTAAGGATGAAAACAATAACATTAATTACATGGAGTCATAATGAATACACACGAATTGGTAAGAATGTAGCATATATAACTGAATAATGTATAAACATCTCTGGCACTATAAAGATCTATATTTATTTGTGTACTACCATCTGCATGTCAATCTGTTCTTATTTTGTCAACCCCTGGGACTCGATTTCAGGTGCTGGGATCTGCTTGTCAGCTCCATATGCCCCAGGCTGACGTGCTGACACTCACACACTTATGAGTTGGACCCTATAGGCTATAAGTTCAGATGCCAGCACTCACAAAAATTGAATCGTGAATTAAGAAGCCCATCTTGACACATGTTTTCCTTTTCTGTGAAAGGCCAGGGTGTCCGGTGTGAAGTTTCATACACAGGCAAATCTATGCCTTATGTAATAAATGTAATAAATATTCCTTGTGTAATAACAGTCAATAAAATAAATGGTAGATAAATGAATACTACAAAAAATAAAATGAATACACTAAACACGATATGGAGTCAACATATGGGGCTTGATCTCAGGACCTGGGAACTGCCTGGCAGATCCATTGGCTAAAGGCTGCTGTGCTGACAGTCACCCATTCATGAATTGAACCTTATAGGCCCTGAGTTTAGATCCCAGCACTGCCAAAAACGTAATCGTGGAGTGAAAAGCTGAGCATGACACATGTTTTCTTTTTCTTTGAAAGTGCTCGGTGTCAGGTAGGATGTATAATTCGTATGCAAATCTATATGCTATGTAAGAGGATGTCATAAATGTAATAAATGTTATAGGTGGAAAAGTTATCACTACAATAAATGATAAACAAATTGAATTAGTAATGAATCATTGTAAGATAAAATTAGATATAATAAGTATAGGACTGCATTAAGGTTAATATTTTATTAAGCACTAACAGAATAAAAATTGCATGAAGACATAATTAAGTACATAATAATTGGTAGTAGCAGATGATGCATACATAATTTAATTATATATAGACATCTGTCTCATTCTATAAAATATGTAATTATATGTATGGATGTATATACATATTTGATAAATAATAACAAGGTATTGAGTAATTATTAATTAATGCTTTATTAATGGTTCAACTGGGACACATCATTAAACGGAGACATAATTTAATACCTAATAATTGGTAGTAATATTATCTATAATTTAATAATACACAGATATCTCTCTTTTGTGTATATAATATTTATATACAGCAATCTCTATCTATTTATATCTTGTTCACTCCTGGGGCTCAGTGGTTGAGTGCTCATCTAGTAAGCATGAAGCCCTGGTTTTGATTCCTCAGTGCTACATAAACAGAAAACCTGGAAGTTCTGCTGTCTTTCAATCAATTGAGTGCCAGCCTTGAGCACAAATGCTTAGGGACAGTTCAAAGCCCTTACTCAAGCCCCAGTACTGCTGCCAAAAAAGGCAGAATGTTCTAACTGCAACTGTAGAAGGACAGGACTTCAAATACCTCATCACAAAGCAAGCTAGGAGTCTGGTGCTGACAGTTGCCACCTAACCTGACTTAGCCAGATGTAAACCCCTGCAACCCAGCTGCAAGGAACCAGAAGCTGCTTGCTTACCCCTATCATCCTGGCTGCTTGGGGGCTTTAAAACCCAGTCCTGCCGGGCGCTAGTGGCTCACGCCTGTAATCCTAGCTACTCAGGAGGCTGAGATCAGAGGATCGCTGTTCAAAGCCAGCCTGGGCAGGAGAGACCGTTAGACTCCTATCTCCAATAAACCACCAGAAAACCGGCAGTGGCCCTGTAGCTCAAGTGGTAGAGCGCTCGCTTTGAGCTGAAGAGCTGAAGGACAGCGCCTCCCCCCCCCAAAAAAAAATCCCATTAAACCATTAGATGTGAACTTGTTTGGTTTGTGAAATATTCCTCAAAGAATGGTGATACTGATGAAAGAACCCTAATCTTAATGACAACTTATCGAATAGATCTATGTGCTGAGTCCTTCATAGAGTGCTGTCAGCTGAGTTCTGCAAAGAGTAACATGTGGTGTGTCCTTCATCGGGTGCATTCTTTCACCTGGTACTCGAAGACCTCCACCACTCAGATGATTATGCAGACAAGAATATTGAGGCTCAGATATGTCCCCATTGCAGAGACAAAATTATGTATTACTGAAGACTAGTGAGTTGTATCCTGTGGACAAGTGTTGTGTTTTGATTTTTCTCAGTCATGAACCTTGAACTCGGGATTAGGTGCTGACACTTACCTCTTGGGCTCATGGCTAACACTCCACCACATGGAGCCACTAACCCCCTTGCAGCAGAGTGCCACGGCCTAGCAGTTGATAGCTGAAGTCTGTCACCTTACTTTATAAGAAGCTTAGATCTGTGGATCTGGGTTCCCATCTATCCCAGACACAAAAGGTCCCATGAGACCATTATCTCCAATTCACCACTAAGACACCTGAAGTGGAAGCTGGGTGCTTGTGACTCATGCCTGTCATTCTAGCTACTCAGGAGGATGAGATCTGAAGATCATGGTTCAAAGCTAACCTGGGCAGGAAAGACCTTGAGGCACATAGCTCCAATGAACCACCAGAAAACCTGAAGTAGCTCTGTGGCTCAAGTGGTAGAGCACAAAACTTGAGCTGAAGAGCTCAGGGACAGCACCAGGCCCAGACTTTAACTCCTAAAACCTACAACAACAACAATAAAAAAAAGAAACAAACAAACAAACCTGAATTAGTGGGCTGGGAATGTGCCTTAGAGGTAGAGTACTTTGCATATATGAAACCCTGGGCTTGATTTCTAAGGACCACTTCACTAGAAAAAAGCCTGAAGTGGCTCTGTGGCTCAAGTGGGAGAGGGCTATCCTTGTATAAGAGAAACTATGTACAGTGCTCAGGTCCTGAGTTCACGCTCTAGGACTGATGTACGCACACATGTGTATGTGCATTTGTGTGCATGCACACACACACACACAAACACACACACACATACACACAGACCAGAAGTGAAGTTGTACGTGCATGTGTGTGTGCTAGACAAAAAAAGAAACATGTAGATGCTTCTAGTGTGTTCTAGATACTTAAGGTTGGAGACACAATGCACTCATAATTATTAGGTCATTTTATAAACAAAAGGAGCAATGCAGAGAGTATGAGGATCACTCCAGCTTTTGGTCCTCTCATCCTGACACAGTACATTCACTACAGCTCAATGCAGTGACAAATCTGGCATGTCCTGTGGACATTTGCTCCCAAATCCTGTGGCACTCATTTCTCACTTTTGGCTTCAAACCTGTGACTAGAGGAGAAGATGAGGAGAGAAAATCCTCAGAGAAAGCAGCTGTAAAGAACATTGGGGTAGTTTACTTATAAGTTCAAACCATTGGAATGACACTGTTAAGATGTCATATTGTCCAGATTAAAAAAATGAAGAAGAAGAGAAAGGCAGGTGCCAGTGGTTGCCGACTGTAATCCCAGCTCCTGAGGAGGCTGAGATATAGATAATCTTAGTTTGAATCCAGCCAGCATAGGAAAGTCCCTGACATTGTTATTTCTGAGAGATCACAGAAAACCCCAGAATTAAGGCTGGAACTCAAGGTTAATGCAATACCCTTGAGTAAAAGGAGCTCAGGGAGTATGCCTAGGCTCACAGTTCAACCCCAGGACCTGCAGCAATGATGGACCTATGATGCCTCTCCCAGGTTTCTGGAAGCTTGGGAAATCCAAGCATATGTCTGGTATCACAATGCTTCCTGTCATATGAGTATGGTAAAGCTCATCAGGTTTTGAAATGTTTCAGTTCTCTTAGTTGGGTCCTGAGTGGCTAGGTTTTGAGGTTGAATGCAGGGCCTATGTGCTGACCATGAGCTCAGAGCAGAAGCGTGCATGCACACACACACACACACACAGACACACACACACACACACACACACACACATACACACAGATAAGAAATGAAGCTGTGGCACAAAATGGTAAAGCTCTGGGCTTCTGCTCTGAGCTCATGGTCTCAAGATGTAGACTAAGGATTTGTGTGGAGCACCTCCTTGGAGAGTCCTTGAGGAAAGCCGCTTGAAGCCTCCTCAGGAGATTGCTGTTCAAAGCCAGCCCAAGCAGGAAAGTCTTTGAGACTCTTATCTCCAAAAACCAACAGAAAACCAGAAGTGGAGCACTGGCCCAGAGGGTAGCTCCAGCTTTGAGACAGAAAGCCCAGCAGGAAAAACAGGCCAGACCAGGCAAGAAAGTTTGGAAGGTGCTTATGTCCAATTAATGACCAGATGGCTTGAAGTGGAGCTGTGGGGGTCGTAGAGCCTCACCCTTGAGCAAAACAGCTGAGGAACGCATCGGGCTTTGAGTTTAAGCCCTGGAATGGCCAAAAAATAAATTAAAAAAGAGAATATCAAGTAATGTATCCGTGCCCTACCTACTTATGTGTGTATATTCCCACCCTGAGTGCAAACAGACCATGTTCAATGCTTCTGTGTTATATACTGATTTATTTTTAGATATACTCATTGCACATACTGCATCATTCTCTTCATTTCAAGTACATGGCTTTTCTCTTCCAGGGTTCCAGGCCTGTGTCTTTGTATGATGCACACTTAAGCTTTCAGCAGCCTTTATTTACATTTTATTACGAGGCCAAGGCAGGGAAAGTCACAAATCACGCAGGGGAAGAAAAGGTTAGGGTTCATAGAAATAACCAATATTCAGAAAATTTAACTTGGGGACATAAAATTGGAGCATACTTATGTAAAAACTACCATGAAGAAAAAGATGAGGGGGCTGGGAATGTGGTTTAGTGAGAGAGTGCTTGCTTAGCATGCAAGAAGCCCTGGGATCGATTCCTCAGTAGCACACAGAAAATAAGCCAGAATTGGCACTTTGTCTCAAGTAGCAGAGAGCTAGAGACAGTGCCCAGGCCTTGAATTCATCCCAAAAACTGGTAAGAGATCACTAGCTACTTAGGTAGGTAGGAAAGTAGGTAGGTAGGTAGGTGGATAGATAGATCTTGGATGTCAGGAGGAAAGAAGGGAATACAGACCAGTGTGAGGCCTTCTGTAGGGTGCCAGGCCACCACATTGTCTTCACACAACCACAGAGCAGGAAGACTGTCTCTGTCCCACTTCTCAGGCAGCCGAAGGCCCCAGAGCCAAGAGGGCAGAGCCAAGTTCTAACTCAGGTGCTTGGAGACAGAAGAGAAAGGGCCCTGCTTCTCCTTGGACTGGGAATTTGCATTAATGATGTGCAAAATGAAGGAAGGAGAATGGACTGGCAGAGGTAGAAGAAGAGTCTTTTAAATCTGATAGATGGAGAGTCAAAACCCCACTCCTTAAGACAGAGAGCAGAGTTTTTCTTCTCTGTTCCTCCACTCTCCCCCACTAAACTGGCTCTCTATTGTTAACCTAAAGATAGGCTGAGGCTCCCTTCACCTGAGGGAGAAAGTTAATCAGTCATTGTTTGAAGAGGCTGAGAAAAGCCTGACCCTGATGTAACTCTAACAAATGTTTCACGGAACCCCCCATTGCTAGCTGTGCCTGGAATGCATGAAGTGCTTTTGCAGCTGACTTCCCTGTTGATTATGTACATTCTGCCTCCTAATCCTGCAGGCCTAGGTCTCTTCATCTAGCATGTCTTTTGAAACTGTTTTCTGTCTTTGAAATACAGTGATACACTGGAGTTCTTCCTGCTAACACGGCTAGGGCTTGGATCCTGAAAACTTCATTTGAACCCAGGATGGGTCAAAAATGTTTCTTTTCTGCTTCTATAGCTCAAGAATTCTAAGAACATTTAGAGTGCAAGTAACTTCTAATCACCAAGAGAAACACAGGAATCTCTTGAACATCTGACATTTCAGAAGTGGAAGTCAGAGTGTCCTAGACATTCGTGCTCTGGCTGGCTTCACCCTGTGATCCTCAGATCTCAGTCTCCTGAGCTAGGTGATGGGTGTGAGCCACTGCTGTTCTGCTTGTTTCAGAAGTGTAATGACATCGACAATACAAGCCAACTGCTCATCACAAAGTGCTTGGGGAGCATATTAAGTCTTTCAATATTGGACCTTTCAGAACCCCGTAGGACACAGGTTATAATGCTAGAGTCTGAGAGGCTGGGCATATGGATCTGCTACACTTGAACCTTGAGCTCTGACTTCAATTCTGGTCTACATCAGCATTCATTTTCCAGAGAATGTTCTCCTAATTAGCAAATAGGAAAAGTACTTTGATTAACCCTTACTTTTTTCCAGTTGTGTGAATTGAATCATATCTAGACACTTTTCCTGAGCAAGGCAAACACTGTACCACTTGATCCACAGCGCCATGTGGGCTTTTGTTGGTTCATTGGAGATAACAGTCTAACAGGTTTTCCTTGTCTAGGCTGACTTTGAACAGTGATCTTCAGATCTCAGCCTCAGAGGAGCTAGGGTTCCAAGTGTGAGCTACTGGCATCTGGCCTATTGTTTTTGACAGTCTTGGGGCTTCTTTTTCTCAAGGCTAGCACTCTACCACTTGAGCCACTCCACAGCTTCTGGCTCTTTCTGAGTATGTGGCACTGAGGATTCAAACCCTGGCATTCATGCAAACTGAGTGAGCTCTTTACCACTAAGCCACATTTCTTGCCCCACCCTTACAATTTTATCCCTCAACTTGCCTATCCTCAAGAAAATGTTTCTGACTATAAATCATCTAAAGAGATCACTATAGTAAGGTGTCCAAAGGTAAAACACAGCTCATACTTGAGTGAGATTCTAAACGTGAAGACTGTGACAAATGCCTCAATTTAATTATGTATCATGTTTCATCACTTAATAAAATATTAATGAAAAATGAGTTCATGTCCTAAATTATTGTGTATAATTTTATAATGTATGTTCAAAATGTAATAAATATGTGTATAATAAAACAATAAATTAATGACTTAAATAAAAATAAAATACAAAATCAATAGTAATCATAATATATAATAAACATACATATGTAAGTATATATCATATATTACACATGTATAGAAATAGTTTTTCCATTGCAGGGCCTTCATTCGGGCCCTGGGAACTCTAGCCTGAATTTCTTTTCCTCAAGGACAGTGAGGTTCGCCTTCACCCATGGTGCAAAAGAGTTACTTGGACAGTGAGATCAAATCCCAGCAATGGCAGAAATACTGGCCCCAGTTCCAAGACTGAGACTTAATTTTTTTTTTAATGGAAGCAGGTATGTTTATTCAGTTTCATACTGAATATTAAACAAAAATACAGTGGAGAATTTTGTACAGCTATTCAAACATCCTTCCTTTACCCCTAAAGTGCTTCTCTGAGAACTACATTGTTTCTTTTTTTGTACATTTTTATTGTAAATAGGTTGTGCAGAGGGGTTACAGTTACATGAGCAAGGTAATGAGTATATTTCCTATTGAGTATTGTTGCCTCCTCCTCTGTATTCTCCCTACCATACCTTCTCTCCCATCTCCACAACTACTCCCCCTGCCCTGGTCAGTGACTTATTTTTTTTATTTTTGGCTTGGCACAGGGTTTGAATTTAAGTAGTGACAATGCTGCACCTTGCCACACATTGCTACAGATTTACCAAGACCCTGAGATCAAATCCCAGGCTAGGAAAGAAAACTGGCAGAAATTCCAAACAAGTGAGCTTTATTTTTTTAATTTATTTAATTAATTAATTAATTAATTTTTATTTGTTCTTATTTTTTTGGCCAACCATGGGGCTTGAACTCACGTCTTGGCAACTCTGCCTTAGCTTCGATCACACTAGGCTGGGGTGCAGCATCTGGACCCATATTCGATCCGGGGATCCTAGGACCAGAGGGCTTGCAAGAAGAAAAAAAAAGTTAGAAAGCACAAAAAGTGGTGAGCTGCAGAGGGCTGGAGGGTTTTACGATTTTTTTCTTTGCAAGGTGACTATCCTGGGTCTTAATTACCTGGTTGAAAACTGGAGCTGACCTGCCATTGCTGAAAGCTGGCGGGCTATCAGGGAAAACATAGGCTTCCTGTTAACATAGGCTTCTGGTTCAAACCTGTCCTAACACCTACCAATGGCAGGAGATCGCAAGGGACTTGTTCCTACACATACGAATACCAATTGATAGAGTAGTTCATGCAACAGTTGAGTCTAAAATTGGATGCTGCCCACCCATGTATGGAAATATAGATCCTTGGTTTAATTATGAATTTATGACTATATTGTTCCCCACCCGGGCTCGATCTCAGGTCTAGTGAATGGCTTCGCTCCTTTGTGGCTACAGGCTCTTGTGCTCACCATGACCCTTTCACCAATTGGGTCTGCTAGGCCTTGAGTTAAAATCCCAGCACTGACAAAAGATTCATCCTTATGTCAAAAAGCAATCGTTGCACATGTTTTCCTCTCCTGTGAAAGTCCTGGGTCTCAACAAAGATGGAGAATGCATAGGCAACCCTATAACCATAGGAACAGGTTGTTATCCATGTCATCACAGTTATATCTGTCACCATACTCAGGAAAATACACAATATGAAGTACACCGAATGCAAGATGCTGTCCAAACATATATGTTAATATAGAACCTATGTTTAAATAATGAATTTATGGCTATAGTGGGGGCACCCTGAGGATCAATGTCAGATCCTGGGAATGGCCTAGCTCCTTAGTTGCTCATAGGCTGGTTTGTTCACCTTGACCTACTCACCAATTGGTCCTGCTAGGCCCTGAGACAGATCCCAGCACTACCAACAAGTGGATCATGAAGTAAGAAACTGAGTGTGAAAATTATTTTCCTTTTCTCTCAGAGTCCTGGGTGTTAGGCATGATGGAGAACATGTCTACAAATCTAGATGCTATGTAATAGTATATCATCAATGTAATAAACGGAGTGGGTGTCATTGTAGTAAATAAAATCAATGGTAAATAAATGAATAAAAAAATACAAGGAACAACCACACCAAACATGTATGGACTGAACATCTATAGGTAAGTATACATCCTATCTTTACAATGTAAATAAATAGTATGCTTTCCAGAGCTGGAGCTTGAATTCGGGCCTAATGAACAGACCTGACTTTCTTATCTTCAAGTATGGTAAGATTCCCCTTCATCCACAGTGCTGCAGATGTACCCAGACCC
This sequence comes from Dipodomys spectabilis, assembly GCF_019054845.1. Classification (NCBI taxonomy): domain Eukaryota; kingdom Metazoa; phylum Chordata; class Mammalia; order Rodentia; family Heteromyidae; genus Dipodomys; species Dipodomys spectabilis. The sequence goes on along the minus strand of NW_024871204.1, from coordinate 798,789 downwards.
TGAGTTCAAATCCAAAACCGGGCAGAATAAACAGCGCGAATTGCAAGCCAGGGAGCTCATTTATTTTTTATTTTATTTTATTTTATGCTCAGCACGACACTTGAACTCATGTTGTGGCAACTCTGCCTCAGCTTTGATCACTCAAGGCTGGGATGGAGCCAATGGATCCACAGCTGCTCCTGGGATCCTAAACCCCCAGGCCTTGCAGAGAAAAAATGCACAGAAAAATGTTGTGAGATAGCTTTTTATGTTTTCTTCCTTTGCATGGTGACCCTCCTGGGTCTGACTGACACTGTTGCAAAGGGTACTTCACCTTGCATTACTGAAGGCTGGCAGAATACCGGGGAAGCCATAGGCCCACGTGGCAAGGTAGGCCCTGATTTCGAATCCCTGTCCTGACACAACCAATGGCAGGAGATACTAAGAGATTTGTTCCCATCCATAGGAATAACAATGGAATGTTATCAATGTCATGGTTGAATAAGTTGATTGTAAATGATGCTTCTATAAAATTAGCACAATTTTAGGAGGCTGATTGATTTTATGAAGCATTAAAAGAATACTATTACTTACAGGAACACAATAATTTCAAGACACTGATTGATTTCATTAATAGTTTAAGGATGAAAACAATAACAATAATTACATGGAGGCATAATAAATACCCAAGAATTGGTACAAATGTAGTCTATATAAGTGAATAATGGACAGACATCTCTAGCATGCTATAAAGATATATATTTATTAGTATACTTCCATCTGTGTGTCAATCTGTTCTTATTTTGTCAACCCCTGGGGCTCGATCTCAGGTCCTAGGAACTGCCTGTCAGCTCAATTTGCCCCAGGATGGCGTGTTGAAACTCACCCATTCATGAATTTGGCCTTGTAGGCCATGAGTTCAGATGCCAGCACTCCCAAACAATGAATCGTGGAGTAAGAAGCTGATGTTGACACATGTTTTCCTTTACTGTGAATCTTCTGGGTGTCAGGTATGAAGTGGAAAACATATGCAGACCTATATACTATGTATTCAATGTAATCAATGTTCTATGTGTCATAATAGTCAATAAAATAAACGGTCAATACATGATTAAAACAAAAAATAAAATGAAAAACTCCATTGAATGCAATATGGAGTCAACATATGTATATAAATATAAATCATATATGTAAATTGTAGGATGTTTTCTAGTGGTGGGGATCAATTTCAGGCCTAAGGAACAGACTTGAATTTCCTGTCTTCAAGGAGGAAATCTTCCCCTTCCCACACAGTGCAACAGGCTTACCCAGACCATGAGTTCCAATCCCAGTCTTGGCAGAAAAAAAGGCACCTTTATAGTATATGAGGTCCAATTCTTCGGTATTTCATTATGCCTCCATTTTATGAATGTGATTGTTTAAATGCTTAATAAAGTGTTAATTAAAATCAATCAGTGTCCTATAATATAATTGTGTATAAATTTTTCATAGAATAACTCAACAACTGCTCATTAATTCATGACATTAATCACATTCCATTGGTAATCATATGGATAGGAATGGATTTCATAGGATCTCCTGCCATTTGGAGGTGGCAGGACCAGGATTCGAACTGTAGGCTCCAGCTCCCACCACTTAAACCCGAGGATAGGGAACTCACAAGTCTGTCCAAGAACATCAGCAAGACCAATGATGAGGCAGGCAGCAGTAGCTCTCAGCAATCCTCCTTGTTACTTACAAGGCTGTGATGGGAGGATCAAAGTCATCCTAAGTACAAAAGTCCTTGAGACCCCTGTCCAAATTCAGTGCCAACTAAGCCAGAAGTAGAGCCGTGTAGCTCTTGTGGTAGAGGGCTAGCCTTGAGCAAAAGCAGCTGATGGGCTGTGCCCAGATCCTGAGTTCAAGGTTTGGGACTGACAACAAACAGACATACACAAGAATCTGTGCAGCCATTGACTAAAGCAGGTCATCCTCTTGTGCCCAACTGAATTGGACATAGTTCCCAGAGAAAGTGGCTGGGGAGTTGCTGTCATCTTGACTCTGCACATGCTGCCTGCATCACAGGATTCTGGCCACAATCCCATTCTTTCATGTTTCTTTCTGACCAATCGAATACAAGAATTGTGGCCATGCCCACATTCCATGCTGCCCTGTACCCCCAGGATTCCCTCGGTTGGTCGTCACCACTACCAGCAGTTGAAGAAGGTAGTGGTGGCTGAGTTGTGAGCAAGAGACTTGAAGCTAATTTGGAGTAGGAAATTGATGTGCCCTCCTGCTTCCCAGCCCCCTCTTTTGCTTCCTCCAAGTCACCATATTTCAAACCTCAGGTGGTGGCAAGCTTCTTGTAAGCTTGCAATCATGACCTGGTCCCGGCCCCTGGTCCTCTGCTCTAGACCTAAGTGTCTGCAATGCCCCCTCCATTGCTGCTCACTCCACCAGGAGCATCAGCCAACAACTCCTCCCAGCAGCACAAGTGAGTGGCCGCCCAGTGGGCCTGCACCCTGCGACACTCGTACTTGGAGATCCCCCCCAGGTCCCAGACTTGCACCTCCATCACACCCAACAGTCCAGCCAGGGCTCTGCCACTAATGCACCAAAAGGGTAGGGGGTGGGTGTCAACCCGGGGATCCCACCCCCATCCCTAGCGGCCAATGTCCCAGGAAAAGGGCAGATGTAATGATGGGTGAAGACAGGGTGCCACATCGTCCCTGGCCTAGAGCAGTGGAAGCCACAGAGCCATGCACCCTTTTTCTCCCTAGTGGGAACTTGGTGGCTTTAGTCAAAGGTGGGGAGCAGCACCTCCACACCTGCCTTCTCTGGTCTTTTTTTTCTGGGCATGAAGGTTGTTGGATGCATAAGATAGACCCCCCCCCCCCCGTTGCTGTGTGAGCCCTTGTCTTCTGTGCTTGGTCATCCTTTCACCTGAAGAGGGTCCCAGAAAAGCCCAGGAGGGAGGTGAAGGGCGCTGGGGGTCAAAGCAGAAGGTGAATATCTGGGAGGAATACCCCAACCCCCCTCACACATACACCCGGCCTGTTCCCCTACCCCTCAGCTGTCAACAGTTCTCACAGGATCATCACCAGCTCTGCCAGCATGTGTTGGTGCTCTTGTTCCATTTGATTTCCTCGTCCTCCCCAAGAATCCACCAATTAGCCCAGGAGCATGTAGGTTAGAAGTAAGTAGTATGTCGATATATGTAGCCCTAGGACTCCATCCATTTCCCCTCACCCCTGGTCAGACACTCCTCTGAGGTCATGACCCTCTGCTAGTTTCCTTTCCCAGGCTCTGAGGAGACACCTGTCTCAGGACTCCTTCACCCAGCAACCTGGCCTAGGGTTTTGGTGAATGTGGAGTCAAGGCTGGTTGTTCCCAAGGGGCAGGATCTGGCCCTGGAGAAAGGGAGAGGCGGGGTGGTGCTGTTTCATTTGAGTGGTGCTCCCCTTGGGTGGGAGCCCCTGGTTCTCCATGCTCCAGCTTGTACATTGTACCAGATGAGGAACGAACAGAGGCACTTCTCTGAGTCATGTGTGTGTGTGTGTGTGTGTGTGTGTGTGTGTGTATGTGTGTTTGTGTGTGTGTGTGTGTGTGTGTGCATTAGAGAGAGAGACAGAGACAGAGAGAGGGGGAGAGAGAGAGAGCGGGAAAGAGAGAGAGATCATCTTTCTACTTGTACATCCTGACAGTGCTCAGGTGAGTGATCAATTGGCAAATTTCAGGTGCTGCATGGATGAGTCTTCTGTCACCAGTCTGGATTTGTGTGTGTGTAGAAGTGGGTTGCAACAAAGATAGTCGGACCCTTTGGTAACTTTTCCTGCTATCTTTGGGGGCTTCATGGCTGAGGTCTAGGGGCCTGGAAGGGTAAGGTGCTTGAAGGGGATTTATCACCATTAAACTACAAGACCAAGGGATTTGTGTGCCCTGGAGCTGTCTACTCCCTTGGGCCTGGTTGGTGTCAGTGGGAGCTTGGGAGGACCTGGGGGTGTGTCCCACAGGGGGTGGTTTCCCAGGGGGACAGATTGTGTAGCCAGAACTTAGTAAGGATGTGCACCCTGCGAGTATGGAGTGCACCAGCATAGGTCAGACTCCGGGTCTTCTCACCATGATGTCTGATGGGTGACGCCAAACCTATATTAAATCTTGATCTGTGGTCTTCAGATCTCAGACTCCTGAGTAGCTAGGATTATAAGCATGAGCATCTGGCACCGGGCCTCGGATTCTTTTTGGTATATTAGGGTTTGAACTCAAGGCCTTATGCTTGCCAGTCAGGTCTTCCACCATGTGAGCAAAGCCTTTCTGTCTTGGGCATTTCCAAGATAGAGACTAAATATATGGTCAGGCTGGGCTGGATCATGATCCTCCTATCTGTGACCGGCATGATCCACCAGGCCTGGTCCTCTGTAGTTGGGATAGTAGGCATGTAGCACCATGTTCAGGCATCGGTTTAGATGGATTATCTCAAACTCTTACTGCACAGCAGCCAATTCTTGACCACAGGCTAAGCCCTGTGTTAGGCCTCAAACATTGGACCGCAGTCTCCTCTTGGGACAATTGTGAGGCAACAAGGGATTTATACAGAGGGATCTCTGGCATAGGGCACAGAGGGAGCGGCCATCAAATATGGTTCTTGGCAATTCTGTGAGCAAATGAAAGGAAGATACCTGGAAAAGGCTCAGGTGGGGCCTGTTATTAATCGTGGAACAGGTGAGGGATTGTGAAACAAAACATAGCTCTCTTTCATCCTTACCTTATCCCCATAAGGAAGGGGATCCTTCCCTGTGTTCAGTTTTGCAGCTGGTGATTCAGAGGCAAGGAGAAGCCAGGTGACATACTCATGATCTCCAGTTCACAAGAAGCTTGGCCTGACTTCTCTGCCATGCTCCCTAGTACAATGAGTGCTATTATTGTCAAGAAGTCCAATTCTTATCAGTCTGGGTCTTGAACTATGGTCCTGGGCGCTGTCCCCAAGCTCCTCAGATCAAGGCTCACACTCTACTACTTAAGCCACAGTGCCACTTCCAGTTTTTTGGTGCTTCTTTGGAGATAAGAGTCTCACAGACGTTCCTGTCCGGGCTGGCTGTGAACCATGATTCTCATATCTCAGCCTCCTGTGTAGTTAGGATTAGAGGTCTGAGCCATGGGCACCCGGCTTAAGTGTACTTCTGACTTTCTCTCTCTCACACACAGGAAATGGTTTAATGCGTGCTGGAGGAAGTGGCCCAGCATCCCCATGTGGCTGGAACCCAAGGTGGCCGTCTCATTCTGGAGGTAGGCTGTGGGTTAGGAGCTGTCTTGCTCAGCCTTTTGAACCAGCTCCATGAGGTAAGCCCCTCTGTGCCCTGGCTAGACCATGATGGTTATTCATTGTCCATCCAGCCTTACTGGACTTAGTATTGTTTTGTATGTCATTTTCTACCACCTGGCCAAAATTATGATACATAGTTATAGAATGAAAATGTAATGTCATCTTAAGAAAGTCATTTAGGGCTGGGAATGTGACTTCATGGTGTGGTGATTGCCTAGCATGCATGAGCCCCTGGGTTCAATTCATCACAGAAAAACACTGAAAGTGGTGCTGTCCCCAAGTGGTAGAGTGGTGGCTTTGAGCAAAAAAAAAAAAAAAAAGCTCAGGAATAATTCCCTAGCCCTGAGTTTAAGCTCCCTGGACTATCAAAAACAAAACAAAACAGTTAGTAAATACAAAATACAGAACACATACTTGGAATATATAATTGCTCCTTCCATATGGATACCTGACAACAGTCCCTAATTCATGCATTTTGCCTATATTAGGGTACTGTGTTGAACAAAAATGTTTTGTTCATTAGATCACTGCAGTTAATGGCAGGAATGTACTTAGATGTGAAGTGAAGATGAATTCTGGAAATTCAAAGATTCCAGGCTTTTGAGTGGTCACTGCTAATCACAGAGAAGGCTAGTCTAAGTGAGATTTGGAAATCTTTTTGGTCAGTCATGGCACCAAAAAAGCATAGGCTAATTAACAGTTGTGATAGAAGAGAAGGAATAACTCCAGATGGAATGAATAAATGATAGTAACTAACGTATACCAGAAACTGTTCTAGGGAAATATTTTTGGTTATTGAAGAACTAGTTATCAACTAGGCTTATACCTCATTGCCTTTAACATTCTAAATCTCTTAGGCTACTTCTTAATATCTGTGTGATAAATGTATCTCCTTCTATGCTGTTCTTTCATACCTGATCTCCTTTGCTTTCTAAATATCTCAGTCTTTCTATATTACTCTATGAATATTGCCTAACACTAAATAACACCTACACAGATGGCATAGGATGCTAATGTAAGAGTCCCATAGCTCATGAGTCATTAATATAACCACATGGAAAAATGAGGACATATTTATTCCTACCCCAATTTTTCTGAAAAGCTGCAATGTCATCAAATTTCCATTCTTTGTCTACATAGTGTCATTAAGTACACATAAATGCAAATATGAGCCAGGTGCTGGTAGCTCATGCCTGTAATCCTAGCTACTCAGAAGGATGAGACCAGAGGATTTTGGTTCAAAGCAAGCCTTGTAAGGAAAGTCCATGATACCCTTATCTTCAATTAATCACAGGAAACCCAGAAGTGGTGCTGTAGCTAAAGTGATAGAGTGCTCAACTTGAGATGAAGAGGTGAGGGACAGCGCCCAGGATCAGAGTGAAAGCTCCATGACCAACAAAAAAAGTGCAAATATGACTTTCAGTTTCCCCAAATGGAATGACAAGGTCAATAGTAATCTTCCCAAGCATAAAAAATAATTCCAAAATGATTCAGTACACCTACTTTTGCTGAGTTATTTAAGTTATGGCTTCTTTGCTGGGCATATTCTCTTCTTTTAAAAATTGTCAAATATTAGCTTTATAATAAACTTCATCTAATATTTCTTTTTTCAAAAGAGAAGTCCATACTGTTGATCTCACTTGGCTTTCTTACTGTCTTAGTTCAAAGCCAACCCAGACAGAAAAGTCTGTCAAACTCTTATCTATAAATAAACACTAAAAAAGCCTGAAGTGGAGTTTTGGCTCAAGCAGTAGAGTACTATCTTGGAGGATAGGTGGGCAAGAAAGACAACTGTTCAGGGACAGAGTCCAGCCTCTGGGTTCAAGCCCCATAACTCGGACAAACTAAACAAACAAGCAAACAAAAACAACCCCCGATATTTCTTTGGGACTCTCCTTAAAGGAAACTGGTCTGAGAAGAGGCTGCTTGTGTGGATCATACTCACAGGATCCTGCTTTTTTGGAATTCTTATTGCTATGGAGAACTTAGGACCAGACTAAAGGAATTGATAACTGACTCCTGCAAAAAGAGAATCATCTCAGGGGTGAAATATCCATCCATAAGACACTTTTAAACCTCCATGTCTTTGATTCTTTGCAGCAGAACAATTTAAAAACAATGTTATTAGGGGCTGGGAATGTGGTTCAGTGGTAGAGTACTTGCCTTGCATGCATGAAGCCCTGATTTCTCAGTACCACATAAACAGAAAAAGTCAGAAATGGCGCTGTGGTTCAAGTGGTAGAGCACTATCCTTGAGCTGAAGACCTGAGGGAGAGTGCCTAGGCCCAGAGTTAAGGCCACACAATTGGCAAAAACAAATACAAACTAACTAAAAAAACAACAATGTTAATTCCTTTTATTCTATGCTGGCCTTCACATGGCACATTATTATCTTTTGTAATACTCTCAACTAGAAGTTTACAGACAAGTTTATATGAATAAAAAACACACTGGAAAAAGCAAGGGACAGAGTTTCCTTCAAGCCTTGGGATTCTTTACTTGTACAGTAAAAAGGAATGCAGAAGTTAATTTGAACTCTATCATTCCTCTATGTTCAATTCCTCTCCTGGGCTCAGTTTCCACAAAGTCCAGTAACAATCATTGGTGCTTCTTGAGGTCTAAGGAATGTTTTCGGGCTTCATTGAACTAACACAAGGACACTTTTGGGCATGAGGTAACAGGTGTTTCAGAGACAACTTAGTAAAGAGAAAATATAAAATTTATATTGCTTATAAATACATTATCCATGAGTACATTTAGTTCAAACTTCATAATTGCTCTGCAAATTAAGCCAAATTTTAAATGGGAAGAAGGTCCTCAGATCATTCTTTTTTTGAGTATATGTGCTGTACATTATTTCCCTAGTGCACATGAGTTAACAGTAAGAGAAACATTTGCAATAATAGGAGAAAGAGAAGTACTGTGTTTAAGTATAAGGGTTCAATACACTATAGAAGACTACAAATAAGACAACATCGAAACAATAAAGCCAAGTCCAGTATGTAGATTTATGGGAGTGTTACTAAGTGGAACATGAAGTATGAGGCCTTTCCCTTTCTAAATCACGCTTGCTAATCACACAAATTTTTAAAAAGTAGAATGGAAGAATAATTCTGGTTCCAATTCAAGTCAACTATAAGGGCATGGATTTAACTGGAAAAAAAGTCCATCTTGAGAGAGCAGGGATTATAAAGGTAATGAACTAGTGGCTAAGATCGCATTTATTTTTCTTTACTTGCATTTTGTTGTTGTTGGTGGTCTTGGCACTTGAACTCTGGGCCTGGGCGCTGTCTCTCTGCTATTCAGCTCAAGGCTACTGTTCTACCACTTGAGCCACAGTGCCACTTCCAGTTTTCTTGTAGTTAATTGGAGAAAAGAGTCTCTTGGACTTTCCTACCTGGGCTGGCTTTGAACCCCAATCCTCACATCTCTCCACCACCTTGCTTAAGATCACATTTCTAACAGTGTACACTCAGCATATGCAATGTGTATGTTCATCTATCTTTCTATGAAATTTTGAGTTAAAAATCTGGACTACAGCTTAAGCTTTTCACTCACAAAAATGTTTGTAGTTTAAAAGTTGATACTTCTGGAGAAATAAAACCTAAAAATATAAAGGAGTCTGGGAAGTTCAGTTTGCATGCAGCCTGGGCCGAACACTCTTTGCCACACTACCAGCCAAAACCTGGATTGGAAGAATGTCTCAGGTGATAGAATACCAGTCATGAGCAAGATCGATGAATAAGAGCTTGAGGCTTTTGCATACATACATACAAACACACACATACACACAGAGGCACTTATATGTGCACACACAAATACATAAATGAAACAACTCTTACAATATTCAGAAAAGTTTTAAAAAAGCAATAGAAATACATCCTGAGTAAGAATTAAGAGATAAATTTTAATATTAGAAAGTCCTCAAGTGAACTTTCTTCAAAAAAGTTTGAGACTATTACATAGGTAGGGACGAGAGATAGTAAGAGAGTCAAGTAATTATTATTAAAAGGATCGAATGAATCAGAGATAACAGCAGGTGCATCTGAAAATGATCATATCCTGTGTCAAATTTAGAAGATCTTTGAAAATAGTACATAAACACTCTGAGCAGTCAGTCTGCTGGATAATATCATTGGAGAAGTTCAGATTTGCTAGTCTATGTCTAGATTAAATAAACCAACAAACCATGGCAAGGCAATGTGATACAAGACTGGAATTCTAGCACTCAGACTAAGGCAGGAGATTAGAGAGTAGAATTAAATAGCGATACCTTCCCTGGAACAGGTAGTATAATTTTGTCTAATAAAACATACCAAACAACAAGAAACGAATACACAGTTGCAAGTTTGGGCTAATTTTGTCATTATGTTTTGAAAAGTCAACTTTCCTATTGAAATGTAACTCGTGTATAATCTTCAGTTGTGTTTTAAATGCTCTCTTCATTACAGAATATTCCCAGATTCAAAATGGCTCATGATTACCACCCAAAATTTGAAAAAGTAAGTAAGCATCATTCTGTTGGATTCTAAAGAAATGAGGAAGGATTACAAAATCTTAAGTCTAGAGAAATAGCAAAGTTCATCAAATGCAGGACTTTGTAGATATTTCTAAATTAGAATTTAGAGTTAACATAAATATTTTAGGTTTTTTTTGTAATTTAATATTTTATAGGATACTACAAAATTCTTTTTAAGTAGAGGGTTTAATTGACAAATTCACAAATGTTTCTGGCATTCTATTTGCCTAGAATATGCTTTCAAACCAGTTATAATTAGATCTTAGTTAACAGATAATTCCAACAGTTCATGTATAAGATGATAATGTAAATAATCTAGACAGAGTTGCCAACAAATCAATATTAATTTATAAATATAGAAAAAAATGCAATTTTTGAGGGTTTTGTATGACATTGTCTGAAGAAAATAATTGTGTGACATCTTCTTTCTTCTAAATATATGTAACACAGGAAGCAAGTTCCTTAATTACGTGCCTCTGTATACAATGAGAAAAATGCTACATTTGGGATTTGTTTTTGTTTTATTGGTTTGTCCTAGGGCTTGAGATCTGGGCCTGGAAACTGTCTCTGAGCCTGTTTATCCTCAAGGATCGTGCACTACCACTTCAATCTCAGTGCCACTTGTGTCTGACTTTTTCTGAGTTTATTGGAGATTTCAACCATAATCTTCTGACCTTAGCATCCTGAATATCTGTGATAGTTTAAAAAAGTATAAAAATGAATAACATTTGCAAGTGATCTCATCTCAAGAATCTCACTAGGGGAAAAATGATGCAACCCAGTTTATTGTAGTATTCTTTCCAGAACAAGGAGAGCATCACATTATCAGAGGTGTAGTATTTTTCACAATAGAGATAAGCTATTCATGATGTGAATTAAGGGAATTTTAAGGTGCACTTTTTAAGTTGGAAACTATTGGACTAGGATGACTTTATGGCATAAATCCTGGGATTGATGGTCATAGAAATAATAGCTTACTCTGATAAAATGTGCTTACTCTTGAAGAATTAATTACAGAGGCTTCATAATTTTTTCCTCTACCAGAATGTGGCTATTTTTCTGTTGACTTCTCAATTTGTAACACTCCATTGGAAACTGCATCTATTGCAAAATTGCATAACATGCAAACAGGTACTGTTTTGAATCTCTCAGATATGGAATGTTCAGAATTTGAAAATGAGTACTTATTAGTCATAGGAGTTTTGAGGAACACATATATTCTGTCCTCATAACAACTTATTTACTTTTAAAAGTTATGGGTTTCCATAGAATTAAACTGTTTTCGGTTTTAGTATGAGAAAGTACTAAATTTATTCTTTTTTCAAAATATTGGCAAGTTTATTGTGAAAATATTGTCTAGTTGGATAACATTCAAGTTGATGACTCTCTGATACAAAAGGAGTAATCGATTCAAATTAGATGCCAAATAGTATTGATTTTTAAAAAGTTGCTACATGAAATACAGAATAATATTTACTATACAATACAGTGAAATTATATTTTATGCAGCTTATTTTTTAATTTAATTTTATTGTCAAATTGATGTACAATGGGGTTACAGTAATTGTGAGGTAGTGAATACATAACTTTTCAAACTTGTTACCCCCTTTCATTTTTCTCACAGTTTTCTTTCACCTCAATACTCCTCACAAGTTGTAATGTACATTTCCAACATATTGTCTTGTGAGTAATGCTATTGCATTGTCTTGCTCTTTGTCCTTTGTGTCGCCATTTTGTTGTTCCTGTTCCCTTCCCTAATTAAGGTAAATGTATACACAATACACAGGCTACCAAAATCAAATAGAGCCGGGGACAAACCATAGGGGGAAAACCCCAAAGAAAATAGAAATCATATAGTACATTAAAAACAACTGCAAAAAAAATCTCTGTATTCATATCTTGGAGTTCATTTTGCTCAGCATCAGCTTATATGTTCATATATACACATAAAACCACTGGAAAATAATAGTTGCATGGACACTATATCATGTGAACAACATGTTACAGTTTTTGATGTTAAAGGTTGAATTAGGATTGGGGAAAACGTGATTTTGATAAAGGAATTTCAAAAGAGTTTAAAAATTATGACAGGCATATTTTAAGTGTTCAAACTTTTTAACAACTTAGCCTATTAAGAAAATTGCCTGGGAAAATAGGCTTTCATCCAAAGAAACTATGGAGACTTAGTTGAGAGGGAGAAAAGTGGGTAAAAATTTAGCTCATTTTCACACTAAACAAACTTCAGAAACCTTACTGTAAATCCTGTAGGTTCCCTTGAGAATTGTCCTTACCCAGGAAATATACTCTCACTGTGTGAAATTCAAAGTTCTTAAAAAAAACTTAGACATCAAAATTTGTGAATTGAACTTTAATTACCAAAATTATTCTTTGAAAAAGATAATTTGAGTCAAAATATTTAGGCAGAAAGTGCCCTCCAAAATGAAAGAAGGTATTGGGTTCACACTTTTCTGTTTGTAACACTTTCCCCAATGTCTTTGCACGTGAAGCACTGAAACACAGAAAAAAAATCTGATTGGATACTCCAATGATTACACATTTATAAGCAGCTCACAAAAATAATATCCTTATCAACATGAGGTAGTGAAGACTTCTCATTACATAAGCCAAAAAGTTTGGGATCAGAAAAGAATTGAGAAAATTGAAAGGGTAAGCAAACAATGTTCTTACAAGCCCTATCTAAGCATATTGACTTCAGCAGTGGAGGGAGGCCAGAAATTCATATATAGATTGTCTTAATATTTTTGCTACCTAAAGTGATGTTACAGAGCCTATATGGCTCACTACAATGCAGAATAGACTGAATGAAGACAGGAAAATAAATTCTGTGTTCAAATGAGGCAACTTCAAAGAGTTTTAAAAGAGAAAGAATGAAGATATAGCGGGGCAGGGTGAGGAGGAGATCTTTTAGTCTTTCAGCTTCACTGGACTTGAGGCCAAGAAACTGTGCTTAATTGGAAATTAGGCAAGAGCTAAGAGGAGGACATAGATTTAGGACATAGAAGCATTGTCCTTTGTAACAGACACTGTCACCCAAGGTATGGATCATTTAACTCTATTATTTTCCATACATCTTGCTGAGCAAATGCAAGACCAAGAGAAAAATAATCTATTGAAATAATTTTGCAAAGAATAACTTCACTGATCCTGATATGGTATGTAAGGAGAGACCTAAGAGAGAACATAAAAGTGGAGTATACTTTGGTTTCCTCTAAGCATCTTCTTAGCAAAATATATCTTTGAGGTTAGAAGTGATTGAACCAAAAAGTAGATGGAGTACTTATTTTTGTGGCACTTTAGACACAAGAAGACTTTCAATGTAAAAGAAAAAAAGTATAGCTAAATATTTGTGATCACAGCTTCTTGGACCGGTTGTTTGGAGACAAAGTTTTACATTAGAATTTGTCCTCATTAACATAGACGTTGGGTTTTTGTGGCAACCAAATGCAAAGGTGAAGTTTAATGGGCTCTTTTAGACAAATAAACAGCATGGTAGAAAAAATGGCAAATAATATTTAGTAAATTAGTTTGGTTAATTACTTTGCCAGAACAAAGAATGAAAGATATAATTCAAAATCACTTGACTTACATTCCTCAACACAATAAAGGCTTTATATGACAAACCTACAGCCAGCATTATACTCAATGGTGAAAAACTAAAGCCATTTCCTCTTAACTCAGGAACAAGACAAGGATGCCCACTCTCTCCACTTCTCTTCAATCTAATACTAGAATGCCTAGCTACAGCAATAAGACGATGCAGACATAAAGGGGATCCAAATAGGGAAAAAGAAATAAAACTCTCCTTCTTTGCAGATGACATGATCTTGTATTTAAAGAATCCCATAGACTCCACTCCCAAATTACTCAAGCTGATTCAAAATTTTGACAAAGTAGCAGGGTATAAAATTAACCCCCCAAAATCAATGGCTTTTCTCTATGCCAACAATGAGAAAAGTGTGTCTGAAATTAGGAAAGCAACTCCATTTGTAATAGCCCCACAAAAAATAAAATACCTAGGAATTAACTTAACTAAAGAAGTGAAGGACCTCTATGATGAAAACTTTAAAATCTTGAAAAAGGAAATCAACACAGAACTTAAAAAATGGCAAAACCTCCCACGCTCCTGGATTGGAAAGGTTAACATCGTGAAAATGGCAATACTTCCCAAGGCTATCTACAAATTCAACGCAATACCTATCAAAATTCCAACCTCATTCTTTAAGGAAATAGAAGAGGCAATCCAAAAATTCATATGGAACAATAAAAGAGCCCGAATAGCAAAAACGCTCCTCAAAGGAAAGAACACTGCTGGAGGAATATCAATACCAAATTTCAAACTGTACTATAAAGCCATAGTAATCAAAACAGCTTGGTATTAGCATAAGAACAGACCTCAGGACCAATGGAATAGAATTGAAAACCCAGAAATAAACCTACAGACCTATAGCCATCTAATCTTCGATAAGGGAGCTAAAATAATAGAATAGAAGAAAGACCGCCTCTTCAGTAAATGGTGCTGGCAAAATTGGTTAACTACATGTAGAAAACTAAAGCTAGATCCTTACATATCACCCTGCACCAGAATCAACTCCAAATGGATCAAAGACCTTGAACTCAAAGCAGACACTGAAAATATTACAGGATGGAATAGGAGAAACCCTATGTCTCCTTGGCTCAGGCCGAAATTTTCTGAATAGAGACCCGGAAACACAACAAATCAAAGAAAGGTTGGACAAATGGGATTGCATAAAGTTCCAGATCTTCTGCAGGGCAAATAATATAGCTAGCAAGATCAATAGAAAGCCTACGGATTGGGAGAAGATCTTTAATAGCCATACAACGGACAAGGGTCTCATATCTAAAATATACTTGGAACTCAAAAAATTATATCCCCCAACAACAAATCCTCAAAGAAACAACTGCCCAATAAATAAGTAGGCGAAAGGCTTAAAGAGAAACTTCTCTGAAGAAGAAAGAAGGATGGCCAATAGACACATGAAGAAAGGTTCAACATCCCTAGCCATAAAAGAAATGCAAATCAAAACAGCATTGAGATAACACCTCATTCCACTTAGAACGGCAAAAATCAAGAACTCTAACAACAAAAGATGCTGGAGGGGATGTGGACAGAAAGGAACCTTACTTCATTGTTGGTGGGAATGTAAACTTGTTCAACCACTTTGGAAAGCAGTATGGAGGTTCCTCAAAAGACTTCACATAGAACTCCCCTATGACCCACCAATCCCACTTTTGGGCATTTACCCAAATGTTTACAAACAAGACCACACTAAAGCTACCAGCACAACTATGTTTATTGCAGCATTATTTACCATAGCTAAGATATGGAACCAACCCAGATGCCCCTCAGTAGATGAATGGATCAAGAAAATGTGGTATATATACACAATGGAATTCTATGCCTCCATCAGAAAGAATGACATTGCCCCATTTGTTAGGAAATGGAAAAACTTGGAAAAAATTATATTAAGTGAAGTAAACCAGGCCCAGAGAAACATAGGTCCCATGGTTTCCCTTATTTGCAATATCTAGTATATGTATGATTCAAGCGGAAAAGGTCATATAATGTGATGTCAGGAAAATGAACCCTTAGATATGTATTTTAATGTTTTTCTCTTTCATGCATATGTTTCTAAGGTATTTATAAGATTATCTCTTTGTTGCTTTGTGTATCCCTCCCCCACAGTATAACCCCTGCTTTCTCTATATTTGATGTCATTATAACTTGTGGAGGACATGGGGAAAAACCAGTTGTTTAAGGAAACAGGTGGACCTGTTGCAACAATGAGAAGTACAAGTTGTCATGTCCAAAACGAGCTTTACAATGTCGGTGCGGGGCGGGGGGTACGGGGAGGAAGGAGAAGGGTTGGGATTGGGGGGGAGGGGGAAGGCTGGGAAGGGATGTGAAGGGTAAACAAAGGAGGAGGCTGCAATGCTTGGTAAGAAATGTATGCATTATCCTACCCATGTAATTGTAACCCCTCTGTACAGTATGTCAACAAATAAAATAAAATTAAATTAAATTAAAAAAGAAAAAGAAAAAACAAAAGAAATCACTTGCCTTAAAAGTTTGACGAAAGAGTATTTAAGAGAGATGAAAGAAAACATAGAGGACGTTTCTGTCTCCAGTGGAGTAATGGGTTCTTGATATTGTTTCTCCCATTCTATCTTCACTAGCTATAAAGTGTGGCTGAGGACTGGATTATCCATTGCAGACAAAGAGAACTCACAGAAGAAAATAGTTGCAGCAGATATAGGTGATTCATATCCTTAGACAATCTATTTAAATCTGTTCAAAATTCTCTGCTACCCAAAACTGCCCTCTTTGAACAGCTTTGTTTGCTTTCCCAAGACTACCTTTCATTAACTATTTAAAATTTTGAGTGGTCACATTCATCCTTTCTAGAGATTGCTGTTTGGTTGTGATTTTTGAGTGTTTTTGTTTTTTGTTGTGTTTTTTACTAATTTTCAAAAGGTTTTGCAAGTGTATTACAATAAATATGTCCATCTAATTGTCCAATTCTCCTGGATCAGAGTGAATCCTTCTGTTATTCTCAACCAAACCCTTCTCCAAGATTTATTTCAGATTTACCACGTCCTTTATCACATGTGTACATTGAGTATTCTAGCTGTACTTGTCCCTTGTTCCATTTGTCATTCATTCTATGTCTTTACTATTATTCCTCTCTGGTTTCAACTTCCTGATAGTCATTCTGGTAAACTGTCTGTTAATATTTTGAAAGGTTTAAATACATTCCATGGAGTTTCAATCCTGAATATACTTGAACTGATGTCAGCTTATATTTCCATAATTTATTCATCTGAAATAACAATTTGCAAGACTGGAGACTTGAAGGACCTAGACATGATTTTATTCTCATCCATTTGGAAGATTAATCTTTATTCAACAAGAAAGTTTAAATATGGCTTAGAATATATTCCTAACTACAAAATTTTATAAAATGACTTTGTTAAAAGGTTTGTGATTATTTTATTTTACATGGGATAATATTTTCTACTACCTATAAGTTTTGGAAAAAGAAGAAAACCATGATTTACTACTATAGAGGAATATGATAGAAATAGAAGACAGATTTTATGTTTGTCACATCTCTGATGAGTACCCATATTCATGACTTTAAGTCATATTTCTTACTATGTTAGACAGATAGGGAAAACATAAAACAACATATGATAAAGCATCTATTTGTGACTTTTTAAAATGTACCTTATTAAGTGATAAAACTTACTATATTAGCTAGTGTTTGGGTTTGGATTATGGAAGGTTGTTCTATTTGACACATTTCTGGAAGGCACCTACTGAACAACACAAATGGTGGGTGGTACTATTTCTGCACTTTAATGAATGGTTGAAACTGCTTGGCATTAGTGCTGGAGAAATTAATCAACTCTATTGTAACTTGCACCCTAAACTTGAAAAATTTGTAATATCACTATCGTCTACGTGTCAAATGTTATTTTGGTGAATGTGATTTTTAAAATATTATTTGAAAAGGAATCTGTTTTCAGGAGATTAAATGTAGGTTGTCATTTGTTTGTGAATGATAACATTTTTATACAACAGAACCAAGTTTTACTGAAGTACCAGTATTTTGAAGCATTAACGATCTTCTCAATTAATGTTTTTGTGAATTATATTTGACCTGAAGTCAAGTTTTCCTAGCCTTGGTAGACCAATTATGGATCTATCGTTCAGGAACTGTTTTTTTGGCCTACTTATGCTGGACTAAATCTTTCAGTAATCATTAGAAGAGGGGTATTAAAAATAATTTTGTGACATTTGTGATCTTGGTCACACATATGGTCTGTTCATTTTTTTGAAAGTTTGAATTGCTGTACTTTCTG
Source organism: Dipodomys spectabilis (assembly GCF_019054845.1). Lineage (NCBI taxonomy): Eukaryota > Metazoa > Chordata > Mammalia > Rodentia > Heteromyidae > Dipodomys > Dipodomys spectabilis. Next base: position 781,084 of record NW_024871204.1, on the reverse strand, counting down.
TTAGATTTTGTGATCTCATCTTGCATTTTAAGTTGCATTGCATTTCACAATTGCATACTGCTAATTCTGGTGCCGTAAGGAATTGAGATGTATTTTCAATTACTTTCTGTTGACATGTTTCATGAGTCTAGGTGTGATATCTTGCCCTTGTTATCTGATGAAGCAGATAACTGGGACCTGGGATCCTAGTACCCATGGGTCCTGCAGAAGAGTAATACCTTTTAGATATCATATCAGAAAAATTGGGTATAATCATTGGGAAGGCTTCCGAAATTGGAGAAAAATATTTTGGCATCAGTGAATTAAAACAATAAACAGATCAGCAGGGTAAAGTCCCTTAAAGATTAGAGGAAAACAATAATTTTTTTTTACAATGTGAATTCAGAAGACCAAGAACACTTAGAAGGTATCAAATGTTTATACCGAAGACATTGAATTGATGCTTTTTATATTCTAATGTACATTCTAAACCTTATTATTTATATTCCAATCTATTTATATGTCAAATTATCAATTAATTCTAGTAAGTTTCACTGTGTGAAATAAAATATTAGCACGTATAAAGATAAAATATATAACTATATATAATGTAAGAAAAAGGCACATGTTTTGCAATGTACTGTTGTGGTTGGGGCATCAAAAGCAACTGTGTTTTAAAGTATTGCTCCATTATTTCTACCTCAGTGTTTGGCAGAGTTGGACCTAAAGCTTTACCATTTGTAGATTTACATCCTAGAGGCAAGAGGAAACACTGTGATAAACATCACCAATTTAAGGCCTAATATCAAGGAGAAACATATAGACTTTTCTTGTAACTATGAAAATATTTGGTGAAAGAAAGGCAGTCGTGTAAATTCCTGCCTGGTTGGATGGTAGACTTGCCAGGACATTAGGTAATCATGCATGTGAAAACTTTTTCATCTTCTTGGCTTTAGCTACTTTTGAAATATTAGGTATAAGAAACAATTATATTTTGATAAAATACCTTCTAGTCTAAATGATTCTGTCTTAATTGTTCATCTCTCCATGATCCTTTTTAACTAAGATTAGTTTTGTTCCAGTAAGACAATCTATGCTGTCAGGGTAAGATATTCTGGTTGGTCTGTTGCTATATGAAAGAAGAGTAAATGGTCAGGTAGACATTTGTGCCAGTACGACCTCATTTAGGAAATTTTAAGCCCAGAAGTTTAGAAGTAACTATTAAGCAAGGCTTGCTTTGAATCCATTAGCTCCACAAAGCTAACTCAGTTGATAAATAAGTACTTGAAAAGCTATCACCTTTGGACCTAGCTATAAAGGCTTCAAAGTATGATCAAATTTAAAATGAAAAAAACTTGAAATTGTCATTGACAAAAAATTGCAAATGTGAGCAATCGACCAAACAATATGTTTTTTCCAATATACACAGAATTTTAGAGAATTAAGATCAATAGCATTTTTAGGAACAATAAGGTTTCCTGGTTACAAACAGTCAACCAAGGATATATGCCTGTATAAAGATTGCATCATTAACTACTTAAATTTACAGGATACTACATGCTTCAGCAGAACGTTTACCCAAATTACAACAATATAGAGATTATCATGGCATTTGCAAAAGGATGATATGAAAATTTGTGAAGAATTCAATATTTTTCATTCTTCAGAAGCAAGAAATGAAAAACAGTTATTAAAAAATTGATTACAAAAATACAAGTTGTTATGTCAAAAATGAACTTTACAACTTTGGTGCGGGGTGGGGGTAGTGGGGAGGATTGAGTGGGGGGGCAGGGGGAGGATGGGAAGGGATGGGAAGCGGAAACAAAGGAGGAGGCTACAATGCTTGATAAGAAATTTACTCATTATCTTGCCCATGTAATTGTAACCCCTCGGTACAGTATTTTCACAATAAAAAATACAAATGTAACAACACATATAATTCATTGAACTGAAAGTTAATTTGACATCAGTGTATTAAATCCTCACCTTAGAAAGGCCTTTATATAGCATAATCTTTACAAAACTGTTGAAAGTAGATAACATTGTCATTTTATCCCAAAGAAATAAAATACTATAAGGACCTAGGTAAAAAAGGAATCTTAAACTTTTTCTATATGGAATGCTATCTGAAATAACACATTTATTAATGAACCTATATAATATAGAATAATGTAGAATTCAAAGCATTATATCTAGGAGAGAATGAAATAGATTATGGACATTATACAAACAAAATACAGATTATTTTAAAATATAATTTTTTCAGACAAGCACCAGAAATATTTTTAGTTTCTGTACTACTCATTTCAACAGATAAGTTAAAATGATTTCTGATTTAAAAAATCACAAACTCTGCAGAAATCATTAGAGATGTATACAAACAACTCTTGAATACAATTTGACATCAAAGTCAGGCAATTCACTTGAAGAATACCATTGAATCCATGAACTTTTAAAGTAAGATATTGCCGTTGCTTTGTATTGTGAAAATATTTTGTACAGACACAAAGATGGATTGGCATTTTTGAAAATTAAGAAACTTAACCAAACCATTATGACTTAGGAGAACAATTTTTATAAATTTTTAAAACAAAAAAACAACAAATTCTGGGACAGAACCAGGCCCTGAATTCAAGGCTAGTATTAGCACAAAACAAATGAATGAATTAATTAATTAACATAAATTAAGTGGTCACATGTGGCGAGGCAAGTAAAATGTAACACCCATGGTGACTGGATTGTGTATTATTTTGTAATAAGGCAAATTAACGTTTGTCCAAATCACTAATATTTTATTTGTACTTTTTTGTACTAAACCCTGAATTTAGCATGCATATATATGTGTGTACATGTGCACACATGTGTGTATGTGTATATGTGTGAGTGTGCTGTTGCAATGTTGCTTGCCAATGTGGAAATGGTGAGGCTGAAAAGAGCTAACAGTGTTGCAATGTTTTTATTTATCAGTGTTCTGTCATGTCATTTCTATGGAGTCACTCTTCTGTACATTTTATTTGTCAAATAATAACATCATCATAATCAAAGCATACACAACATTAAATTAGATAAAAGAGACCAATTTCAGCTCTTGTTATATGTCAGGTAAGAAGATGCAGATATAATTAGGTAGTAAGTTATTGCTGTAAGATGACTGTCAGTACAAAACATGTATTTGACCTCTTAAATTGATTAAACTTTTAAGATATACTCATGGAGTGAGTTTGACCTACTTGACCAAACAGGTATTACTCTCTGTTTATTCCTGTGAAACACAAGGTGGATAAACTCTTTCCAGATTTCTGTTGAAAATAACTTTCTTTGTAACATCATATCTATTCTCACTAAGATAATCAACCCTGTATTTTTTAGGTTTGAATATCCCATCATATTGACTGAAAACAGTATTGTGGATATGCTTGTTATGTATACCTTTCAAAAACAAACATACAAAAAGCTTGTGTCACCTCCAGATTGTGGATGCATTTGAACTTGTTTTGTACATGCAATTAGATCTTCACTAATGGTTCTTTTGTGGGAGTAACTATCCCAAATTTAACAAATAAGGCTTTTCGAATATCTTTTCCAATATACATAACAACCCAGAGCTAGTTTTGCAATTTCTGAAAAGCCTTTGAATATTTTAGTATTATTTCAGTTCATTGACTATAGAGCTAAAGACTTTTCTTAACTAAATATTTTTAAGTTCTGAAGATGTAAGTGGGTATATAGGCTTTTTTAATCTATCATTTTATGAAAACCCAGTTTTTATGAAAGTAAATAAAATAGAATAAAGTGGTTTGGTGAGCTAATTATTAGTATAATTTTGTTTTCTAGTAATAGTTTTTTGAATGTAGATGATGCAGTTTAATTATTACCTTTGTGGCTCTGTACTTCAGTTAGTTTCACACTCTTTATAATTATAAGAGTGAATTTGTAGAAAAATAAAGGTATTTGAAAATGATTAGTATTAATCTTGTGTTTTGTGTCCTACTCCCAAGAAAATGAGTTGTTTTCAAGTGTAAATATTTTATGATTGAATCTTCAGTATCACAAGAAATTTTGAAAAACGTGCAGTAGTATTGATATCTTTTTAAACCAATTGTATTCACAAGTTGGAGAGTCTTTAATTGATGCTTAGGTCTTGGTGTCTATGATTTTTAACCTCTAGTTCCTAACATTAATGATAGGTAAGACTGTATTTTTGGGTATATGAAAGGTAAAATATTTATCTGGGGTCAAAGGTGATTTTTATATTAGTTTTGCTTTAATAGCATTTTAATGTAATACATTTCTCTCAAAATGTTGGGTATAAAAAGCAATCAAAATACTTCTAATGGTAAACAACTTATGTGAGCTACAATGTGGAAATGATTGGTCTATAGACCGGCAGTCTGTTTCCATCAGGAATTGGGAAGGTTATTCTTTCAGTATGACTGTGTTAAACAGAGATGAGGGTCTCCATGCAATGCAGTTTTGTCATGGGATAGAATATGATTTCTAAAATTTTGAGCTAGAAATCAAGAATGTTATAGTTTAGCAGTTCCTTTCACCAGGGAGGTATAAATTGATTATGAACTTGGAGTTTTTATATTACAGTTACCTATTTCCTTTTTTTTCTTTTTGTTTTTTTTTTTTTGGTTGGTTGTGGCGCTTGACTCTGGGCTTGTGTACTGTCCCTGTGTTCTTCCGCTCAAGTTGATCACTGTACCACTTCAGCAACAGTGCCACTTCTGGTTTACTAGCTGTTCATTATAGACAAGAATCTCTCAGAATATCCTGCCTGGGCTGGCTTTGAACTGCAGTCCTCAGATCTCAGCCTCCTGAGTAGTTAGGGTTACAGATGGAGCCACCGGCATCCCGCTTAGTTTCCTATTTTCTAACAAAGATAAAGTGAAATATTATTAGAATGTGGACAATAATTCTGGGAAATTTTCCTAGAATTAGTGGACTAAGTGCTGGTATTTTAGCCATAAATTAGAATGAAGTTATTTGATACGGTGGGAATGGGGCACAGGCTAAGATTTACCATTTGTGCAATGTTGTACTAATAATTCCAGCTCTGAAGACTTCGATATCATCATCTGAGAATTAGAAATGGAAGTAGTTCTACTTTATGGGATTATTGTGAGGATCAAATTAGATACCATATGTAACATACTTGGAAAAACAATCAGGATTTGATCATTTCTCCCTGTTATTTGATTATGTGATGAATTCTAACATTTTCACTGTGATTTTTATATTGTGTTTCTTTAGGATATGCAATGTGATGTATTGACATTCATTTTGTTGGTCACTTTTATGTCATTTTGAGGAAAAAACTTCAAAGAAAATTTCTGAGAAGGAAACTATTATTTTGACTCGTGGTTTAAGAAAACACAGTTTAAGATTCAAATGTCTCCATTGTTTTTTTTTTTTTTTGGGGGGGGGTCCGGTCGTGGGTCCAGAACGCTGGGCCTGGGAGCTGTCCCTCAGCTCTTCAGCTCAAGGCTAGCTCTCTACCACTTGAACCACAGCGCCACTTCTGGCTTTTTACTTTTTGCTTATGTGGTGCTGAGGAATCGAACCTAGGGCCTCAGGTATGCAAGGCAAGTTCTCTACCACTGAGCCACCTTCCCAACCGTGTTTCTATTGTTTTTAGTTATATTTTTATTAAATAGTTGTATGAAGGAATTTCTATTCAACAATTCAGTTTATAAGTACAATGGATCTTTACATAACTTTCCCACACCCTTCCAAACCTCACCCCACTTTCATTTCTTCTAGTTTCTGCATTGAATATTATACCTTCCCTCTCTTCATCCATAACTCTCTTTATTCCTTCCCTTTGACTTTCTCATATCTGCCAAATGATAGCTTCTTGGTATTCATTTTGTTGGAATAAAAGTTCAATTTTATAAGAAATTTCGCCTTTTAAATACTCTTCTGCAATACTATTGTGTAAATTTGCATAAAGTCCTATGTTCCAAATACGTGACAGAACATGGGTCCTTTGTGTGTCTGGCTCTGACTTAGTTTACTTAACATATTTTTAGATCTATCTATTTCTTTGCAAATTATGTAACAGTCTTCATAATGGATGGGTGCAATCCAATTGTGTATATGTGCCCCACTTTCTCCAACCATTCCTCCACCATAAGGCATCTAGGCTGTTTTCATAACTTGGCTACAGTAAATAGTGCAGCAGTGAACATGATTGTGAAAGTGATTTTACTGTATCTTTTGGAAGAATTCGTCACTATCTTTCTGGGAGCAATCCTCTAGGCAATTTTCCAGAATAAGCACATCCGTCCTTTCTTCACCATCACAACTTTTTGCAAGTCCTCAAAAACACACTACACCCTACAGGTCTCAATAAGCTAAAACCACACTGTGCAATGCATTTTTTTCATTATTGTACAATAATTTAGTGAGAACCTTCTATGTACTTTTCTAATTTGGGAATGAGGGACATGACAATAGAGGAAAAGTAAGAGAAATTCAATTTAATTAGCTATTATAATATTTAAAAACATTTTCAGCTCTAACTCATAGGCTCACTTACTATTATTTTAATCATTTTTTGATTACTTCATCAATCCCCTAAATTATAACAGGTGCATTAAATACAAAAGCAAAAATTGTGGTTTGATTTTGACACTCATGTGTGAGGATGCACAATAAGGGCAAATAGAGAGATTGGAATTAATACCCATTATCCATTTTGTTAAATTAAGATGGTTTTCCTAAACTGATTCTTACAATTCATATTCCATTCAACAACAAGAAACATGTGACAATTCCCTTTGTTTTCCTCCATAATAACTTTTGTTTCCATTTTATTTTACAACAAAGGTTGATTTTTCATAAATCTACTGTAGATACAAAGATACGTTAAAATATTTCTATCTGTATGCATTGATATATACATACACACATCTATTGCACAGGTTGTAATGATAATTTATAATTTCTGTAACTGTATGATTTACTAAATTATTTAAAAAATAGACAGCTTATGCCTAGAATCCTGGTTACTCAGGAGGATGAGATCTGACGATCATGATTTGAAGCCATCTTGGGCAAGAAAGTCCATGAGCCTATTATCTCCAAACAATGAAGAGAAAATCAGAATTGGAACTGCGGGTCAAAGTAGTAGAGTGGTAGCCTTGAGAGAATAAGGTCAGGGACATCACACAGAGTCTTAGTTCAAGAACTAAAATCTAGCCAAAAATCTAATTTACACCTGTGTAAGTAGAGTATTTCCATCACCCAAATGCACATCCATGCTCATTTGCAAGATAACTCTGTTATGTCTGGAGTACCACACAACATTATAGCTTAAGTAGAATGGATCACAACATGGGTTCACTCTATCTCTCTCATGGGTTTTTTCTCCACTGAAATACTCAAATCTTACAATCATTCCAACTATTTAAAGTCATAGCTTTTTTCTTCAATAACCATAATATATTTTACATTGAGTGTCTTGTGTCTCCTAAATGGGTGTTCTTGCCACTTTGTCATGCCCCCAGCCCTAAATTATTCTGATTATTTTTCAAATAGAATCAGGCTTCCTTCTTGTGTATGATCTTGGGCTCAGTCCACTTTATGTTATTCTTCCTGGAATTTAGAATAACAGGTGCATGGCATTGTGTACAGATCATTCTGTCCAGTCTAAGTTTTAACCACTGTCTTCACAACAGTAGACTCCCATGTAGTCAGGATTTTCAAAAGCTTATCATAGCTGATTTTTTTAAATCTTTACATTTCTTGCAGGTTTTTGAGTACTGAATTAATTTGTGTTTTCTTGGGTTGTTTATTTCATTTGAATGTATGTGTTGAGTTGTTCCAAATTTTCCTTTTGTTTCTTTCACTCACGTTCTTACCTAAGTGCTGAGAAACCAATTCTTCTTTCTCAAGATAGTCAAGGTCAACATTATTTATTCCAAAGCAATTTCAGTAATATTTAAACACCTTCATACCTATGAATGTTATATGAATGCTAAATGCTGAAAAGGGTCTTTTTATTTTCACAGCAGTCTTTGGCATACAGAGACAGATCATGAAATATACGAAGATAATAAAACTACAGATGCTTGCCAAGAGGAGAAAAACCTATTATGAATTGTTTGACAGAGGCTTCCCTTCTCGTGAAAGAAATAAGCTGTTCGCTGCAGAATTTCACAAAATCATATAGCTAGGAAGAACCTAAACAATCACCTAATACTACAGAGTTGAGGGAGATGAATTGCCCTCCTAAATAATTGCAAAAAGAGAATAGACTTTAGAGAAACATGATGAGTTGATGTAAATAGCTGCTTAGCTGATTTTGTTAATTTGTGAACTAATACATGGCAAAAGGATACAACAAGATAAAAAATTAAAGAAGGTCGCATTGAAATACTCATTGGTGTGTTTGTGTGTTCATGCGCACGTGTATGCACACGCACATATGCAGGTGCTCATGCATGTATTCATCATTCCTGAAGCTTGATAGTGCCTGGTCACTCTCCCTAAGCTTCTGTGCCCAAGGATAGTGGTTTACCACTCGAGCCATTACTCCATTGCGATTTTTTGGAGATAATCACATGTATTTTCATGATTGGACTGGCTTTGAACAGTGGTCTTCAGATCTCAGCCTCCTTAGTAGCTAGCTAAGCTGATTCAGCCTCTGAGTAGCTAGTTAAAATTCTGATTGTCCTTTATGCTTCACTTCTCTTTTATTCTTTTCCTGAGGTAATCACAAGCCTAACTCATATATATGTCTAGGAGCTTTAAAAATATTGTTACTATTTGGCACCAGGGGATCCCATCTCTAATCTTAACTACTGAGGAGGCTTGAGAACAGAACCCAAGCCAAAAGTTTAGTGGACTTCCTTCTCAATGTATAGCTGGGTGACTGGATCATTTCAAGCATCTTGCACTATCTAGAGGCTAAGATTGGAAGGACTGCAGAATTCAGGCCAGCCAAGGAAGGCAGCTAGACAAATTAGTGTGCAACTCTGATGCCATGGATGATGGAAGGCTAAAAGGACAGATCGGGTGCATGTTCTTGTGGAAAGGGAACCCGTATTCTAAAATTAACCACTGATATGACACCAGCCTAGCAAGAACAATACTCCAAGTTGAAATCCCCACAATTACCCACAACCAAAATAGGTAAATACATTAACATCCCAAAACTTAGTTCAATCTGTTCTTTGGTTTACTATGATCTTTATCTGATTATCATATGATGTGACAAAATAGTTTCTTCATTATCTTAAGATAAATTTAAAAGACCTAGAAAATTCTTTCTCACTTATTAACTGCAAATGGCAATTCGTCTCCTTTCTCACATATTTGACTACCACTATAAATTCAACTTATGATTTTAATTAATAGTAATATATTCTGATTTATTATTTTACTTTGTAACATTTATAATCTTTTTGCTTCTCTGCTGAAGTTTAAGTATTTAAATAGTATCATCAAAGTATATTCCTTGGGTACTTAGGGCAGCTTTTTACAAAGTTTTTAAACAATGGCTTCTAAGAATTCTTAATTGGTATATTATTTAGTTTATTTTTAATTTTAATTTAATTTTATTGTAAAGGTAATGTACGAAGGGGTTACAGTTACATAAGTAAGGTAATGAGTATATTTTTCAGTGGAACGAACATTGTTATCCCCTCCATCGATTTTCTTGTACAGAAAAAAAAAAGAAATACTGATGCTTTAGCTGTTGCTATTGATCAATGGGTATTTTTGCTTTCTTTGTTCATGCATTTTTTATTATAAAATTGATATACAGAGGGTTTACAGTTACGTAAGTCAACTAAAGAATGCATTTCATTTTATTTTCTAAATTTCAAATTTTGAACTTAATTATTTTCTTTTGTTTCTTTAGAGTAATTCTTTTTTCACAGTCATCGTATTAGTTAATTTAATTTTGCATGAGTTTTACACATGTAAATTATTTAGACGCATATTTTGCTTTTAAAATATTTAACATGAATATTTAACAATTATTTTCTTAATTTTTATATGGTTGGTGAATTTAAATAAATTTAGTTTCTTGTAGTTCTAAACATATTTGTTGTTACTGTGTTTTCAAGAAGCACATACTTTATTAAGAAGGCTTCATTACCGGGTCACATTTTGGAAATATTTGTACTTTAATTAAAAAAATGTTTGAAGAGTTCCGGAAAGATGGCAGAGGAGAAGCTGGAATCTGAACAAGCTTTCGCAGAGAAAGCAGTTTTAGAGTTCCTGTGAACAGTCCTAAGCCAGAGAATCACACCAAGTGTGCCATCACAGGACAGAGAGTTAGACAAGAGAGGGGAAGCCAAGGCAAGGAGACACATCTGAGCGCTTGCCAGCAGCCGCCGTTGCTGCGGCAGGGTTGCGGTGGCTACCGCAGGGCACCCATACCTCAGCCACAGAGAGTCTGGGACGAAGGAGTCAGATGCAGCAGGCGAGTGGATTCTACTCAACACCAGCAAGAACCGACAAGGAGCGGACATCTTCATCCTGCAGTTTGCAGACCAGAGACTACCCAGGATCCAAGACTTGGCGTGAGTAGAAGTCTGACGTCCTCAATCCTTCTCAGGGAGCAGAGGAGAGAAGGCCACCCGTCCCCCCAGCACCAGTGATCTCGATCTTGGATACCGACAAAGCTCGGCGGAGCTGCTAGCTCCAACTCAGGCCTTGGAATAAAACGAGTCATTTAGCAGGTCACAAGAATTTGACAGTGAAGTGACATGCCAGACTCAGATCCATCCAGGGAAAAGTCACCCAGCTCAGGTGCCAGCCATAGGAGTGGCTTTCCTCACTGGGTAACCAGAGCCAGAGGCTGCCCCTCCCTCTAGCAGCCTCCATAATCAATTGAAAAACAGAAACCCTGAGAATGGCTCCAGGCTGGGCTCTGTGAGTTTTTCACAAAATAGCCCCAGGGAAAAGTTACTGTTTGTTGAAAGGCCTCAACTCTACCCAGAACCTAGCCTCATCACTGCATCCCCCTCTTTTGTGATTCTCAAAGCAGATCACCCTCCCATTAAACTAACCTGGGAGGGGGATCTCAAAATCTTGGGTAAAGCAGAGCATTTTTCTGCCTGTTCGAACAAACTGACTTAAGAAACCAATCAAGCCACAGGACCTCAAGCAGACCAGAGACTCCAACAAGAGGCAGGTTACAGACACAAGGGAGATACAGGATTCTTCCCACCCCTCCCAAAAAGATTAAAAAAAAATCAAAGAACTTTTCTTCTTCTTCTTCTTCTTCTTCTTCTTCTTCTTCTTCTTCTTCTTCTTCTTCTTCTTCTTCTTCTTCTTCTTCTTCTTCTTCTTCTTCTTCTTCTTCTTCTTCTTCTTCTTCTTCTTCTTCTTCTTCTTCTTCTTCTTCTTCTTCTTCTTCTTCTTCTTCTTCTTCTTCTTCTTTTTTTTTTGGTACCTTATATATAAAAAAATATTTTTTTTCTTTTCTAAAACTTTTATTAATCTTTAATTTTTGCCTTTTTTGAAAAAAAATTGTTTTCCAGTAACGTTTTTTTCCTCTTATAATTTTTATTTTAGGGATACGTGAATGTGCATTTTCCTTTATTTTTTTTTGTCTTCTTTCTCTTTTTCTTTCTTTTTGAATTATCTTTTTGTTTTTTTGTTTAGCTCTACTGAACTTCTGATCTTTTTTTCTCCCTTTTTTCTCCTTTTCATCTTTTCCTCTCTTTTGTTCTTCTTTATGTGACTTAACTCTTGTCTTGCACATCCTTAGATAAACCCTTAGTTAACTAGTAGACCCTATCCCCCATTGTGTACACACATAATCCACAAATTTATTACTCAATTCAAAACCTCTGAGACTTAAATTCCTTAATAGCAGTACTACCTCTTTATACTTATATAATATTTTAAGCATTTTTTTAAGTTTTTCACATCTCCTCTATGTCCCTCCCCTTCTCTCAATATATTCACATTACTCTCTAAATAGATTGTTTGTAAATCTCCATAATAATATTAATCTTTACGTTTCTATTTTTTTCTGGTCTCTTTTCATTTCTCTTTCCCTTTCTCCTTTTTTTCTCTCTCTCTACTTGCATCCTACACAATCTATTTCCTGCATTGAGATTAGGACATAGTTAACTCTCCCTGTGCCTCCCCACACCAATCTATTTCTCTTTTACCCACATCTCTCCCTAACCCTAATAATTTCTGGTTTTCCAAATTCTTCTCTGCGGTTCGAAGCCCATTAACATATAGTGGTTTGATGTTGAATAGATGTATCTGTTGAACTAGAATGTATCTGTAGACTATTGACTGTACAAATGCAAACTTTGGTAAATGGTTGCCTTAAGATAGTGTTCTAGCACAAAACTGGTGCTACTTTCATCTCAAATGGGCAGAGTAAGCCGGAAAAACACAAGAAAAATGGCAAGTCTGGGTATCTCCACTCCCACTCATGATAATCATGGGACAGAACAGATAATGAATAATCCAGAGGAGAGGTCCCAAATAGCTCTACAAACACTGCTGGCAAACATGATAAATGAAAAGTTTGACAACGTACAAAGGACTCTGTATGAGCGTGATAGGGAGAGAGAGGAGGCATCCCAAAAGTTTATACAGGAATATCATACGTGCGAGGAAGCTACTCAAAAACTGATACAGGACTTGAGTGAGCAACTTGAGAATACTCAAAGAGAAAGGGAGGAATGGCGTGAGCAGGCTGAGAACACTCAAAGAGAACTGCAGGAATCCCACGAACTGGAGGAAGCTAAGAAAAGAGTAATACATGAATTTAGAGAATAGGTAGAGAATACACAAAGATCACTAAAGGCATTCATCTAATCCATTAACAAAGAGCTGAAGGAAGTCAGGGAGACCACAAAGGCAATGCTGAATGGAACCCCACAGAAGGAATGGGAGTCCAAAGAAACCATAACAAATCAACTAAGTGATTTGAGAACAAACACTGAACACCAAATTAAGGAAGTAAAGAAATTCATACAATACCTAAAACAGAGCTTCAACAAAGAATTTGAAGCCATCAAAGCTGACCAATTAGAAGGAAAAGAGATAAAAAACAAAGTAGAGAGTCTTGACAACAGGTTAGACCATGCAGAAGATCGAATCTCAGGGATTGAAGACAGCCTAGATATTATAGAGAAAGAACATACAACCATCCAAGACAAGTCCAAGAAATATGATAGATCTATCCAACACCTGGAAGTCACCATCAGAAGGCCTAATCTAAGGATAATGGGTGTAGAGGAGCACCTAGAAACAGAAGTTAATGGTCTAGGAAATTTGTTTAATAGGATCCTAGCAGAGAACTTCCCAAACATACAAAAAGATAGGCCTATTCAGATACAAGAAGCTTTTAGAACCCAAAATAGACCAGACAAGAATAGGACATCCCACTGTCACATTATAATCCACACAGGATCAACTCAGAACAAGGAAAAGATCCTTAAAGCTATCAAGGAGAAAAGGTTACTCACCTATAAAGGGAAACCAATTAGAATCACCTCAGATTTCTCAGCAGAGACAATCAAAGCAAGAAGAGCCTGGAATGATGTATGCCATGCCCTAAAAACAAACAACTATCAACCAAGAATACTGTACCCAGCTAAACTCTACTTCATAACTGAAGGCCAAATAAAAACCATCCATAGCAAAGAAAAATGGAAACAATACATCTCCACCAAACCAGCCCTACAAAAGATTCTTAAAGATGTCCTACACATAGAAAAGCAACAAGACCACAATAAAGGCCAAGAAACTGCACCCAAACTGAGAATCCAAGAACCATAGGAAGAACCCAGTTTTCGCAGCCCCCAAGAAGGTGGATAACATGGCAGGAACTCCCAAATACCTCTCAGTCCTATTTCTTAACGTTAACGGACTGATCTCTCCAATTAAGCGACATAGACTGTCTAGTTGTATTAAAAAACAAGACCCTTCTATCTGCTGCCTGCAGGAGTCACATCTTTCCCATAAAAACAAACACATTTTCAATGTTAAAGGCTACAACAAAATTTACCAAGCAAACAGCTCCCATAAAAAGGCGGGAGTTGCAATCCTAATATCAGATGAAATAGATTTCAAATTAAAATTAGTGAGAAGGGATAAAGAAGGTCGCTACATACTAATTCAGGTATCTCTCATTCAGGAGGATATTACAATTCTAAATATCAACTCACCATACAATGGAGCACGCAAATTTATCCAAGACACACTATTTTCCATCAAACCCCATATAACCTCAAAGACAATATTTGTTGGGGATTTTAACACACCACTCTCACTACTAGATAGATCAACATGGCAAAAAGTCAACAGAGAAACTACAGATCTAAACGGCTGCATAGATCAAATAGACTTAACAGACTTCTACCGAACATTTCACCCAGCCGCATCAGAATACACGTTTATCTCAGCTGCACATGGAACATTTTCTAAAATAGACCACATTTTAGGCCACAAAACAAACTTGTCCAAATTCAGAAACATTGAAGTTATACCTTGCATTCTCTCTGAGCATAAGGGAATAACATTAGAACTCAACACCAAAAGCCACCAAAGAAAGTCCGGTATCACATGGAGGCTGAACAACACACTGCTGAATCATGAATGGGTCATGGAAGAGATTAGAAAGGAAATTCAAATATTCATGCTATTCAACAAATGTGATCACACAAAATACCAGCTCATCTGGGACAGAGCAAAGTACCCAGAGGCAAATTTATAGCTCTGAGCTCGTACATCAACAAATTGGAGAGATCTGATACTAACAATTTAATGACACATCTAAACCTCCTTGAAAAAGAGCAGCAAGATAAACCTCAACCCAGTAGACAGAAAGAAATAATTGAAATTAAATCAGAATTAAATAAATTAGAATCCAAAAAAACTATAGAAAGAATCAACAAAACAAAGAGTTGGTTCTTCGCAAAACTTAACAATATTGACAGACCCTTAGCAAATCTTATCAGAAAAAGAAGAGAACACACCCAAATTAATAAACGCAGAGATGAGAATGAAACATCACGGTGGAAAAAATCAAGATTCAGAACATTATAAGGGAATACTTCTCAAAACTTTATGCTAATAAGTTTGAGAACTTGACAGAAATGGACCTTTTCCTAGCAAATATTGACATGCCAAAACTAAACGAAGATAAGTTAAACTATCTTATCAGGCCCATATCAAGCATTGAAATAGAAACAGCAATAAGAGACCTCCCAGCTAAGAAAAGTCTAAGACCAGATGGTTTTACAACGGAATTTTACAAGGCCTTCAAAGCAGAGCTCACACAAATACTCCTCCAACTCCTCAATGAAATTGAACGAGAAAGTTCACTACCGAACACATTCTATGAAGCCATCATAACCCTCATCCCAAAAACAGGCAGGGACTCATCAAAGAAAGAGAACTATAGACCCATTTCTTTGATGAACATTGATGCTAAACTTCTCAATAAAATTTTGGCCAATTGACTTCAACAATTCATCCAAAAAATCATGCACCACGATCAAACAGGATTAATTTCGGATGCAAAGCTGGTTCAACATACGCAAATCAATTAATATTACTCATCACATCAATTGGAGCAAGAATAATAAACACATGGTTATCTCAATAGATGCAGAAAAAGCATTCGACAAGATCCAAAACCCCTTTATGATGAAGGTTTTGGAATAGTTAGGAATCCATGGAACATTCCTCAATACAATAAAGGCTGTATATGACAAACCTACAGCCAGCATTATAATCAGTTGTGAAAAATTAAAGCCATTTCCTCTTAACTCAGGACCAAGACAAGGATGTCCACTCTCTCCACTTCTCTTCAATCTAGTATTAGAATGCCTAGCTACAGCAATAAGACAAGATGCAGACATAGAGGGGATACAAATAGGGAAAGAAGAAATAAAACTCTCCCTCTTTGCAGATGACATGATCTTGTATTTAAAGAATCCCATAGACTCCATTCCCAAATGACTCAAGCTGATTCAAAACTTTAGCATAGTAGCAGGTTATAAAATTAACACCCAAAAATCAATGGCTTTTCTCTATGCCAACAATGAGAAAAGTGGGGCTGAAATTAGGAAAGCAACTCCATTCTTAATAGCCCCACAAAAAATAAAATACCTAGGAATTAACTTAACCAAAGAAGTGAAGGACCTCTATGATGAAAACTTTAAAATCTTGAAAAAGGAAATCAACCCAGAACTTAAAAAATGGCAAAACCTCCCATGCTCCTGGATTGGAAAGATTAACATCGTGAAAATGGCAATACTTCCCAAGGCTATCTACAAATTCAACGCGATACCTATCAAAATTCCAACCTCATTCTTCAAGGAAATAGAAGAGGCAATCCAAAAATTCATATGGAAAAATAAAACACCATGAATAGCACAAACGCTCCTCAACGGAAAGAACACTGCTGCAGGAATATCAATACCAAATTTCAAACTCTACTATAAAGCCATAGTAATCAAAACAGCTTGTTACTGGCGTAAGAACAGACCTCAGGACCAATGGAATAGAATTGAAAACCCAGAAATGAACCTACAGACCTATAGCCATCGAATCTTCCATAAGGGAGCTAAAATAATAGAATGGAACAAAGACAGCCTCTTCAGTAAATGGTGCTGGCAATATTGATAAACCATATGTAGAAAACTAAAGCTAGATCCTTATATATCACCCTCCACCAGTATCAACTCCAAATGGATCACAGACCTTGAAGTCAAAGCAGACACTCTGAAAACATTACAGGATGGAATAGGAGAAGCCCTTGGTCTCCGTGGCTCAGGCCAAAATTTTCTGAATAGAGACCCAGAAACACAACAAATCAAAGAAAGGTTGGACGAATTGGATTGCATAAAGTTGCAGAGCTTCTGCAGGGCAAATGACATAGCTAGCAAGATCAATAGAAAGCCCACGGATTGGGAGAAGATCTTTACTAGCCATACAAGGGACAAGGGTCTCATATCTAAAATATACTTGGAACTCAAAAAATTAAACCCCCCAACAACAAATCCTCAAAGAAACAACTGCCCAATAAATAAGTGGGCGAAAGGCTTAAAGAGAAACTTCTCTGAAGAAGAAAGAAGGATGGCCAATAGACACATGAAGAAAGGTTCAACATCCCTAGCCATAAAAGAAATGCAAATCAAAACAACATTGAGATATCACCTCACTCCAGTTAGAACGGCAAAAATCAAGAACTCTAACAACAACAGATGCTGGAGGGGATGTGGACAGAATGGAACCTTACTTCATTGTTGGTGGGAATGTAAACTTGTTCAACCACTTTGGAAAGCAGTATGGAGGTTCCTCAAAAGACTTCACATAGAACTCCCTATGACCCAGCAATCCCACTTTTGGGCATTTATCCAAATGTTTACAAACAAGACCACACTAAAAATACCAGCACAACTATGTTTATTGCAGCATTAATTACCATAGATAAGATCTGGAACCAACCAAGATGCCCCTCAGTAGATGAATGGATCAAGAATATGTGGTATATATACACAATGGAATTCTATGCCTCCATCAGAAAGAATGACATTGCCCCATTTGTTAGGAAATGGAAAGGCTTGGAAAAAATTATATTAAGTGAAGTAAGCCAGGCCCAAAGAAACATAGGTCCCATGGTTTCCCTTATTTGCAATATCTAGTATATGTATGAGTCAAGCAGAAAAGGTCAGATAATATGATGTCAGGAAAATGAACCCTTAGATATGTATTTTAAGGTTTTTTTTTCTTTCATGCATGACTTTCTAACTCATTTATAAGATTTTCTCTTTGTGGCTTTGTATGTCCCTCCCCACAGTATAATCCCTGCTTTCAGTATATTTGATGTCAGTATAACTTATGGAGGAGATGGGGGAAAACCGGTTGTTTAAGGATACAAGTGGACCTGTTGCAACAATGAGAAGTACAAGTTGTCATGTTCAAAACGAGCTTTACAACGTCGGTGGGGTGGGGGAAGGGTGGGATAATGAGAAGGATTGGGATTGGGGGGGGGAAGCGGGAGGCTGGGAAGGGATGTGAAGGGTAAACAAAGGAGGAGGCTGCAATGCTTGGTAAGAAATGTACGCATTATCCTGCCCATGTAATTGTAACCCCTCTGTACAGTATGTTCACAAAAAAATAAAATTAAAATAAAAAAAAAGAAAAAAATGTTTGAGCAGGGCATGGTGATTTGTGGCTTCCATTCTCTAGCTGTGGTGGGTAGTATAAGTAGGGTTTGTGATTTGGGAGGGGCTTTGAAATGATGAGACCTTATTATAAAAGTATCCAGAGTGTTAGAAACACATGCATGAAAGAAAAAAACACATTTATAAGATTATCTCTTTGTTGCTTTGTATGTCCCCTCCCCCACAATATAACCCTTGCTTTCACTATATTTGATGTCAGTATAACTTGTGGAGGAGATGGGGAAAAACCAGTTGTTTAAGGATACAGGTGGACCTGGTGCAACAATGAGAGTACAAGTTGTCATGTCCAAAACGAACTTTACAACGTTGGTGGGGGGGGGTTGGGGTGCGGGGAGGAGAAGGATTGGGATTTAGGGCGGGAGGGGGGAGGCTGGGAAGGGATGTGAAGGGTAAAACAAAGGAGGAGGCTACAATGCTTGGTAAGAAATGTACATTATCCTGCCCCATGTAACTGTAACTCCTCTGTACAGTATGTTCACAAATAAAATTAATTAAATTAAAAAAAAAAAAGTATCCAGAGTGAAATGATTAGAAATATAGCCATCTCTTGCGAGATATAGAGCACCTGGTTATCATATTCTAAATCTTGAGTTAAAATACCATTAACATAAATCTTCTGCCAAAAGTATACATGTTTCAAAATGTTTATTATTTAAACTTGTTTGCAACGATTCTCCTGTCTTCTATTTCTTAATTTTCAATTTAGTTGATCTATAAGAATCCAAGTATATTGTGACTATTTTATTTCTACTAAACTTTTAAATAGTATGAGCAATAATATGATTTCATATTAACATATTTTCACTATTTTGATAATTTCCTCTGTTTAATATTATAATATCAATATTCCAAATTGTGTGTGTGTCTGTGTTAATGTGGGTTTTTGTGTGGGTGTTTTGTGTGTACTTTGTAATGTGTGGGTGATCACACCATTGCTTCACACATGTTAGGCCAATGTTTTACCACTGAGATATACTGTCTAGTTAAAATTCAAATACTGTTTTAAATTATGTCTTTAAAATTTTCATTTCCTATGAATTCAAAATCATATATGATAAAATGTGATCCATCTTCTATCCACGTTAGCAATTTTTATTGTTATTTTATTGTTATTTACAATATTTCTACTGCCTTTCCACTTCCAAACTCTTGTGTTTGTTATTGATGAAGGTTTTACTTTGCTTCTTTTCTCTCTTCATTCTTTTTCCCTTTAGAGTTTACCTATTCTTTCTTTTATTTCTTTGGAAATTAATTATCATATTCCTATTACAATTTCATTACATTGTAACAGGTTTTTACAATGCTTTATTTTCTATTTTATTTTCTATTTTTCCCATGTTCTCTGACTCTCAGTCAAAACTATTAGGTGGATTAAATCGAAACTTGATTCACGACACCTTATATTCCCTCTTTCTCTTCTCTGAAGTCTTTCTGTTTTTTGAAATACAGTACCAATGACATACAGCTCCTATGTGGTCCATCATTCTATCCCCTCTCACTCTCCTCTGCTGTGCAGAGTTATCTAAATCTTAACTCATTCCTAAATTAATTTTAGAAAACAAATATAGTCCTTAGAGCAAACTCAGCCTTGGAATACATTCTTAATTGTTTTGAAATTAAAAAAAGAATTGATAATCCTTTGCATTGGAATCAATTTTAAAATGTTTATCACTTAATATAATTCATACACCAAGCAGAATACGTTTATATAATCATTACAAATATCATTTTATTACTACTGTAAAATAGAATAAAAGTCCAGTCCAAATCTATTACCTAACTCTCATTATTCTTAATTCCTACTCATCACCTAAATACCTTAAACAACCTAAAGAGTCATGTCTTTAACATAGATGTAAATATTCTATACTTTTACTTAACATTTTCCAGGGGGCATGTATTCATGTTTCTAAGAAATGTTCACAGCAGTTAAAAGATGCTTTTGTGAAATTAATGTGATACATTTTGTTGTTGTTCTTGTTTGCAAGACTTTGGCATTGTCTCCAAGGCTTTTTATGCTCAAGGGCCAGCACTCCACAACCTTGAAGCACAGAGCTAATTCTGGTTTTTAGTGATTAATGGAGATAGACTCTAACAAGTACTTTTCTGTCTGGGCTACTTTTGAACACATTTCTACGATCTCAGCACCCAGAATAGCTCAATTATAAGCATGAGTCACTGGCATTAGGTTTGATGTATTTTTTTAAATTTTAATGATGTTTTGAGGTGTATCTTTCATTATAATGTAAATGGTTCTACACAGAAATTTAGATATTGTACATATTTCGGATGACAAATAATCTATAAAAAATGTATGTCTTTCTGCACATAACGTATATATATATATATGTATATATGTATTTCTGAAGACAGACTCCCTCTAAAATTTTTATGCTAATATTTTGACATTTTTCATTTCAAAGATATACAGTCTTATCTAAAAGTTTCCAAGAATAAAAATAACTAATACTTGATTTGAAAGTAGAGATTATTACTTTAAAGAAATTTTTAGATATACACATGATATTGTAGTAATATTTGCAGTATATCACTTGAAAAAAGTACTGTTCAAACTCTTAAATATTTGTGTGTAGTGACAGAGAGAGAGAAGTTAATTCATACTGGTTAGGAATTTGCAATGTTTCAAAAATCTATTCCATAATGTGTTATAAGAACATAATCAGAAAATTTAGGCCTGAGCCAAGGAAACTAGGGTTTCTCCTATTCCATACTGTAATATTTTCAGAGAGTCAATTTGTCTTCGAGGTCTTTGATCCATTTGGAATTGATTCTGCTGCAGGGTGATATATAAGGATCTAGCTTTAGTTTCCTACAAGTAGTTAACCAATTTTGTCAGCACCATTTACTGAAGAGGCTGTCTTTCTTCCATTCTATTGTCTTAGCTCCCTTATGGAAGATTAGATGGCTATAGGTCTGTAGCTTCATTTCTGGACTTTCAATTTTATTCCATTGGTCCTGATGTCTGTTCTTATGCCAATACCAAGCTGTTTTGATTACTATGGCTTTTATAGTAGAGTTTGAAATTTGGTATTGATATTCCTCCAGCAGTGTTCTTTCCTTTGAGGAGCGTTTGTGCTATTCGGGGTCTTTTGTTGTTCCATATGAATTTTTGGATTGCCTCATCTATTTCCTTGAAGAATGAGGTTGGAATTTTGATAGGTATCGCGTTGAATTTGTAGATAGCCTTGGGAAGTATTGCCATTTTCACGATGTTAATCTTCCAATCCAGAGCATGGGAGGTTTTGCCATTTTTAAGTTCTGGGTTGATTTCCTTTTTCAAAGATTTTAAGTTTTCCATCATAGAGGTCCTTCACTTCTTTGGTTAAGTTAATTCCTAGGTATTTTTTTTGGGGCTATTACAAATGGAATTGCTTTCCTAATTTCAGCCACACTTTTCTCATGGTTGGCATACGGAAAAGCCACTAATTTTGGGGGGTTAATTTTATACCCTGCTACTTTGCCAAAGTTTTGAATCAGCTTGAGTAATTTGGGAATGGAGTCTATGGGATTCTTTAAATACGAGATCATATCGTCTGCAAAGACGGAGAGTTCTATTTCTTCTTTCCCTATTTGTATCCCCTCTATGTCTGCATCTTGTCTTATTGCTGTAGCTAGGCATTCTAATACTAGATTGAAGAGAAGTGGAGAGAGTGGACATCCTTGTCTTGTTCCTGAGTTAAGAGGAAATGGCTTTAGTTTTTCAGCATTAAGTATAATGCTGGCTGTAGATTTGTCAAATACAGCCTTTATTGTATTGAGGAATGTTCCATGGATTCTAATTTTTCCATGATGATTCCTTCATCATAAAGGGGTGTTGGATCTTGTCGAATGCTTTTTCTGCATCTATTGAGATAACCATGTGGTTCTTATTCTTGCTCCTGTGATGTGATTAATAATATTAATTGATTTGCCTATATTGAACAAGCTTTGCATCCCTGAAATGAATCCTGTTTGATCCTGGTGCATGATTTTTTTGGATGAATTGTTGAAGTCGATTGGCCAAAATTTGGTTGAAGTTTTACATCAATGTTCATCCAAAGAAATGGGGTCTATAGTTCTCTTTCTTGATGAGTCCCTGCCTGGTTTTGGGATGAGGGTTATGAGCTTCATAGAATGTGTTCGGTAGTGAATTTTCTCTTTCATTTACATTGAAGAGTTGGAGGCGTATTGGTTTGAGCTCTGCTTTGAAGGGCCTTGAACAATTCCGCTGTAAAACCATCTGGTCCTGGACTTTTCTTAGCTGGGAGGTCTCTTATTGCTGTTTCTATTTCAATGCTTGATATGGGCCTGTTAAGATGGTTTAATTCGTCTTGGTTTAGTTTTGGCATCTCAATATTTGCTAGGAAAAGGTCCATTTCTGTCAAGTTCTCAAACTTATTAGCATAAAGTTTTGAGAAGTATTCCCTTATAATGTTCTGAATCTTGGTTGTTTCCGTGGTGATGTTTCCATTGTCATCTCTAAGTTTATTAATTTGGGTGTGCTCTCTTCTTTCTGAATAGAGACTCGGAAACACAACAAATCAAAGAAAGATTGGACAAATGGGATTGCATGAAGTTGCAGAGCTTCTGCATGGCAAAGGACATAGCTATGAAGATCAATAGAAAGCCCACAGATTGGGAGAAGATCTTCACTAGCCATACAACGGACAAGGTTCTTATATCTAAAATATACTTGGAACTCAAAAAATTAAATCCCCCAACAACAAATCCTCAAAGAAACAACTGCCCAATAAATAAGTGGGCTAAAGACTTAAAGAGAAACTTCTCTGATGAAGAAAGAAGGATGGCCAATAAACACATGAAGAAATGCTCAACATCCCTAGCCATAAAAGAAATGTAAATCAAAACAATATTGAGATACCACCTCACTCCAGTTAGAATGGCAAAAAAACAAGAACTCTAACAACAACAGATGCTGGAGGGGATGTGGACAGAATGGAACCTTACTTCATTGTTGGTGGGAATGTAAACTTGTTCAACCACTTCGGAAAGCAGTATGGAGGTTCCTCAAAAGACTCCACATAGAACTCCCCTATGACCCACCAATCCCACTTTTGGGAATTTACCCAAATATTTACAAAGAAGACCACACTAAAGTTACCAGCACAACTATGTTTATTGCAGCACTATTTACCATAGCTAAGTTCTGGAACCAACCCAGATGCCCCTCAGTAGATGAATGGATCAAGAAAATGTGGTATATATACACAATGGAATTCTATGCCTCTATCAGAAACAATGACATTGCTCCATTTGTTAGGAAATGGAAAAACCTGGAAAAAATTATATTAAGTTAAGTAAGCCAGGCCCAAAGAAACATAGGCCCCATGGTTTCCCTTATTTGCAATATCTAGTATATGTTTGAGTCAAGCAGAAAAGGTCAGATAATATTATGTTAGGAAAATGAACCCTTAGATATGTATTTTAACGTTTTTTCTTTCATGCATGTGTTTCTAACGTATTTATAAGATTATTTCTTTGTTGCTTTGTATGTCCCTCCCCCACCGTATAATCCCTGCTTTCACTATATTTGATATCAGTATAAGTTGTGGAGGAGATGGGGAAAAACAAGTGGTTTAAGGATACAGGTGGACCTGTTGCAACAATGAGAATTACAAGTTGTCATGTCGAAAACGAGCTTCACAA
Source organism: Dipodomys spectabilis (assembly GCF_019054845.1). Classification (NCBI taxonomy): domain Eukaryota; kingdom Metazoa; phylum Chordata; class Mammalia; order Rodentia; family Heteromyidae; genus Dipodomys; species Dipodomys spectabilis. The sequence goes on along the minus strand of NW_024871204.1, from coordinate 757,250 downwards.
CGTCGGTGCGGGGTGGGGGATGGAGGATTGGGGGGGAGGGGGGAGGCTGGGAAGGGATGTGAAGGGTAAACAAAGGAGGAGGCTCTAATGCTTGGTAAGAAATATATGCATTATCCTGCCCATGTAATTGTAACCTCTCTGTACAATATGTCCACAAATAAAATAAAATAATAACAAAAATAAGCACATAGTCAAGCTACCTGCTATGGTTTAGTTTTTTTCGTTTCTTTATTTGTTCAAAATTTTAATATGGATGTATGCACAGTGGTAACATTAAAATTATTAATCAAAAGACAAATAATAGCAAAGTCATAGACACATATCAGAGTTTCAATAATTAGCACTTATGATGGTGATAATAATTTTGATGAGGATGATGACCACAGTGTAGCCTGATGAGGACTTATTTTTATTTCTGCATGAAAAAATTTGTGATTTTAAACCAACAAACTGAATTTGACTCTTTTCTTATTTGTAAGGTAAGGTGGAAAATGTAAGGACTCTTCACTGTTCTTTTTTCTTACTCTAGATGTCAACAAATATATTCTTCAATATTTCTGGTAGATTATATCCATTTACAGATGAGAAATGTAATGCCAACAGTCAATGCAGTGAGTAAATAATGATACTAGAATTTGTGTCTGAGATCTTCACTCTGTGGGCTTACATGGAGCAGTAATTTGGTGATGGAGAGCAACAATATGGAAAGTCTATGGGGAAAAAGCATACTATGTAAGCGGTTGTTTTAGGACTAAGTGACCAATGATGAGTATTTGAAACAGGCCCGTTTCAGTGGCATAAAAAGGAGTACATAGAAATTATATTAGTGACAGAAACTGGGCAAATCTTGATCATTCATCTTATCTAATGGACGGAAGTAGAAGGATAAGAAGAAATCTGAAGTGTTTCCACTTCTCTGGCAACCACGTTGGTAATATTCTTGGTAATAAGGACTACAGGTGGAAATGATGGATTTAGAGGAAAAAACTCTCTGAGAGTTCTAAAATTTATGTTAAACAGATGCATAGATTAGTCTTTTTAGACATCATTAAAATATCCACGACCATTAATATGAAAAAGAATAATAAAATCTGGGGCATTATTAAAGGGAAGAACAAAAGGAAAGTTATGATACAAATGTAAGCAATGTGAGCATCATAGTGGACAAGAATAGAAGAAAGAGATAAATAAGGAAACAAGAAAGTAATAAAAACAGATTTACAGAAGTAAAGGAGGGAAAGAATTGTCAGGAAGTTATTGAAGGAAATATGCTATTTGGATTTGAAAACTAAAAGGACATAGATGAGTTCAATAAAAACAGTGTTTTGGTGAAAGTCATATTAATAAAATTTTGAGATATGAATGTGAAGCCATAAAATTCTGGATCCATGAATTCAACAGATCCTGTTGATTTTAAATGCTGGCAACAAATGCTTTTATACTGACATTAGAAGAATTGTACAGATATAACTCATGATCTTTACTCAGAGGAATTCTATGAATATTTTTGAAGAGTTTGTTTAGCCAGGTGATTATAGATTGAACTACAGCACAGATAAGACTAATTTGTCTACAGTTCCAATGAGTGACCCATGTATCCACATCAGTTTGGGATTTTATTGAAATATCTTTAGTTATGTTTGGATATTTTATCACCCTATTCATTATAAATCTAGGACAAGTAACACTGATATTACTGATTTTACTGAACACTCCTCGAATTGATTCTTCTTTAGAATAGAAAATGATTGATTGACACATCATAACTGTCCTATACTCTATTAATCTAGTTCTTGTTAGGGATATCTCCATGCTGAAATAACCCTGTTAATCAACATTCCACAAATTCTTATATGTAGGAAGTACTCTTATAAACTTTAAACGTTTATTGAATGGAAGAGTTCAGACATTACCCTCAGCACTAGGATTAAATGCCTAAAAAGATAAGACATTTTACTTTAATGCCTTTCTTTCATTTCCTCATCCATATTTGTAAGTAGGGAAGGATTCTGATGTAACAATAATAAAATAGTGACTTGTATTAACACAACATCTAGGATCTAGTGTTAATTCGGATACTTACTAATTAGCTCCATGTTTTGAGCATATTTATATATCTACTGGGTAAACTAAGAAGCTCCAAGAAAATGTCCCTAACGAGCCTTTCAATTCTAATATCAGTGTTTGTCTCAAAATGCTTTAAATCCTACGCCCTCTAATGTGGGCATAATGTGGAACTTTTCTCCTCAGAGAGTGAGTACTAGCCTATTGCTTAACATGTACAAAGTACCTTCATACATAGACCGGGCATGTGCAAACAAGAAGTGGTAGTTGAACAATGTTCTTAGCAGTTTTTACAGATGAAATGGAAATAGAGCAACTATGAAGTCAAAAGGAATGTGCAAAAAAGACAAAGGCACAAAGTAGAATGTGCTAAGGAAATGCTGAAGTATAATTTCAAATAATCTGCTCAAGTGTGAGGGTGTGTTCAAAGCACAACTTAAGAAAATGTAGTTGGATATCTTGGGAGAAAAACTGCTTTAAACTATTCTGGTATAATTGTACAAGTAGAAGCCCCTTTGTCTACCTCTAATCAGCCACAACATCATCAACTTAGCTACTATTTTCCCAGTGCAAAATGAGAAAAAGAGGGCTCATCACAGTTAGTGTTCAGGTTTAAATAATGGCAATCACATAACTTTTCTCTGTCTTCATTTATTTTGGAGCATTAAAGTAGGAAAAAGCCAAGTAAATATTTTGCATGTACCTAAATTAAGTGGGACATATTATATTGGTCTCTTTTTAACTTGGAAGTTATTGATTATGTTTTATACTCTGATTTGGGACAATGATCTGATGTCAGTTATTTTCTTCTCTTCCCCTTCTTTTGCCTTCAACTTACATAATAATTATTTAAAGAGACATAACTGAGCTTGCATTTCTAAATTCTTCAAAATTATCTCACCTACTTCATACTTCTGGCAACCTCCTATATCTTTCTCAAGGGAATATTTTGTCACTACCATTTTTATCCTATATGATATTGGATATCTTCCTGCCTAATTCAGTGAAAGACAGACATAGACTCATCCAGATATCTCAACACTTGTGCCACCATAAAATCCTGCCTTACTTAGAAATCATGATTTTAGAATGTCTGGGGAAGTGGCATGTGTCATTTTTAATGACCCTAAATGATACTTATTTGCAATCATGTCTTAAACCAATATGCCACTCAGTTGATGGATGAATTGACAAAATGTTACACACACACACACACACACACACACACACACACACACACACACACACACACGGTGGAATTCTATGCTTCTAATTCATAAGGAAATGGAAAGACTTCGAAATATCCTACTAAGTAAAATAAGCAAGACACAAAGAGATTCCATGGTTTCCCTCATTTGCAATAAGTAGAAAGTGTCTAGGATAGTCCTACCAGATGAGCTGTATGTCTCAATAGTTATGTTTATATGACCATATAAGATAATGCTGAGCAAAATAAAGTCCTAGAAATGGAAACAGAGGTTTTTCTTTGTGGTTGTTGTTTTTAATGAACAATGAGATTTCTTTATTCTTTTGTGTTTTCCCCTATGGTTTACTCCCTGCTGTATTTGATTTCGGGATCCTGGATATTGTATATACACATACCTTAATTTGGCAAGGGAAGAGGAACAACAAAATGGAAAGACAAAGGGCAAAAGACAAACCAGTGCAATAGCAATACTCACAAGACTTGTTGGAAATTTACATTACAACTTGTAAGGGGTATTGGGGTTAAGGAAAAGTATGAGAAAAATGAGGGATGAGGTAAAAAGTTTGACATGCTATGTATTTACTACCTTACAATTACTGCAACCCCTTCTATATATCACCTTGACAATAAAATCAAATTAAAAATAAGCTACATAAAATATAATTTCACTATGTTGGTATAGTAAATATTATTCTATGTGTATTACTTTTTTAAAAAAAATGAACCCTATTTGTCTTTTACTTTTTATTAATTACCCCTTTCTTTATCAGAGGGTCATCAACTTGAATGTTATCAAACTATACAAAATTTTCAGAAAATACTTGCCATTATTTTGCAAAAAAAACTTTATTTTAGTATTGTCATACTAAAACAGAAAACAGTTCAATTCTATGGAAACTCCTAACTTTGAAAACTGACTAATTGTTAAGAGGACAGAATATATATGTTCTTCAACATTCCTATGACTACTAACTACTCGTTTTCAAATTCTGAACATGCTATACCAGAGACATTCAAAACATTACCTGTTTGCATTTTATTCTGCAATAAATGCAGTTTCCAGTGGGGGGGGGGAGTACAAATTTAAAAGTCAATAGAAAAAATAGCCACATTCTGGTAGAAGATAAAACTATGAAGTATCTATAATAAATTCCTCAAATGTAAACATATGTTCATCAGAGTAAACTATTATTTCTATGACCATCAATCCTAAGTTTTTATGCTAGCCCAACAGTTTCCAACTTGTAAGGTGGACCTTAAAATTCCCTAAATTCCCATCAGGACTAGTTTATCATTATTGTGAAAAAATACTACCCTTCTGCTAATGTGATGCCCTTCTTATTGGGGAAAGAACTCTACACTAAACTTTGCTGCATCATTTTCCCCCCAGTGGTATTCTTGAGATCAAAACACTTGCAAATATTATTTATAGCTACATTTTATCTGTCACAGATATTCAGGAGATCTGAATATGAATATGTGAAGCTTATGGTTCAAAGCCCACCCAGGTAGGAAGGTTACTTCGATTCTTATCTCCAATAAGCTGCTCACGAAAAGCCAGACACAAGTGGCACTGTTGTTCAAGTGGAAGAGCAGTAGCCTTGAGCAAAACAGTCTCAGAGACAGTCCCCCAGTCCACAATATAAGCCCTAGGACAAAGCAAACAACAAAAACAAAATAAAAACAAACTCCAAACCTAGCATTTTTCTCATTGTATACAAAGGTATGTAATTAAGAAAATTTCTTCCTGTGCTATATATAGGTAGAAGAAAAAGGATGTCACACAATTACTCTATTCATACCAAAGTCTCAAAAAGTTCTGCCTTTTCTAAATTTATAAATTAATATCATAAATTTGTTGGCAACTTTGTCTAGATAATTCACATTATCATGTTACACAGGAACTGTTGCAATTATCTATTAACTAAGTTCTAATTATACCTCACTTGAAATAATATTTTAGGCAAATAGAATGCCAGAATCATTTGTGAATTAAATCTCCTCTCCTCTAGAATATGAAATAGAATATGAAATTACAAAGAAAAATTACAAACAAAAATATTTATTTTAAATCTAAATTCTAATTTAGCCAGGTCTACAAAGTCCTACATTAGATGAACTTCGCTATTTCTCCAGGCTTCAGCTTTTGTAATCCTTCATAATTTCTTTGGAATCCAACAGAATGATGCTTACTTTTTCAAATTTTTGGTTGGGAATCATGAGCTATTTTGCATCTAGGAATGTTCTGTAATGATGACAGCATTTAAAACACAACTGACGATTATATATGAGTTGCATTTCAATAGGAAACTTGACTTCTTAAAACATAATGACAAAATTAGCCCAAACTTGCAACTGTATATTCCTTTCTTGTTTTTTATTCCTTTCATGTTTTGTATTATTGAGACAAAATTATATTTCCTAGTCCAGGGAAGTTATCACTATATAATTCCACTCTCTAATCTCCTGTCTTAGTCTGAGTGCTAGAATGCCAGTCTTGTATCTCATTGTCCTACCATACTTTGCTGGTTTATTTAATCTTGATACAGACTAGCATTTCTGTACTTCTCCGATAATATTTTTCAAAAGACTGTTAGCTCAGAATGTTTATGTTCTATTTTCGAAGATCTTCCAATATTTGACACAGGATACGAACATTTTCAGATGCACCTGCAGTGGTCTCTGATTCATTCCTCCATGGATCCAACCCCTTCAATAACGATTACTTGAATTTCTTACTATCTCTGGTCCCTAACTATGTAATATTCTCAAGAGTTTGGGGGGAAATTTCACTTGAGGACTTTCTAATATTAAAAAATTATCACTTGATTCTAGCCTTAGGACAGATTTTATTATTTTCTAACATTTCTACACATTCTGGGAGTTGTTTCATATGTGTGTTTGCACATATAAGTGTCTCTGTGTGTATGTGCATGTTTGTATATATATGTGAAAACCTCAAGCTCTATACAGCAATCTTGCTCAAAACTAGTATTCCATCACATTAACAATTCTTCCAATGCAGCATTTGGCTGGTAATTATAAATAGTGTCTCAAAGACTGTTCTCCTAGGCTGGATGCAAACTGAACTTCCCAGACTCCTTTACATTCTTAGGTTCTATTTTTCCAGGAGTATCAACTTTTAAACTAGAAACATTTTTGTGAGCGCAAAAGCTGTAGCCCAGATTTTTAACTCGAGTTCATATAAAGATAGAGAAACATAAACATTACATATACTGAATGTACACTGTTAGAAATGTGATGTTAAGTGTGATGGTGGTGGCTCACGCCTATAATGCTAGCTACTCACGAGGCTGAGATCTGAGAATTGCAGTTCAAATCCAGCATGAGTAGGAAAGTTTCTGAGGCACTTATCTCCAATTAACCACCAGAAAACTGGAAGTAGCACTGTGGCTCAAGAGGTAGAGCGCTAGCTTTGAGCTGAAGAGTGGAGGCCCAGACTTCAAGCCCCACAACCATCCAAACAAAAAAAAAAAAGAAAGAAAAAGAAAAAGAAAGAATAAATAGAAAAAGAAATGGGATCTTAGCCACCCATTCATTGTTAGTATAATTCCTGCTTTCTCAACATGGCCTTTTTTTTCCCAATTAAGTCCATACTCTTAAATCTGACTTGCTTGGAACCAGAATTATTCTTCCATTCTATCTTTACAAATTTGCATGATTAATTCGATTACATTGGTCCTGAGGTCTGTTCTTATGCAAATACCAGGCTGTTTTGATTACTATGGCTTTATAGTAGAGTTTGAAATTTGGTATTGATATTACTCCAGCAGTGTTCTTTCCTTTGAGGAGCGTTTTTGCTATTCGGGGTCTTTTGTTGTTCCATATGAATTTTTGGATTACCTCTTCTATTTCCTTGAAGAATGAGGTTGGAATTTTGATAGGTATCGCGTTGAATTTGTAGTTAGCCTTGGGAAGTATTGCCATTTTCACGATGTTAATCTTTCCAATCCAGGAACATGGGAGGTTTTGCCATTTTTTAAGTTCTGTGTTGATTTCCTTTTTCAAGATTTTAAGGTTTTCGTAATAGAGGTCCTTCACTTAATAGAAATGAAAACCCCGAAATGAACCCACAGACGTATAGCCATCTAATCTTCCATAAGGGAGCTAAAACAATAGAATGGAAGAAACACAGCCTCTTCAGTAAATGGTGCTGGCAAAATTGGTTAACTACATGTAGAAAACTAAAGCTAGATCCTTATATATCACCCTGCACCGCAATCAACTCCAAATGGATCAAAGACCTCGAAGTCAAAGCAGACACTCTGAAAATATTACAGGATGGAATAAGAGAAACCCTGGGTCTCCTTGGCTCAGGCCGAAATTTTCTGAATAGTGAACCGGAAACACAACAAATCAAAGAAAGGTTGGACAAATGGGATTGCATAAAGTTGCAGAGCTTCTGCATGGCAAAGGACATAGCTAGCAAGATCAATAGAAAGCCCACGGATTGGGAGAAGATCTTTACTAGCCATACAAGGGACAAGGGTCTCATATCTAAAATATACTTGGAACTCAAAAAATTAAACCCCCCAACAACAAATCCTCAAAGAAACAACTGCCCAATAAATAAGTGGGCGAAAGGCTTAAAGAGAAACTTCTCTGAAGAAGAAAGAAGGATGGCCAATAGACACATGAAGAAATGCTCAACATCCCTAACCACAAAAGAAATGCAAATCAAAACAACATTGAGATACCACCTCACTCCAGTTAGGATGGCAAAAATCAAGAACTCTAACAACAACAGATGCTGGAGGGGATGTAGACATAAGGGAACCTTACTTCATTGTTGGTGGGAATGTAAACTTGTTTAACCACTTTGGAAAGCAGTATGGAGGTTCCTCAAAAGACTCCACATAGAACTCCCCTATGACCCAGCAATCCCACTTTTGGGCATTTACTCAAATGTTTACAAACAAGACCACACTGAAGCTACCAGCACAACTATGTTTATAGCAGCATTATTTACCAGAGCGAAGATCTAGAACCAACCCAGATGCCCCTCAGTAGATGAATGGATCAAGAAAATGTGGTATATATACACAATGGAATTCTATGCCTCCATCAGAAAGAATGACATTGCCCCATTTGTTAGGAAATGGAAAGACTTGGAAAAAATTATATTAAGCGAAGTAAGCCAGGCCCAAAGAAACATAAGCCCCATGGTTTCCCTTATTTGCAATATCTAGTATATGTATGAGTCAAGCAGAAAAGGTCAGATAATGTTATGTTAGGAAAATGAATCCTTAGATATGTATTTTAATGTTTCTTTCTTTCATGCATGTGTTTCTAACTCATTTATATTGAGAGAGCAGGAAGAGAATACACAAAGATCACTAAAGGCATTCATGGAATCCAATAACAAAGAGCTGGAGTAAGTCAGGGAGACCACAAAGGGAATGCTGAGTGGAACCCAACAGAAGAAATGGGAGTCCAAGGAAACAATAACCAATCAACAAATGGGAGTCCAAGGAAACAATAACCAATCAACTAAGTGATCTGAGAATAAACACAGAACAATAAATTAAGGAAGTAAAGAAGTTCATACAAGATCTAAAATAAAGCTTCAACAAAGAACTTGAAGCCATCAAAGCTGACCAATTAGAAGGAAAAGAGATAAAAAACAAAGTAGAAAGTCTTGACAGACGGTTAGACCATGCAGAAGATCGAATCTCAGGGATCGAAGACAGCCTAGATATTATAGAGAAAGAATATACAACCATCCAAGACAAGTCCAAGAAATATGATAGATCTATCCAACACTTGGAAGACACCATCAGAAGGCCTAATCTAAGGATAATGGTTGTAGAGGAGCACCTAGAAACAGAAGTTAATGGCCTAGGAAATTTGTTTAACAGGATCCTAGCAGAGAACTTCTTAAACATGCAAAATGATAGGCCTATTCAGATACAAGAAGCTTTTAGAACTCCAAACAGGCCAGACCAGAATAGGACATCCCACCGTCACATTATATTCCACACAGAATCAACTCACACCAAGGAAAAGATCCTTAAAGCTGTCAAGGAGAAAAGATTAATCACCTATAAAGGGAAAGGAATTAAAATCACCTCAGATTTCTCAGCAGAGATAATCAAAGCAAGAAGAGCCTGGAATGATGTATGCCATGCCCTAAAAACAAACAACCATCAACCAAGAATACTGTACCCAGCTAAACTCTCCTTCATAACTGAAGGCCAAAAAAAAAACTTCCATAGCAAAGAAATATGGAAACAATACATCTCCACCAAACCAGCCCTACAAAAGATTCTTAAAGATGTTCTACACATAGAAAATCAACAAGACCACAATAAAGGTCAAGAAACTGCACCCAAACTGAGAATCCAAGAACCATAGGAAGAACCCAGATTTTCAACCCCCAAGAAGGTGGATAACATGGCAGGAACTCCCAAATACCTCTCAGTCCTTTCTCTTAAGGTTAAAGGACTGAACGCTCCAATTAAGCGACAGAGACTGTCTAGTTGGATCAAAAAACAAGACCCTTCTCTCTGCTGTCTTCAGGAGTCACATCTTGCCCATAAAAAAAAAAAAAAAAACATTTTCAATGTTAAAGTTTGGAACAAAATCTACCAAGCAAACGGCCCCCATAAACAGGTGGGAGTTGCAATCCTAATATCAGATAAACTAGAATTCAAATTAAAATTCGTGAGAAGAGATAAAGAAGGTCGCTACATACTAATTAAGGGATCTCTCTTTCAGGAGGTTATTATAATTCTAACTATCTACTCACCAAACAATGGAGCAATCAAATTTATCCAAGACTACTTTCCCTCATATCCCATGGAAATTCAAAGACATTAATTGTTGGGGATTTTAACACACCACTCTCCCCACTAGATAGATCAACTCGGCAAAAACTCAACAGAGAAACTGCAGATCTAAACAGCTGCATAGATCAACTAGATTCAACAGATATCTACCGAACATCCTACCCAGCAGCATCAGAATACACGTTTTTCTCAGCAGCACATGGAACATTTTCTAAAATACACCACATTTTAGGCCACAATGCAAACTTGTCCAAATTCAGAAACATTGAAGTTATACCGTGCATTCTCTCTGACAACAAGGGAATAAAATTAGAACTCAACACCAAAAGCCACCAAAGAAAGTCTGGTATCACATGGAGGCTGAACAACACACTGCTGAATCACGAGTGGGTCATAGAAGAGATTAGAATGGCAATTCAAATGTTCATGCTATTCAACAAAAATGAACACACAAATTACCAGCTCCTCTGGGATACAGAAAAAGCACTACTCAGAGGCAAGTTTATAGCTCTGAGCTCCTACATCAACAAATTGGAGAGATCTGAACCCAACAATTTAATGACACATCTAAACCTCTTGAAAAAGAGCAGCAAGATAAAAACCAATCCAGTAGACGCGAAGAAATAATTAAAATTAAATCAGAATTAAATGAATTAGAATCCAAAAAAACTATAGAAAGAATCAGCAAAACAAAGAGTTGGTTCTTCGAAAAACTTAAAAAAATTGAAAGACACTTAGCAAATCTTATCAGAAAAAGAAGAGAACACACCCAAATAAATAAACTCAGAGAGGAGAATGGAAACATCACCACGGAAACAACCAAGATTGAGAACATTATAAGGGAATACTTTTCAAAACTTTATGGTAATAAGTTTGAGACCTTGACAGAAATGGACCTTTTCCTAGCAAATATTGACATGCCAAACCTAATCCAAAATGAGTTAAACAAGCATAACAAGACCATATCCAGCATTGAAATAGAAACAGCAATAAGAGACCTTCCAGCAAAGAAAAATCTAGGACCAGATGGTTTTACAGCGGAATTCTACAAGGCCTTCAAAGCAGAGCTCACACCAATACTCCTCCAACTCTTCAATGAAATTGAACGAGAAAGTTCACTACCGAACACATTCTAGGAAGCCATCATAACCCTCATCCCAAAACCTGGCAGGGACTCATCAAAGAAAGAGAACTATAGACCCATTTCTTTGATGAATATTGATGCAAATCTTCTCAACAAAATTTTGGCCAACCAACTTCAACAATTCATCCAAAAAATCACACACCATGATCAAACAGGATTCATTTCAGGGATGCAAAGCTGGTTCAATATACGCAAATCAATTAATATTATTCATCACATCAACAGGAGCAAGAATAAGAACCACATGGTTCTCTCAGTAGATGCAGAAAAAGCATTCTACAAGATCCAACACCCCTTTATGATGAAGGTTTTGGAAAAATTAGGAATCCATGGAACATTCCTCAATACAATCAAGGCTGTATATGACAAACCTACAGCCAGCATTATACTTAATGGTGAAAAACTAAAGCCATTTCCTATTAACTCAGGAACAAGACAAGGATGTCCACTCTCTCCACTTCTCTTCAATCTAGTATTAGAATGCCTAGCTACAGCAATAAGACAAGATGCAGACATAGAGGGGATACAAATAGGGAAAGAAGAAATAGAACTCTCCGTCTTTGCAGACGATATGATCTAGTATTTAAAGAATCCCATAGACTCCACTCCCAAATTACTCAAGCTGATTCAAAACGCTGACAAAGTAGCAGGGTATAAAATTAAACCCCCAAAATCAATGGCTTTTCTCTATGCCAACAATGAGAAAAGCGTGGCTGAAATTAGGAAAGCAACTCCATTTGTAATAGCCCCTCAAAAAATAAAATACCTAGGAATTAACTTAACTAAAGAAGTGAAGGACCTCTATGATGAAAACTTTAAAATCTTGAAAAAGGAAATCAACCCAGAACTTAAAAAATGGCAAAACCTCCCATGCTCCTGGATTAGAAAGATTAACATCGTGAAAATGGCAATACTTCCCAAGGCTATCTACAAATTCAATGCGATACCTATCAAAACTCCAACCTCATTCTTCAAGGAAATAGAAGAGGCAATCCAGAAATTCGTATGCAACAAAAAAAGACCCCGAATAGTAAAAACGCTCCTCAATGGAATGAACACTGCTTGAGGAATATCTATACCAAATTTCAAACTCTACTATAAAGCCATAGTAATCAAAAAAGCATCGTATTGTCATAAGAACAGACCTCAGGACCAATGGAATAGAATTGAAATCCCAGAAATGAACCTACAGACCTATAGCCATCTAATCTTCCATAAGGGAGCTAAATCAATAGAATGGAAGAAAGACAGCCTCTTCAGTAATTGGTGCTGGCAAAATTGGTTAACTACATGTAGAAAACTAAAGCTAGATCCTTATATATCACCCTGCACCGGAATCAACTCCAAATGGATCAAAGACCTTGAAGTCAAAGCAGACACTCTGAAAACATTACAGGATGGAATAGGAGAAACCCTATATCTCCTTGGCTCAGGCCGAAATTTTCTGAATAGAGACCCGGAAATACAACAAATCAAAGAAAGGTTGGACAAATGGGATTGCATAAAGTTGCAGAACTTCTGCATAGCAAAGGACATAGCTAGCAAGATCAATAGAAACCCACGGATTGGGTGAAGATCTTTACTAGCCATACAAAGGACAAGGGTCTATTATCTAAAATATACTTGGAACTCAAAAAATTAAATCCCCCAACAACAAATCTTCAAAGAAACTACTACCCAATAAACAAGTGGGCTAAAGACTTAAAGAGAAACTTCTCTGAAGAAGAGAGAAGTAATGGCAAAAGACACATGAAGAAATGCTCAACGTCCCTAGCCACAAAAAAATGCAAATCAAAATAACATTGAGATACCACCTCAATCCAGTTAGAATGGCAAAAATCAAGAACTCTAACAACAGATGCTGGAGGGGATGTGGACAGAAGGGAAGCTTACTTCATTGTTGGTGGGAATGTAAACTTCTTCAACCACTTTGGAAAACAGTATGAGGTTCCTCTAAAGTCTCCACATAGAACTCCCCTATGACCCAGCAATCCCACTTTTGGGCATTTACCCAAATGTTTACAAACAAGACCACACTAAAGCTACCAGCACAACTATGTTTATTGCAGCATTATTTAGCATAGCTAAGATCTGGAACTGACCCAGATGCCCCTCAGTAGATGAATGGATCAAGAAAATGTGGTATATATACACAATGGATTTCTATGCCTCCATCAGAAAGAATGACATTGCCCCATTTGTTAGGAAATGGAAAGACTTGGAAACATTATATTAAGCGAAGTAAGCCAGGCCCAAAGAAACATAGGCCCCATGGTTTCCCTTATTTACAATATCTAGTATATGTATGAGTCAAGCAGAAAAGGTCAGATAATGTGATGTTAGAAAAATGAACCCTTAGATATGTATTTTAAGGTTTTTTTTCTTTCATGCATGACTTTCTAACTCATTTATAAGATTATTGAACCATATCTAGTATATGTATGAGTCAAGCGGAAAAGGTCAGATAATGTGATGTTAGGAAAATGAACCCTTAGATATGTATTTTAAGGTTTTTTTTCTTTCATGCATGACTTTCTAACTCATTTATAAGATTATTTCTTTGCAGCTTTGTATGTCCCTCCCCCACAGTATAACCCCTGATTTCACTATATTTGATGTCAGTATAACTTGTGGAGGAGATGGGGAAAAACACGTCGTTTAAGGATACAGGTGGACCTGTTGCAACAAAGAGAAGTACAAGTTGTCATGTCCAAAACGAGCTTTACAACGTCGGTGCGGGGTGGTGGGAAAGATTGGGACTGGGGGGGGGGGGGCTAGGGGGGCGGCTGGGAAGGGATGTGAAGGGTAAAAAAAGGAGGAGGCTGCAATGCTTGGTAAGAAGTGTACGCATTATCCTGCCCATGTAATTGTAACCCCTCTGTACAGTATGTTCACAAATAAAAAAAAAAAGAGTGCATTAACGTTGTGTGAGTTGAGAGGCTAATTTTTATCAGAATTTAAACATAATGAAAAATTGATGATTTTAAAATAAAAAGCTTAAAGGTACAATTTTAATGTGACTTGCACAAAGAGACATCTTTTCTTTTATTCTCCACAATTACTCAACTACAGGAAGTTCATGTAATTCAAATAAAGATGTTTCAGAAATAGATTAGACACATAAAGAAAAAGAGGTCCAGAATTGGGTGGTGCATTATTTAAAAATAGAAGTCAAATAAATATTAACCATAATTCAAAATAATAGCAATCATGAAAAGAGAAGATTTTAAGAAGAATGTATAAAAAGTGATAGTGCCAGAAATGCCTTTGGAGCTGCTCTCTGAGATTTTGGGTTTCTAGTACATGACAATTCGTAGGACTGGTTTGGTGGAGAAATATTGTTTGTTTTTCTTTGCTATGGAACGTTTTTATTTGACCTTTGGTTATGAAGGAGTGTTTAGCTGGGAACAGTATTCTTGGTTGATAATTATTTGTCTTTAGGGCATGGCATACATCATTCCAGGCACTTGCTTTAATTGTCTTTGCTGAGAAATCTGAGGTGATTCTAATTAGTTTCCCTTTATAAGTGATTGATCTTTTCTCCTTGACAGCTTTAAGCTTCTTTTCCTTGCTCTGAATTGATACTTTTCAGATTATAATGTGACAGTGGGATGTCCTGTTCTGGTCTGGTCTTTTGGGGGTTGTAAATGCCCCTTGTATCTGAATAGGCCTATCTTTTTGCATGTTTGGGAAGTTCTCTGCTAGGATCCTGAAACAAATTTCTTCGACCATTAACGTCTATTTCTAGGTGCTGCTCTACACACATTTTCCTCAGATTAGGAATTCTGATGGTGTCTTCCAAATATTGAATAGATATATCATATTTTTTGGGTTTGTCTTAGGTAATTGTTCTTTCTCTATAACACCTAGGCTGTCTTCAATACCTGAGATTCCATCTACTGCATGGTCTAACTTTCTTGCCAAGACTTTCTTCTTTGTGTTTTATTTCTTTTCCTTCTAATTGGTGGGCTTTGATGGCTTCAAATTTTTTGTTGGAGCTTTGTTTTAGGTCTTGGATTAACTTCTTTACTTCCTTAATTTGGTGTTATGTGCTTATTCTCAAATCACTTAGTCGATTGGTGATGGTTTCCTTGGACTCCCATTCCTTCTGGTGGTCTCCATTCATCATTGCTTTTGTGGTCTCCTAGAATTCTTTCAGCTGTCTGTTTATGGATTCCATGAATGCCTGTATTGATCTTTGTCTTTTCTCATCCCCCTCTCGCAATTCCTGTATTACTCTTTGATTAGCTTCCTCATGTTCATGCAATTCCTGTAGTTCTCTTTGGCTGTTCTCAGCCTGCTCACACAATTCCTTTGTATGTCTTTGTCTGTTCTCAGTCTGCTCATGTAATTCCTGTCTTTCTCTTTGACTGTTCTCACCCTGCACACACAATTTCTGTATTTCTCTTTGACTGTCCTCAACCTGCTCATCCAATTCCTGTATCAATCTTTGAGTAGCTTCTTCATGCTCATCAGATTCCAGTATGAATCCTTGGTTTGCCTGTTTCTCCGTATCACACTCACACTCGTCCTTTGCAGGTTTTCAATCTTTTCATTCACCATGTTTACCAATAGTATTTGTAGAGATTTTTGGGAACTCTCCTCTGGATTATTTATTAACTATTCTGTCAACTGATTATCTCTTGTGTTTTTCCGGCTTGTTCTGCCCATTTGGTATGAAAGTAACACCAATTTTGTGCTAGAACATCATTTTAAGGCAAGCATCAACCAAAGTCTTGTAGTAGCACAGTCAAAAGACTGCAGATACAATCTAGTTACCAGATAAAATCTATTCAATATCAAACAACTATGGATTAATGGGCTAAGAACAACAAAGCAGAATTTGGCAAACCAGAAATTATTAGTTTTAAGGAGAAATGTGGGGAAGATAAGATTAGAGGGATGTGGACAGATAAAAGGAGAGTGAATTTAGCCAAGTCCTAATCTCATAGAGGGAAATGGATTGGACAGAATGATAGGACAGAGATTAAGAAAAAAAAATAAACAAGAAAAAATGAAAAAAAGTTTAAATTAAAAAAGTGAAACACTTAACAAGTATGTATGTTTAAATATGATATTGAGAGAAGAAAAGGATAGGATGTTAGGAAGGCAAGGATAGAAAGGAGACATGAAAAACTAAAAAAAAACCTCTCAAATTTAGTTACCTTAAAATTATATAGGTATAAATTGGTAATACTGATATTAAAGAATTTAAGAGAAAGAGGTTGTGAATTAAATAATAAATTTCTGGATTAAGTGTGTACACAATGGCAGATAAAGTCTAATTATCAAACATGGGTAAATATTTGGGGATTATCAGAACAGTAATTAATTCTTTCAAAAAAGAAAGCAATAAAAAAAGACCAAAAAGTCAGGAGTAATAACAAAAAGGAAGGAAAGAAGGAAGGAAGGAAGGAAGGAAGGAAGGAAGGAAGGAAGGAAGGAAGGAAGGAAGGAAGGAAGGAAGGAAGAAAGGAAGGGAGCGAAAAAGGAAGGGACAAAACCATTTAATTTATAAAATATATTTAGCCCAACAAAAACTTCATATAATGAATCCTTTAGTAAATTCAAGTTGTCAATTTTCACTTCTTTGCGTGTTCTGGATTCATAAATGTAAGCAACAAATGAAGGATCATAAATAACCTCGTGAATCTGTTTGCATCTGTAGTAATATGTATGCAAATCTTTTTCTCATTTTCTATACATTACCAAATAAATATTTGCCAACAATTTACACTTAGGTATAAATATTCTAAAAATTGATTAAACCAAAGGATGTCAATATATTATATAATGTGAATACAAGGATTTGTATTGCTATTAATATTACAGTCTTAATGTTATATAATTATAAAAATTTTATTATGTATTTTATCAGAGAAATTAGCATGCTCTGATTTTGGTGTCTGAGTCCTAATAGCAGAAAGTAATTAAAATCAAAAGAGATCTGTATTTGATGGCTCAAATGAATGTTTCTGAAAGCAATTAACTCGTTGGAGATTGTTCAAATACATCAAAAGGTCCTTAAAAAGGCTGTGCCACATTTACAAGATTACCTATGATGTGATTCAAGAGCCACTAAACAATCATATTTCACTTTGCTATCACTATAATTATTCCCATTTTAAAAAGAATTATTCACATGTCACATGATATAAGTTTGTCCTTAAGTTATTATCTTCTGTGAAATAATATCCAAATGATACTCTACACTGAGTTAAAGCAAAAATTGCAAAAAAAGTATTGGACTATGTAACTCCTTCCAGATACACATGTTGAAATTCTATTCCCCCTTCTGGTGATATTAGAATCAACCTTTCAGAGATGACACTACAATAATGATCCTGATGAAAGAAGCCCAATATAATTATTCTGCCATGTGAACGTCCAGCAAGTAGATTATAATGAACCAGAAAGTGGACCCCCATAAGATAAGGAATTGTTTGAACAACATTTTTATTAATATTAATAAATTAATATTCAAGCTTCTAGCATATGGGTAATATACTCCTGTTGTTTTTAAGCCACTTACTTTTAAGTATTCTCTTATAAAAGCCCAATGGCTGACAAAAGGCAAAGTAATATTTAGTTAATATCACAAATTCTGACAAAAATATTCATAAAATTTTATTATTTGAATTTTATTCTCCAAGTCTACAGGTTAAAAATATTTTTAAATTGGAATTGAATTGAAGTTCAACTCTATTCATCTATCATAATTAATTTTTGAATATTTTTATTATCTTTAAGTAGTTGTACATTCACTGAGTTTATGGATACTGTGTATCTTGATCACTGTCACCTCTTTCAACATTCTCATCCACCCCTCCCAAACAACCCCAATCCTATGTATCTCAATATTATGTTATGGAATCACTTGACATTTAACAAAGCAGTTTATGTGTACAATGCACCTGGAATTGTGTTACCACTTCAACATCTTCACTCCCATTTCACCCTACCCTTTCCTTTGTATATTTCAATTCTTGGAAGTATACAATGGATTCTTGCCTGTATACTATCCTTTTCACCTTCAATTTCCTACCCCTCACATAATGCCCCCCACTGTCCTCTCTTGCAGTACATATTTATTGGTAATTATTTTGTTGAGCTGTGACTTAGTCTTTTAAGAGAATTATGGAATTTTCACTCTCCAGTGACTCTGACACTTCAGATAATTCATTTGTACCTCCTTGCATACCATCCAGTGTGTTTACTTTTACATTTATAAGCACCTTCTATCTACCACAAATGAGGAAAATCATGCAAGCTAAGTTTCTCTGAGTGGGCTTTATTTCACTTAATATTATTTATAATTGTTTCATTTTCCTTAAGGATGGTGCAATATTATTCTTTCTGATGGATGAACAGAATTCCATTATGTATGCATATATATGTGTATATATATATGTGTATATATGTATGTATATAAATATACATATATACACACATATATAATTGTAAATTGGGATCAATAACATTAGGTATATATATAATATATATATATAATTTATATATACATATGTTATTCTTTATCTCTTTTTACAATGAGAGGCATCTGAGCTGCTCCCTTATGTTGGCTAGAGAAAATAATGCAATAATGACCATGATTTTGCTGGTAGCTTCAGTTTGGCCTTGTTTCTGCTCCATTGTATAAATGCCTGTAAGTGGAATGCTGGATCATAGATAGCTCTCTATTCAGTTCTCTGAGCAATTTCCATAGTGTTTTCCAAAGGGGTTGAACAAGATTACATTCCCAATAACAGGGTAATAGTGTTTCCTTTGGGCCACATTTATCAATAACTGTGATTGTTCATTTTTTCATAATGACATTGTAACAGGGGTGAGATGAATCTCAGTGTTATTTGGATTTGCATTTCTTTTATGGAGAGAGATGTGTCTATTTGTCATGCTTACCTTTTCTTCTAAGAAGTATTATCCCATATATTAATTGGGTTCTTGTTTATTTGAGGCTTTATTTTTGTTGGGTTTAACGTTTTGATCTCTAAATATGCGTTAATTATGAAACCAATTGTCTGATTCTTAGCTAGTAAAAATCTTCCATTCTGTTCTCTTTCTATATATCCTGCTAACTTTTTCCTTTGGCATGAAGAAAATCTTCAGTATGATGCAATTCTATTTACCCAGAAAAATAATGATATTACACCATCCATAAGCAAATGGAAAGACTTGGACCAAACTTATATTAAGTGAAGGAAGACAGACTCAAAGAAATATAAGTTGCCTGATATCTCTCATTTGTTATATTAGAATGTGCCTCTAATTCTAAAAGTAAAAACACTTGGATGGTAAAAGAGAAAACATTACACTTGCACATAATAAATTATAAGGGATTCTAAACATTTATACAGTGAGGTCAAAGGAGGATGCCTTTTTGAGAAGATCACCAAGGGTAAATATCTATATGAATATCATCATATAAAATAATGTTCATTAAAATAATCTCCAAGAAAAGACAATGAGAGGTTTTTTTATTATTATTTTGCTTTTTCCTTCTGTGTTCTGATGCTGTATTTTTTATATTTCTGCACCTTTTGTCTCATATGTAAGTTTGGAAAGTGCAACGGGGAACACAGAAATGGTGAGACACAGGGTTAACAAATACAGCAGTGCTACTCAATACACGCTACATTGTAAATGAACTGTACAACTTATGGGGGAGGGAGGTTGAAAGGGAAAAACTGGGAGTATATGAGGGAAGAGGTGACACTGTTCAAAAAGAAATGTGCTCATTATTTGACTTATGTAATGGTAACCCTTCTGTACATGATCTTTACAAATTAAAAATGGACCTCATAAAGAGGTCAGAGTAGTTATACTAATATTAGATAAAATATGCTTTAAATTAAAAGTGATATGACAGTAAAAAAGAGACAAAGAACTATATTAAATATTCATAAAGAAAACTCTCCATCAGAGGGATATAACAATTTTAATTATCAATGCCTTGAATCCTAGAGCTCCCAAATTCATCAGACAAATACTACTTACTCTAAAAACATGCATACATCCAAATACATTGTTCGTTGCTTGAACACATCATTCTTACCTCTGAACAGGCCATCCAGGTAAAAACTTAGCAAAAAACTTCAGAGCTAAATAACTGCATTGACAAGCTATACCTAACAGATATCTACAGACTATTTCACCTAACAGCTTCACAATACATATTCCTCTCAGAAGCCCCTGTAACATTCTCCAAAATAGATCAGATCTTAGATCACAAGGAGAGTCTATGAAAATTCAAAAATAAAAATGAAATTACTCTTTACATCTTGTCAGACCATGATGGGACCAAATTAGATCTTGACCTCAAAAGTCATCACAGAAAATTCTGAAACTCACAGACTGAATAACACATTGATAAATCATCAGCGAGTCACTGAAGAGATATGAAGGGAAGTTGCAACGTTTATGGAATTCAGTAGAAGTGAACATACAAAATACTACCACCTCTGGGACACAAAAACACGGCAATACTCAGAGGAAAATTTACGTCTTTGAGTATGCATATCAACAAATTAGAACCATCTTGAATCAGCACTAATGATGTGGAACTATGTCTTTGAAAAACAGGAACAAGCCAAACCAAAAACTGGTAAACAGAAATAATACAAAGTAGATTAAAGAAATAAATGAATTAGAGTCTTAAAAAACGTACAATCATAATTGACATTTATCTACTAGTAGCTCACATATTTGCCCAATGAAGGTCAACCTAGCTATTTTCAGAGATAGACTCAACCAGCTAAAACCAGTGAACAAAACAAACTTCTAGGATTCTAAGAAACAACATTATTTTGCCTTTTTAAAATAAATTTACTCAGCTGTTCTTATTAAGGTGATTTATAGATGGATTACAATTACATGAGTCAGGTAAAGAGTCCATTTCCTTTTGTGAAATGTCTTCCGTTCCCTCACTTGTTCCCAGTTCCACCCTCCTGTTCCCATCCATGTGTTAAATAGTTCACTTTCATCAATGTGCAATTTTTCGCTCTTTTCCCTAAAGCTCTGTGCCCACCCCTCACCTTCCTGAAGATGTACAATAAATATGCCAGGCATAAGGTAAAGAAGAGAGAATTATCACAAGTATAAACAACAAAAAAAAACAAAAAGTTTTCTGTTTCCATATTTCATAGTTTGTTTGCATATGTATATCTTGTTATATAAATATAATTGTTTTTTATCATAACGTTAATTCAGGGATTAAGGTGTGATAACATAATTTTGCTTTCTATTTAATAATACTTTTTATTTTAATATGAAAATTGTAAGTAACACAATTCATGTTCTAGTGAAATTTATAGGCTTAGATTTAAAGTTAAATTTTGAAAATGCCTAATATTTCCATTTTGGCAACCAAAATGAAAAACAGGCATGTTTTATCCTCAAGAATGTCATTATTTCATATGTAAAAAAGTAAACTACATGTAACATTAATTCAGTGGAAATGAGCAATCAAATACTTATGCAATGCATCAATTCCATAATTATGAAATTTATTGATAAAATTAATAAAACTTGTTTTAAGTACATTACTTAAGACATGAAACAATGATAATTTTCTCTTCTAGGTGAAGTTGATATAGAAATTAGAGTTCTGTGTGCTTGATATGTGTCGATTTACACATATGATTGGCTCATCTCTATGTTATTTGAAGATAACTGAGAACAGGACTAGAATAAAAATAAATCACGCAAATGCTTAGCTGTATTTTGTGACTAAATATGTCTTTATTCTATTTGAAAAATCTGGTAAATTTATTTAAGTCACATCAACAATAATGAGAAATAAACAGCCCCTAGCTCCTAAAAAGATAATAAGATAAAAGGAAACAACAGAAAAAAATTGAACTTCATTTTGCACGTGGTCTTCGTATAATTTGGTGCTTTGTAATTGTGGATTATGTGACTATCCCATAATTTGGGCTCAAATCAGAAGGACTATTGGAAGAAAATTTCAAAATGTAGAGCAGCTAACACAGCTGTGCAGTTGTTTGTAGGTTTCACTACATTCACAGCTGGACATCAAATGTACAAAGGAAATAATTCTGCTGTTTTGCATGCAAGAATGTGATGAAAAGCATACTTTTATCTTCTTAGATGAAATAAGAAGACCACACTTTAAAAGATGACTAAACGATTAGCCTTTTGAATAACAGTGCCATTTTTTGGGGGGGTCCGGTCGTGGGGCCCGAACTCTGAGCCTGGGCGCTGTCCCTCAGCTCTTCAGCTCAAGGCTAGTGCTCTACCACTTGAGCCACAGTGCCACTTCTGGATTTTTTTCTTTTTGCTTATGTGGTGGTGAGAAATCAAACCCAGGGCCTCATGCATGCAAGGCAAGCACTCTAAAATTGAGACACCTTCCCAGCCCCAACAGTGCCATTTTTAAGGCACTCTAGATAATTCAAGTCTTGCATCCCTCCACAAATATTAATGCCATTCACAAATCATTGCTGAAGGGAATTTCCAGTTTTATTTGATATTTCAAATTGCTTAGGAGTAACAGAAAAAATAATTCAAGTTGTTGAGAAAATTTACTTTAGAATAAGCAAACAAATCAGATTCAATTCCATAGCATAACCTTTACGAAAAATGAATTCAGGAATATGGCATGTCCTTTGTAATTTAATATGAGTAATTAGGGCAAAATGCCAAAAACAGACTCTAAAAAGAAGTCTTTGTTAAGATATATTAAAGATTACCTACAGACAGGTAATTTTACCTACATTTTCTATTATATGATAACATATTTTTGGCTGCTAATCAGAGAGACTCAAAATTATTATTAATTATGATATGAAAAATGCATCATCATGAATAAAAGAAATCAGGGAGTAGATGGCTCAAGAGCTGGTTGGTTCTGTTAAATGTTCTCATTATTTTGAATTTCTGGTGTTTTTGTATGTGTGGAATTATGAATGTATTTTATGTCTGGGCAGGAAGATTGATTATTAGATCATTGTCTGATACCCAATGTCAGGAACCTAACCTGAGTGAAAGTGGTAAATGTGTGTGTGTGTGTGTGTGTGTGTGTGTGTGTGTGTGTGTGTGTGTGTGTGTGCCTGCCAGTCTGTATTTAGAAGGAAGTGTCTTATTTCTCTCAGGGTATAAACTTAATTCTATTAGTTTTATTACATTAATGACCGCAGATAAATGTAATTAACATTTTGAAACATATGTTTATATTCTTTTGATTGCATGAACAAACTAATAATTTATGTTTGGGGTATGAGTTTTGTGGAAGGTCAGCTGAAAGTATAAACATTTGGAATCTTGAGGAAGATATCAATGACAATCATTCCAGTATAGAACAATTTTAGACAACACTTGAAGGATATGTAAACCTATATGAAAATGAAACATTTATTGATTTTTCCATAGCTACAGTATTCTATAAATTTGTAGGAAAACAAGTTAAATTATGGAAACATAAAAGTAATGTGATTATTTATTGCATACAGTTTTACATTTTGGTTTCGTCAAGTCAAAATATCATTTAGTTTTACTGTATAGGAAGGAAAACCCTAAATATTATAGTTTGTGCCATGTTTCATATTAGGAAGCTTTCTCTGTATCAATAAGTTTATTTCTTTTGTTTCTGCTTTCCTATTCATAATTCTGTTTCTCATAGTAGTTTTCTAAGGACTTTTTCTTTCTCCCAATTTGGGGCTTGAACATAACTCATGCTCAGTTTGCTAACAGTAGTCAGTCTACCATTTGAACCATGTCCCAGCCCAGAAATTTTTGTAGTTAGTTGGAGATAGAACCTCATGAACTTTCCTACCACACAGAAAACCATTATCCCCCAAGTCTCATCTTTCTTAATTACTAGCGTTATAGAGATGAGTCATGGACCCCAAGAGTCAATGACTTTTCATGTATTATAGAATACACATGTTTGCTAGTAATTGTAATAATAAACTACCACAGCTTGAGTGCATTAACACTGTAAATATATTTCCTCTGAGCTGGTGGAACTAAAACTCCAAGATCAGAGTTTTCTTCTTCTGAGTCCTCTTTCCGTGGCATATTCAAGACCTTCTGCTTCTCTTGGAGGAGACTTCAACTTCAATGTTACCATTGAGATTCTGTTTCCACATGCAGTCACTTTCTAAGACAATAGGTTTTTGATATTTAGTATGATTTCAGTGGGACAGTATCCAACACATAACATATTACTTAATGGATGAAAGGAAATCATTTCTTTGTGGCATGGAAGTTATGGTTATACTTTTTAAAAAGAGCAAAAAAAGTAAAGGCTTTATTAGAGCTTGTTAAATGAGTATGAAATCATGACCTTAGACATGCAAAATTCTTACCCTTGCACACACTTATATTTCTAGGGGAACTGGAGGATTGAACCCAAAACCGTATACTTGTGAAACAGCATCTCTACTACTACCATATCTGCAGATTATAATTGGATTGCTTATTTTGAGGCAGTATCACTATGCCTGGGTATTCTTGGACTGTGGTCCTCCTAACACAAACATAAAACATTGCACCCAGCAAATGGTTAGAGTATCTGAAACTTCATTTTGTGTGTGGGCTTGCTTGGAGCTGGAATTCTCTAATCTCTATTTTCCAAGTAGATAATATAGGTTTGAGCAACTTTATCCAGTAAAAGTATGCAATTTCAAAATATCTTGATATTGCCAATATTTGTGCTTAACATATATAGCTAACCATAATTTTCTCCCTCTTTTGTTTAGTTCTCTGAGTTGAAAACATTGACTTTCTTGATATACATGGCTTTGTTTTGGATGAAATCCCATCACAATAAAAAAAATCCCCCAAAAGTTTATGTCAAAAATCATGGAAAAGAAGGCTTCAATTTGGAAAAAAAAACAAACAAACACTGATCCTTAAGTTATAAATGCAGTACATTTATAGTATTCGTCAATACTTTCTTAAGTATGAGGAGGAAGGCAGAAATGTGAAAGATGTCAGGTCTCTGTAGAAATTCTGTAGTTGTCTCTTCATGTTATCTTCCTTCATTAAAACTTGCTTTATTAAAACGCTCTGGGTGTATATTGGTTGGACTGATTGGTAATTTCTCCAGGAAATGAAGCTGATTTTAGAAGGCTGATGGGGTGGTAAAAAAAGGAATGATTAGAATGAACACAAATATTGCCACAGAATGAGCTGACCAGGTTTAACTGCTGTACAGTAAAACAAAGCAAAGTTTCAATTCTGATGATCCACATTGGAACATATATAGATAGATACTTATACATATACATATAAATACACATATACGTACATACATGAACAATTAAATCTCCAGTAGACTATAGAGAAAGTTGGTGTGACAAGTATTAAACTACATCAAACTGGTTGCAGGAAATGTCCATTAAAATATAAATAGTTTAGCATAGATTTTGTAAAGAATGAAAATTCTTCATTATATACTTTACAAATATCCTTAGTATGTTTTAAGTTTTTTTTTATTGTGAAAATACCGTATAGAGAGGTTACAATTACATGGGCAAGGAAATGAGTACATTTCTTTTTTTTGGGGGGGTGGCAGGGGTCCAGTCGTGGGGCGTGAACTCTGGGCCTGGGTGTTGTCCCTCAGTTCTTCAGCTCAAAGCTAGCACTCTACCACTTGAGCCACAGCTACATTTTCGGCTTTTTTTGCTTATGTGGTGCTGAGGAATCGAACCCAGGGCCTCATGCATGCAAGGCAAGCACTTTACCTCTGAGCCACCTTCTCAGCCCCATAATGAGTACATTTCTTATCAAGCATTGTTACCTCCTCCTTTGTTTCCCCTTACCATCCCTGTCCATCTTCCCCTTCTGAACCTCCCCCAAACCCAAGCCAAAATTGTTAAGTTCGTTTTTCTACATAACATCTTGTACATCTCATTGATGCAGTAGGTCCAGTTATATCCCTATTTTAACAATTTGTTTTTTCCCTTCCCCTCCATAAATTATACCAACATCAAATACAGTGAAAACAGGGGTAATTTTTTTATTGCAGTAGGAGCATCTATATGATGCTGAAAATTGGAATTGCACAAAATATGCAACATGGCTAGGCACTGGTGGTTCAAGGATGTAATCTTAGCTAGTTAAGAGGCTGAGATCTGAAGATCACAGTTCAAAGCCAATCTGAGTAAAAGTTCATTAGATTCTTATCTCCAATTAACCACCAGGGCAAATGGAATTCCAGTTCAGATTGTATGTTGAGCACTGGCCTAGAACACGAAAACACCATCCAGGCCCTGAGTTTAAGCCCTGGGATCAACAGAAACTAGAACATAAAATAAAACCTGAAGTTAGATATTTTATAATGAAGCACAAGTTAATATACTCTACATTGTTAGAAAGACTAGACTTGTGTTAGCTTTATAACCTACCATAATAACTGATATTGTCCATTTATTAAACAGAAAGTCTTACTCAGATTTACAAGTTTAAAGGTTTCAGTGTATGTTTAGTTGGTTTTATTGCTTTGGGGCATGTCACAAGACAATATCAAGGTGGGGAGTATGTCAAAGGGAAAAGTTTTTGACCTAGAATGATTAAAAGATGTAAAAAGAAAGTAGACGAGAGTCTATGTTCTCATAGATTTCACACTGAAGAACTTACTCTCCAGAAGAACTATTCAGGTATTCTCCAGAGTCTGGTAAGAAATAGAAAGTCATTTTTCTTTAACACATAGGTCTTTCTGGGGCATTCTAAATTCAAATGGCAACATCTTCACCAATGATAATGACATGTCCAGGGGTAGAAGCAACTAGATATTTCTATAAATTCTAATTAGATCTCAGCAGACTAAATATTTTCTGGAATTCCTATTAAAATATTTTCTTGCAGATGGAGTGGGTCTTTATACTACAAATGTGTGTATCTGTGTGCATGTATGTGTGTATATGTGCGTTTGAAAAAACTAATATAACAATGTATCAGATAAAAGTATTTCGTATGGCCTGTCATTTTTCTTCTCAAACCAGGAAGGTGTGGCACAATTCCCAATCAAATCCTATCCAAGATTCAAACATTAAAGCTGTCCCAAAAGGTTTACATGGCAACCCTAACACATCCATCCTGTTTAAGGTGGCCGTGCTATAGGAAAACTTTTAGTCTTACAATTACGTTGTCACCAAGGAAACAACATACAATATTTCTTTTAAAATTACCTAGATTGTAGAACACTTTAGCCAGAAAATTGAAGGAATATACTTTATGGGATTTAATTTACATATTTAGTCACTTAGATGAATGTCCTATATCCACAACTCAGAGCTCTATTAAACTACATAATTGCAAAACTCATCTATTACTCATCTGTTGAATTTCTTTTTAAAGTGTCTTTTAAATGACAAGGATGAAGAAATTTAAATTGGTTAATATTACCCAGTATTACTTTAATTTTTGATTAATAGTTAAAACAAACTGACAGACTATTAGTCCATAAAGATTTACAGAGTAAGTTTTTGGCTTATATTTTCATTTGTTCCTCTTTTTTGGCTTGTGACATAATTTTTTTTCAAAAAGGCAATTTGGTCTTAACCATTACCCACAAAATTTATGCTGTCATAGAATCACAGTGTTTTTCTGATTACTTTAAGGCAATAGAAGGCTCATTTTATGCCAACACAAAATATAAAATCCAATGACATTTTCACTGAACAAGCATTCATAAAAAATCATGAAATTATAAAGTAAAACACCATGCCAAGGCTAGCACTGTACCACTTGAGCCACAGTGCCGTTTCTGGTTTTTAGGACGTTTATTGGAGATAAGAGTCTCACAGATTTTTTGTCCATATAGCTTTCAACCATTATCCTCAGATCTTAGAGTCATGAATAGATAGGATTACAAGCATGAGCCAACAAAGCCCAGATCCAAGGCAATTTTAAAAAAGCAAGCTTATTGAAACTTCTGGCTTTTTCCAATAAACAAACTTATTTTTCAGCATTAATTTATAACTATGAGTTATTTTTAGATGTAACTGGGATTTTTAATAGATTCAAATATAATTTTTACTATTACTCAGTATCTCACAAATAGCCACTGTCATTAACTTTGCACAAAGTCAATTATTACATACTATCTTACACAGTATTATTACATTCTATAATGCATATAGTGTGAAGTGAAAATAGTTTGGACAATTTCATATAAATTATTAGGTGCTATTTTAACATTATAAATTCACAACTGTGTTTTTAAACTAAGGAAGAAAGATTTTAGTGTTAAAATCTAATATGAATGTGTAGTGTGTCCCCCCAAAAAATACTCTGGTTTTTCTTCAGATCGTACAAATCTTTCGCCTTTTACTAAACCAAAAATTCTGAGTTCATACAGACAAAATTATTTTCTTTTCACTAAAGACTTTGAAGTAATATCATTGGAAATAGTGAGGCAAATGGAGGAAGAATTAAACTCACATCCAACAATGTCTCTGTTATTTTGCTACTCCTCCACTAAGACCTGTCCATTCACAGTTGTCATAAAAATTCATGTCTCTCTTAGAATTCTATTTGAAAATGTTCTAAATCACTGATTCTATTTGTACTTTCTCTTATATAAAAAAAATATAAACACAAAACAATTGAAATAAAATGCACACATATGTTAAGTCACCATATCTGCAAAAAGAACCAAGAAAGTGGAACTTCCCCAGGAACAAAAACATGTTATGTACAGTTTTTTAAAAGTACAAAAACCTCAAATACATGTTAATTTGAGTAGAACTATAAGGATAACTGTCTCTCAGAAATAAGTTTGTTTTAATTTGTAATTAAGTTCATCTGGGTGAACCTAATATAGCAAATCCCTTGAAAGGATCAAATTGTTTAAAACAAATGTAACTGTATATGAAGTAAGATCTGCACATATTTGAAGGAAAAAATCCTACAGTATTAAATCACAAAAATCATGACATACTTAACATATTCATAAATGCAAAGAATAAGTCCAATAGTATCCATATTGACAACTAAATACAATTGATTTAACAAGCACAAAATATGCAAGTAATAGAATCTGAGCTGTTTACATGAGTGTACCTAATATAAACCTACTCTAAATTACACAGTTTGTAGAAGACTGAACATGGGTTATCTAAAGGCAAACATCAGCACATTATATAAATGAAAGTAAAAAATCTCATGAAAAGAGAGAATAGTAGCTTCTGGAAAATACAATTTTAATAAATGGTGGTCAAACTATTTCTAGTGTTGACAAAAAAAATTGCATACCTATTTAGTGAGATCGAGAAAAGACCCAAGATACCCGAACTGATTTGAAAGGTTGGCAAAGTAGCAGGGTACAACTATAACATTATTATGGATGTTGGCTATGGCATAGAATTCATTTACTCTTTGATCTGACAAATGAATATATGAAAAAACAGAATTTCTCCAACTAAATATCATGACCTAACTAAACACATAATCAGAAAACTCATCATGCAAGCCTTATTGCAACCTGGATAAAAAAAAATCAGTCATACTGATTCTGTATTTATTGTAAATGTTGATTTTTTCATAAATTATTTCCTTTAGTTTGCATTTTTGAAACATTTTGTTAAGTGTATATGGTTAACTAATTTTGGATTTCTCCTTCAATTTAGTTCTGAGTGTAATGTCTCACTTCAGTTCCTAACCCATGAAATGATGTTGTTTACAAAACAAATGCTCATAATCACTGTTTATAATACACATAATCTCATAAGCATGACACCAGTAAGCAGAGGTTAACATTTTGATATCATGGTCTCACTACTGATGAGGCCTATCTGCATGAGTATACTTGTACCTAGATTCCTCAGCCGAAATTTAGCCACTTTTAAAAAGTGTCACCTTTATCTGTCACCTATCAGTCATTAAACTTGTGTATAAAGCCTAAGGAAAATAAGGTATGAATTTAGCTTTTCTGCATTCACTGTATTTGATGTCGATATAATTTGTGGAGGGGAAGGGAAAAAACAAATCGTTTAAATATGGATACAGGTGGACCCATTGCAACAATGAGATGTACAAGTCGTTATGTCGAAAACGAACTTTACAACTTTGGTGCAGGGGGGCGGGGGGGGGGAGCGGGGAGGATTGGGCGGGGGGGGGGGACGGGAGGAGGATGAGAAGGGATGGGAAGGGGAAACAAAGGTGAAGCTACGATGTTTGATAAGAAATGTACTCATTATCTTGCCCATGTAATTGTAACCCCTCTGTACAGTATTTTCACAATAAAAAAATAATTTAAAAAAGAATTTAGCTTTTCTGAATATAAAGTAAACAAAATGAAGCATAAAGTAAATCACTGGTTTAAAGTCAAACTATTTCTCCAAAACATTCTAAACATTTCCTTACAATGCGTATTATTCTCAAGAAGGGAATGGGTAATGTGAGAAGAGGACTAACCAAGCATTGTCTTCAAATATACATAATTTGGATTTACCTCTTTATTTCACTATAAGCATTTTTTACTTGAAAAACCTGTTTGAATAATTGATTTCAAGATCAGGTATAATATATCCTAGTTGCATACACCAAACTACAGTCAGAAAATGGTATATAGCAATTAAGTAAGAAAACATATTCAATAAATAGCAAAAGTATATACCTATAGAGATAATATTTTGAAGAATGCATTGAAAATATTCTAATATAATAGTTAAGTTGATTGAACATTTTCACATTGACAGTAATTAACTACAATACTTTACTGCTAATTGGACAAGATTGTCTTTCTAAATGAGCAAAATATATTTCTCCTTTTACTTTGTCAAGGAATTAACTGAAAAAAGAAATTAACATATGAATCTATAACAACTGGAATGAATTTTTGTCTTTTTATTAGAAATTTTAATTTCACAAAGTATTTTTAATTGTGTTATACACATATGTCCACATAGTGTAGCTTGTTAAATTTTATTCCTGTTATTAATTTCATCACCCTATTTTTATACTTAAATTTTATTATGTGATCATACTAAGTTATAAAGTATTTGAACATATTTACTCCAAACTATTTCTCTTCATCTCCTCATTCACTATATTCCAAACTGAATAAGTTACATCTTCTTTGTGTGTGCAAATACTGTACAAAAGAGTTAGAATTACATAGCCGAGATAATGAGTACATATCTTTTTTGCGGGGAGGGTGTCTGGTCGTGGGGCATGAACTCTGGGCTTGGACACTGTCCCTCAGCTCTTCAGCTCAAGGCTAGCGCTCTACCACTTGAGCCCCAGCCCCACTTCCAGCTTTTTTGCTTTTTGCTTATGTTGTGCTGAGGAATTGAACCCAGGGCCTCATGCCTGCAAGGCAAGGGCTCTACCACTGAGCCACCTTCCCAGCACCAATGAGAACATTTCTTTTTTTTTAATGTGATATATATATTTTTTATTGTTTTATTGTGAAAATAGTGTACAGAGGGGTTACAATTACATGGGCAGAATAATGAGTACATTTCTTATCAAGATTTGTAGCCTCCTCCTTTATTTCCCCTGCCCATCCCTTCCCATTCTCCCCTAGCCCCCCCAACCCAATACTCCCAGATCCCCCTCCCGCCCCCCTCCATGCCGCAACAGAGTTGTAAAGTTCGTTTTCGACATAACGACTGGTACATCTCATTGTTGCAATGGGTCCACCTGTATCCATATTTAAACGATTTGTTTTTCCCTTTCCCCTCCACAAATTATAGAGACATCAAATACAGTGAAAGCAGGGGTTATACTTTCGGGGAGGGACATACATAGTAACAAAGAAATGATCTTATCAATGTGTTAGAAACAATCACATGAAAGAAAAAAAAACATTTGAATACATATCTTAGGGTTCATTTTCCTAACATCAACTTATCTGACTTTTTCTGCTTGACTCACACATATACTAGATACTGCAAATAAGGGAAACCATGGGACCTGTCTTTCTTTGGGCTTAGCTTAATTCACTTAATATAATTTTTTCCAAGCCTTTCCATTTCCTAACAAATGGGGAAATGTCATTCTTTCTGATGGAGTCATAGAATTCCATTGTGTATGTATACCACATTTTCTTGATCCATTCATCTACTGAGGGGCATCTGGGTTGGTTCCATATCTTAGCTATAGTAAATAATGTTGCAGTAAACATAGTCGTGCTGTTAGCTTTAGTGTGGTCTTGTTTGTAAACATTTGGGTAAATGCCCAAAAGTGGGATTGCTGGGTCATAGGGGAGCTCTATGTGGAGTCTTTTGAGGAACCTCCATACTGCTTTCCAAAGTGGTTGGACAAGTTTACACTCCCACCAACAATGAAGTAAGGTTCCCTTCTGTCCACATCCCCTCCAGCATCTGTTGTTATTACAGTTCTTGATTTTTGCCATTCTAACTGGAGTGAGGTGGTATCTCAATGGTGTTTTGATTTGCATTTCTTTTATGGCTAGTGAGGATGAGCATTTCTTCATGTGTCTACTGGCCATCCTTCTTTCCTCTTCAGAAAAGTTTCTCTTTAAGTCTTTAGCCCACTTGTTTATTGGGTAGTTGTTTCTTTGAAGATTTATTGTTGGGGGACTTAATTTTTTGAGTTCCAGGTATAATTTAGATATGAGCCCTTGGTCAGTTGTATGGCTAGTGAAGATCTTCTCCCAATGTGTGGGCTTTCTATTGATATTGCTAGCTATATCCTTTGCCATGCAGAAGCTCTACAATTTCATGCAGTCCCATTTATCCAACCTTTCTTTGATTTGTTGTGTTTCTGGGTCTCTATTAAGAAAATTTCGGCCTGTGCCAAGGAGACCTATGGTTTCTTCTATTCCATCAAGTACTGTTTTCAGAGTGTCTGCTTTGTTTTCGAAGTCTTTGATACATTTGGAATTGCTTCTGGTCCAGGGTGATATATAAGTATCTAGCTTTAGTTTTCTACAAGTACTTAACCAATTTTGCCTGCACCATTTACCGAAGAGGCTGTCTTTCTTCCAATCTATTTTTTTAGCTCCCTTATCAAAGATTAGATGACTATAGGTCTGTAGGTTCATTTCGGGGCTTTCAATTCTATTCCATTTTTCCTGAAGTCTATTATTGTGCAAGTACCAAGCTGTTTTGATCACTATGGCTTTGTAGTTGAGTTTGAAATTTGGTATTGATATTCCTCCATCACTGTTCTTTCTGTTGAGCATCGTTTTTGCTATTTGGTGTCTTTTAGTGTTCCTTATGGATTTTTCGATTGCTACTTCAATTTCTTTGAAGAATGAGGTTGGAATATTGATAGGTACCACATTGAATTTGTAGATATCCTTGGGAATTATTGCCATTTTCATGATGTTGATCTTTCCAATCCAGGAGCATGGGAGATTTTGCCACGTTCTAAATTCTGTTTTGATTTCTTATTTCAACTTTTTAAAGTTTTCAGCATAGAGGTCCTTCACTTCTTTGGTTAAGTTAATTCCTAGGTACTATATAATTTTTGGTGTTATTACGAATGGTTGGTGTTTCTTTCCTAATTTCAGCCACACTTTTCTCATTGTTGGCATACAGAAAAGCCATGGATTTTTGAGGGTTAATTTTATACCCTGCTAATTTGCCAATGTTTTGAATCAACTTGAGTAATTTAGGAGTGGAGTCTCTGCGATTCTTTAACTACAAGATCATGTCATCTGAAAAGAGGGAGAGTTTTACTTCTTCTTTCCCTAGTTGGATCCCCTTTATGTTTGCTTTTGTCTTTCACTGAATCTAGGCATTCAAATACTAGATTGAAGAGAATTGGAGAGAGTGGACATTCCTTGTCTCGGTCCTGATTTGAAAGGAAATGGCTTTAGTTTTTCACCATGAAATATAATGCTGGCTGTAAGTTTGTTTTTTA
The DNA here is from genome assembly GCF_019054845.1 of Dipodomys spectabilis. Lineage (NCBI taxonomy): Eukaryota > Metazoa > Chordata > Mammalia > Rodentia > Heteromyidae > Dipodomys > Dipodomys spectabilis. The sequence goes on along the minus strand of NW_024871204.1, from coordinate 723,208 downwards.
CAGCCTTTATTGTATTGAGGAATGTTCCATAGATTCCTAATTTTTCCATAACCTTCATCATAATGGGCTGTTGGATCTTGTCAAATGCTTTCCCTGCATCTATTGAGATAAACATGGGGTTCTTATCCTTGCTCCTGTTGATGTGATGAATTATAGCAATTGATTTGCGTATATTGAACCAGCTATGCATCCCTGAAATGAATCCTGTTTGATCGTGGTGTATGATTTTTTGGATGAATTGTTGAAGTCAATTGGACAAAATTTTGTTAAGAAGTTTTGCCTCAATGTTCATCAACGAAATGGGTCTATAGTTCTTTTTATTTGATGAGTCCCTGCCTGTTTTTGGGATGAGGGTTATGATGGCTTCATAGAATGAGTTTGGTAGTGAACATTCTCTTTCAATTTCATTGAAGAGTTGGAGGAGTATTGTTGTGAGCTCTGTTTTGAATGCCTTGTAGAATTCTGCTGTAAAACCATCTGGTCCTATGTTTTCTTAGATGGGAGGTCTCTTATTGCTGTATTTCAATGCTTGATATGGGCCTGTTAAGATGGTTTAACTCATCTTGGTTTAGTTTCGGCATGTAAATATTTTTGCCAAGTTCTCAAACTTATAGCATATAGTTTTGAGAAGTATTACCTTATAATATTCTGAATCTTGGTTGTTTCTGTGGTGATATTTTCATTCTCATCTCTGAGTTTATTTATTTGGGTGTGTTCTCTTCTTTTTCTGATAAGATTTGCAAATTGTCTGTGAATTTTGTTAATTTTTTCGAAGAACCAACTCTGTTTTGTTGATTTTTGTATGTTTTTTTGGATTCTAATTCATTTAATTCTGAGTTAATTTTAACTATTTCTTTTTGTCTACTGGATTGGGGTTTATCTTGCTGCTCTTTTTCAAGGAGGCTCAGATGTCTCATTAGTTTGTTGGTTTCAGATCTTTCCAATATGTTGATGTAGGAACTCAAAGCTATAAACTTGCCCCTGAGTATTGCCTTTGCTGTGTCCCAGAGGAGCAGGTAATTTGTGTGTTGATTTTTGTTGAATATCATGAGCATTTGAATTTCCTTTCTAATCTCTTCCATGACCCACTTGTGATTCAGCAGTGTGTTATTCAGCCTCCATGTATTATAGGACTTTATTTGCTGGCTTTTAGTGTTGAGTTCTAATTTTACTGCCTTGTGGTCTGAGAGAATGCAAGGTATAACTTCAAGGTTTCTTAATTTGGACAAGTTTGCTTTGTGGCCTAAAATATGGTCTATTTTAGGAAATGTTCCATGTGTAGCTGAGAAAATGTATATTCTGATGCTACTGGATGAAATATGCAGTAGATGTGTGTTAAATCTAATTGATCTATGCAGTTGTTTAGATCTGCGGTTTCTCTGTTGAGGTTTTGCCAAGTTGATCTATCTAGATTGGAAAGTGGTGGGTTAAAGTCCCCAACAATTAATGATTTTGAATCTAAGTGCGATTTGAGGGAAAGTAGTGTTTCTTGGATAAATTTTGGTGCTCCTTTGTTGTTGAATTGATATTTAGAATTGTAAAATCTTCCTGTTCCCTTAATTAGTATGTACTGACCTTCCTTATCTCTTTTCACTAATTTTAATTTGAAGTCTATTTTATCTGATATTGGGATTGCATCTCCAGCCTGTTTATGGGGGACGTTTGCTTCCAGAACAGTTTAGCAGGGACAAGGAAGCATAGATAAACTGAAAGATAATAATTGTGTAGATTTTAGGACACAATCAGGTAACAGGATTATGGTTGTGAAAACTGGGTACCCAGTACTAGGATAGATGCAATTGGCATAGTGGACTGATGTAGTGCAGAGCTCTGCGTTTGCCTCTCCAGTTTTGGCTGTTAGATCTTTAGGGAACTACCTCTAGCAGCTCATTATCAGCTTGTTGTGTTTAGGCACGTACCATGTATAAATGTCTACTCCAAGTAGATTGCATTCTTTGACATCAGCTATATGATCTTTGCCCTAAGCATCCTGAGAGACCATACTCCACAATGCTGCAGAACTGGCTCCACATAGTGAGCTGCAATCACCTCATATAACTCTCGCTGCTCCTTTCCAGTGTCAATTATCATGGTAACAAGGGATCTGAGATGTGCTCAGCAGCAGTGGGAAGCTACCAATTCTAACCCTGGCATTCTGGGAGCTCGCTAGAAATGGACAAGATCACCTGCTGGTCTTCCAACCTCTCTCTGTGGCTCTGGATAGTCAGACTCTTGTAATTCAGATGGGTTACTTTGATGTCCAGTTGGCCTCAAACTTGCTCTGTCTTCTCTCTCTAGGTGCTCATCAGCTTCATCTGCCTCTCCTTTTCCCTCCAGGTAGCTTGCTTCATCTCCACATCCTTTGAATTGTGCTTCATATCAACCTGTGGCTTTCACACCAAACTCTTCCACATTCTCATCTACATCTCTAGCTGTGAATCTGGCACAACAAGCTCATGTAAGTTCTTTATCTGCTTATCAAGATTTGAGCTGGAATCCAAGGTGGTACTAGCTAACTGAGAACACGGGAAGCATCTTAAATACTCCCCTGCCATTCACTGCTCATTGAGAAAGATGTAAATCTGTTGTGGTCAGTCTCTCTTTTTCCATTTCTGGTTCAGCAGAATAAAGATAAGTCACAGTGGAGCTACCAGACAGCTGCTATGTCAGCAAGTGAGCCAACCAAAGATAATTCAGTGAGGGGATACTTATCAAATATACTAGGGTAAATGCACATATTTGTAGGACACTACTAAGTGCTATCATCAAACTAGTTATTTTATGTCCCAAATAGCAGACCAATCTTAGGCTCTACCCTAGATCTTCCTGTTCTGAAGACCCTGAAGACTTCTAAATACAACTCACATCTAGTAACATGGCTGAATAGAAAATTATGGATTAGTATTCTGAGGGTGTGCTAAGGTGTTGTTTGTCATGACTACCATGAAATCAATGTCCTTTCTCTCACTTTCACCATATCTCTTTATTTGGTATAAGTGGTAGATTTCTTAGTGTGTCTTTTTTTTCCTGTTAGTTCAGTGCACAGGTTAAAACATTAAGCATGCCAAATTATGGGTTTCCATTGTTCTAGTGGACATTTTGCATCCTAGGACCTTTCTTCCAAGTAACTCTCTTCTTGAGCCCTCATATGCATATGCTCACAGAAGTGAATGTCTCACAACCATGGAACATAGTTGCTCAATGATGATAATCTCACACAGATACTCAAGCAGTTTGGGTCTGGAGCTTTTCTAAAAGGCCTTGGACTAGGTACTGTGGCAACATTGACAGTAATTCCTCAGAACAATACCACTGACAGCAAGTGAGCTTTGATTACTATTTAGCCCTTAGTAGTCCTACCTAGGGTATGAACACATGAAGAAACCCTGTTTAGCCTATTGCACAGTGTCCCCATCAATGAAATCATTTTGAGCCTAGGAGAAAAATCTCTATTTGTAAATCAGTACACATAAGAAGCAAATGATTCCCCATAATCAAACTCCTGGAGAATAGATTGTAAGGATGTCTACACAGTTGGGAAATAATATTCTGAGGGGTGGAAGGGATGAGTTAGATAGCAAAGAAGTAATTATAAGTTTCTGAATTCCTTACCTAACTTCCGTCTGCCCCTCAGATTCAATTAAAGAAGTTGTGGAATGTTTACGATCACAAAATGAAGTTTTTAATCCCAGGCTCAAACACTAAGCATTCTTGTTACATCTTCCCACTTGCTCTGATGTAAAGGGTTAGAAGGGCAAAGGGGAAGGGAGCCCCATGCTCAGGAATATAAATGGAGCTTACAAGCTACTGCAGTCTCTGACTTTCTTTGTTGAAGGTAAGATAAAAGGCAGCTTGAGTTTCTAAGAACTCAAGGCTTCTAGGCTTCTAGGCTATATGGCTCCTTCAGAGCTTCTTTTCCTCCTCCTGTGTTTTGAGAGCAGAATTTATTAAAGTGCTTCTGTCTCTTGGGGGCAATCTTTCTCTTCACACAATGCTTAAAGTACACAATAGGTGGAAGCTGTCATTAAATTAAAAAAAGTAAGAAATAGCACAGAGTGTGTGCTTCCCCTGAATTCCTGGACCTAACAAGTTTCCAATTCTGAAGACAAAGAGATTATGGGTGAGTACTAAAAACCGTCCCTGAATGGTGAACCTAGAACACTTTTCCCAAAGCAGGTTCTGTCCAGTACAGTAGTTACCACCTATAATCCTTCTTATTAGGATGGCTGAGATCTACTGGATCAAAGAACTTATAGACCATGCAAGACAGAAAAGTCTAAGATATTGAGTCCCAACAGAAGAAACTGGGCCAAGAAGAGAAAACTTATCATTGCTGGAAAAGGAGGACTTAACCAGGAGAATGTTTCTCTGAATACACACATGGGTATAATTATAACAAAGTTCTAAGTTGTGGCTCACCAAGATAGAAACTTTCAAGTCAAACCTCACTAAGGCTAAATATAAAACTTACAAAAAAAACTATTTGGATTTCCGTAGTAACATCTTTTTTAAGGAGAGAGAGAGAGATAGAGAGAGAGTGTGAGCTGTCTGAGATTATATATGGGACAGAATTGGTATTTAAAAATCATCATATTGAAACTATCCTTTAGTTTTCCCATTCAAGTCTGGTGGCATTTTAGCTCTACCACTGGAAACACTCAATTCTTGCTTTCTTCTGGTTAACTGGAGATAAACACGTAATGGATACATCAAACTGGGTTGGTTTCAAACTATCATGTTCAGATATGAGCCATTATTCTCCGCCCAGTATTTCCAGTAAAATACTTAATCTTTCTGACTCTCAGCTTCTTCCTGTGTGGAAAGTGAAAAGAATTACTTTGTGGACCTTAGAATCCGGTGGGAGTTATGACTGAGGGCAGGAAGTATAAGTGTTCAGGATGTGTGGACAGAGTCTGACACGCTCATAAAACTACTGATGTTTATATTGAAATGAATTCCAGGAATTGGAAAAAAGATGGATTTTTCTGTTCTTTATCCATTTATTGGCATTGAGGGAGCCACAGAAATTCAAGAACAGGGAAACAAATGCAGCAGTTGTACTCTGTAGATAATATGTTCACAATGAGCTATACCTCTTGTAGACAGGGACTGGATGGAAAATTACAGAGAGCAAAGGAAGTCATGAGATTGTAAAAAAAGAAATGAACTCATTATCGACATATAAAATGGTGATCTGTCTGTACACTACCTTAACAATAACAATTTAAAAAATCTAGGTTGATGATAATCTCCTCCAGTTTTTGTAGGGGCCCTTAAGACTCAGGCCCACCTATGGAATTTTTGAAGGTCACATTATATGATAATTATTGTAGAGCCAGAATCTCTTAAAAAATGTTATAAAAAGTATTTCATTCTTAGTACTTGTTTCTCTTTGAGTGGCAATTCTATATGTTGTTGTCAGAACTAATTTTTTACTTTTTGTTTTTAGTACTTGTTAGGTGTTGACATCCTTCTTAAAGCTTTGCGACAAAGGTCTGCTATATCTTGGCACTCTGCCCCTAACTAAAATGGTAATCAGCCTATGAAATTAATGTTCTTTTTTTTAATTTAATTTAATTTTATTTGTGAACATACTGTACAGAGGAATTATAGTTACATGGGCAGGATAATGCGTACATTTCTTACCAAGCATTGCAGCCTCCTCCTTTGTTTACCCTTCACATCCCTTCCCAGGAAATTAATGTTCTTGAGTAAGAGTTTTATTTATTGATTTAGTTTGTCGGAGGTGGTGAACTCTGGGCCTGATTGCCATACCTCAGCTCTTCAGCTCAAGACTAGTGCTCTACCAGTTGAGTCACAGTACCACTTCTAGCTTTTTCTGCTTAGGTGGTGCTTAGGAATCAAACCCAGGGTCTCGTGCATTCAAGATAAGCTGACTACCACTGATCCACCTTCTCAGCCCCTATGAGTGGTATTTTTGTGCACGGGTCTATCAAGGAAATCAGTGAGCAAATGTATTCATTTGCCACTACACATGTTCAAAATTATGAATTATCTGATATTTTAATGAATAAAACTGTTATCATTAATACTAGGAAGTGTTTGTCTCTCCATACTAAAAACATGGAGGAGGGTATTTTAAACTAAAACTACACAAGAAATTTTAAGATCTTGTTGCTAACAAATGTGTCCAGGTATTATTACATTAAACAGAAAATTCAAATTGATTTTTCTTCATGAATACGGAAATCAAAAGTCTTATAATACTTATTTCAAAATGCAAACTAAAGAGGAAAATCATTCAGGAGGTAAAATTTATATTGAAGGTTACTATTTTAAGAGGAAAAGGAGATCCTAGATGGCAGAGTAAAGAAAAAGCAATATCAGAGCCCTATATGTACAATAATAAATAAGATGCTTTAACTGCAAAATTCAGCTGGAATGAGCACATCAGGCAAAGCAAGCAATCAGAATCTACCACCAACAAAGAAACACCATAATGTATATCTCAGAAAAAGGAAATATGTTCCTTATCCTTGATTTCAATGATACACATAACGCCCCCTACACACACACACACACACACACACACACACACACACACACACGAATGTATGCAACAGCTCAACCTACTCACATCCATTCAACATGAATCAAATATCTTCTTATAATATTTGATACTTTAAATGTTTCAAGTCTTGTAAATAATTGATAACAGATGCATAAGCAAATATTTTTGGAATAATATTCTGCTATGGAACTGAGAGTTTATGATGGTTATAACTGTAAGGTCTGCACAGGGACACCTCCCTCTCTTTTGGCTGCTTCTGCCCAGTATCTTTTACCTAGGTAACTGGCCGACCTGGAAGCAGTCACCTTCTCCTCCTGCTACGTTACATCCAGATCCAGTGTGGCCACACCTTTCCCCCACCTTGTCACACCTTTTTCTGTCCCTGGCCTTGATAATCCTGGCCCAGAGGTGGGTCACACCTCTTCCTTTCCTGCCCTCCCTTCCTTTTTCAGCCATGCTTCTCCACCATGCATGGTGGGGACAGTAGTTCGGTAAATAGACTTCTCCTGCCTGAATAGCATGTGGTGTTCTCTTCATCGGCTACCTAATGAAATCTATCTATTTAATATACCTTACAATAACTACTTAAAACATCTCTAAATCTCGAAAGAATTAGAAAAGATTCAATCTGCATTTTGGGACTATATTTCTAAGAGCTATTCTGCAAAGGCTTAATAAGAATTTGCGAGATTCAATCTTACATACCAAATTAATACAATTAATATATGTGTAAGTGAAGTGAAAGACAATGATCAGAGAACTATGCTGCCTCCAATCAGCCGGGTGCACACTGCACCTTTGATTCTTCTGGGCCAGGCCCACAGTTGTCTTTCCCCAGAGCAGTGGCCCTGCTGGGGTTGGGGATGGGGGCTGTGTGGGGAGGAGGGAGGCCTCAGGGTAGGCCAAGAGGGGGTTGGGGCTGGAACAGTGGAGAAAGTATGGGAGGCCCTGGCAGAGGCTGTGAAGGGAGGAAGGAGGCAGTAGGCCAGCATCTCAGGCAGCATTAGACCTAAAGGCAACTGTGTTCTGGGAAGTGTCTGTGAGGTGCAGAATTTGGGGTGAATCCACTGGGGCCTGTTAGCTTGGTGAGGAGAGGAAGGAGTCTGAAGTGCCACCCAAACAGACAATGAGAAACGAGACACTAGTGCCTAAAGAATTTCAAGAACAAAGGCAGGGACTTATAGGTAAACTCTGGGGGCAGGGAGGGCAGCAGCGCTGGGGCTGTGGTTGTCATGCCTCTGTGGACACCCTTGGAAGTGAGTGAGGACCAGCTCCACTGTGGGCTAGGCGTCTCTCTCGCCTTGAAGCAGGCACCAGGAATTGCCAGCACAGCCTTAGCCTGCCCCATGGAGCTGGCCTGCTTTGGGTGCTGCAGACCGGGCAACTGCTTGGAGGCTATGAGCAGGAGGGCAGAAAACATGTCTGGTAGGGGCTGCTCCATCCTAGCCAGGCCCAGTGCCACTGGGGAAGTTCAGCTCTGTATCAGTACCATGCACTGCTCCCCAGACAAGTAGATACTCTGGAGACCTGCAGAGTGGCCACCACGTGTGGGTTGTGAACTTCCTTAGAATGGCTGAGGAGTCTCGATGGACAGGCGCATTTGTTCCTGTGCCTCTCCCATCTTCTGGATTCCTGCTCTCCTCCTGCCATGTCCAACTACAGGAGTCAACTTCTCCAAGCAACTGAGAGGCCTTCCGGGAGATGCTCACAGGACTTTCCATCCTGCTTCACCACACATGCAGGGCTCACAGGGTGCCATCCTCCAGTCAAAACTAACCCCCATTTCAGCTTGGCCACCCCTGCTTAGGGGACCATGAACTGCATTCTTACACAGAAAGCCAGGGGTACACAAGGCCATCCTGCAGGCTAAGGCATCTTTTCCTTCCTCCTGCTCAGATGACGGGCAGCTGTGGAGCCCACTGCAACATCACATTTGATTATCTAAAAGGAAGAGGAAAAATGTGTCATTGTCCCAGATATAGCTGCCCCTGGGGTTCTTTGTGTACACTAGTCTTATGCTGAGATAAGGTTCTCCAAAGTCCACCTAGGAGCCAGTTCCGATGCGAGCACACAAGCGTCATTTATTGCAAGCTCGAGCCTGGATTCACAACCGTCACCATCGCAGTGGGTCAGAGTTGAGAGTCCCAACCCTTCAGTTAACAGGGTTTTTATACAGTATATGGTTGAGGTAAGGGAGTTCCTACCTTGGCAGTTACATGATTAGTTGACATTTAGTGACTGAATCTTGTAACATTCGTATTGGCTAGTGTGCACAGGCTAAGCAGTAAGCAGCAAACTGTAAACTATTTTAAGAAACATCTGTAGCTTTATGTATTTTCCTGTCATCCACTGATGGCTATTGCTAGGGAAGTTATGGGCAGAACATTATTGTGACATTTCACAGTTTTTCCAGGAACCTGAGTTCTAACTTTCAGTAAAAGTCTTTATTTACAATGGGTGCTTTCATTAAAGGACTTCACAATGGATACTTTCGGTAAAGGCCTTCAAAATGGAGTCTAAGTCCAGAATGTCTGTACTTTGGGTAAGGCCTCTCACTAGGTGTGTGTGTGTGTGTGTGTGTGTGTGTGTGTGTGTGTGTGTGGCGTGAGAGAGTCAGTCATAGCTGAGGTTTGGGGTAAAACACACTCCTTCCCTTCAGCTTTGAGTTTTGGTATCTTGTGGTTTTGCCCCCTCCCCAATTTTGAGTTCTAAAGTCCTTCTAAATACTTTTATTCGTTGATCTTCTTGATATTCAGATTCCTAAGGTCTGCTTATGAACTTCAACATTTGCTTCATGAACGTCTTGCATTTCTTCTAACTTGTATAAAGCCCTTTGCTCTCTTTAAGTGCAGTTTGTGCTGTGTTAGTGGTTTTACTTAGCTCAGACTGTTGTGGCCCAGCCTGTGACTGTTAATTCTGAAATTAGTTTAGCCCAATATAAGATACTATCCTTTCAGTATATCTAGTGAAAGAAGTTCAGCATCTTTATTGGAATAATTTCTTGGCTGTAAATACAAACAAAAACATCCAGTGGTATAAATGTACAATCAGTTATTTTTAGTTAATTGTGCACCATTGTAATGAAAAAAAAATCCTTTTACTAAAGTGAGTATTTGGAATGGGAAAAAATCAAATATTATAAAATTTAAAAATTGATCAAATACCAAAACAAAAGAAAAGACACTTATCAGGAAGGAAGTACAAATGTAAGTGTTTAATGAATAAATGAAATGTTTGAGAGTCGTATCCACATAGGAAACACATAGGAAAATAAAGAGGAAAGTCATTGAAATCTCATGTTAAACACCAGAATATCTATCACCACTCAGATAAATAAACTTATGGAAAGGTTGAAATAAATCAGGAACTGTATTTGGTTTTGTGGCATTGTAAACGAGTGCAACCCATAGGGAAATCATAATGGAAGTTTACACAATACCAAAAAGACACTTATGTTGATGACCTTTACCGCAACTAGATACATATTGAAGTAATATAAATTAACATGAACATTCATGCCCATGGCAGCAATATTCATACCAACCAAGCTGTGTAACCAACCTAGATGCACCAGAAAGAGGGAATAAAGAAAATGTGCTATTCATAGCTTAAATATGTTCTGGTAGATTAGAGAAGTGAATGTTTCTACTGTATCATTGGTAAATATTTATGGATATATACCTAATCCTAATTTCATTGGCATTTTTTTGGCATTGTGTTTTTGCTTTAATGAGGGACCTCCCTATTTATTTTCAGAGCAGTTACAATAGGTTGAAGATACCGTATAATATGTAGATATTAGATCAAAAATTAAATATATTAATTCACACATACAGGACCATGATATATAGTTTATAAATTGCAATTTTAAGAAGGCAACACATGGGGGAAAAGACAATGTTAGAAGCTTAATAACAAATACACAGACAAGGAAAAATACAAAAGAAATGTGCAAATAATTAGTGCTAATATTAACAAAACATTTTCCTCAAGTTTTAAAAATGAAACTATTAAAATAATATTTAATATCATCAAATAAATATGCCATGGAAGAAAATTTACCATAGACAGATACTTGCAAATAATAAGTTTTATTTGATAACAAATGGATTAGAAGAAATTGTAATTACATGTCTGAAGATGATAACACTTTCAAGTGTCATTGACTGAATCCAGCAAAGGAAAGTAACAGATGTAGAGAGTAAGAACAACCTGGGGTATGGATGAAGATACTCTGTAGAACTTTGTGAGGAAAGAATGTGCTCCGTTTTTCTCATCAAAATAGAATTAGGACAGCTACCTTTTGACTCAACAGTTGTAATGTAGAGTAGTCGAGTTAATAATTTAGGTAGTAATTTATTACTTTTTTTCCCCTAATCTTATGATGTAATTCCCAAATGATGTGAGTGACCCTAGATTTTCTGAGCCCTTCTTTCCCCCAACGTTTCTAATTCATCCCCCTGCCAATAATTCTTCTGATACTCTCATTTCTCCTTGTTTCTGAACTCAACTCCTGTAACCTTTTGGTTCATGAGAAAGGCTGGAGAAATATGAGGATGGCCTGGAGTCTGAGCTAACATCCACTGCAGCTTCGAGGATCTGGTGAAAAACTTCCACCTGGACCTTAGAATCAGATATTAATTGACCTCTTTGGAATTGGAGAAACTCACTCCCTCAGGCAGAATCTCTCATTCCTTGACTTTCTCTCAAAAGGTTTGGTACTAGGGCACAATTCAAAGAATGAGCTTTCCCAATGTCAGAAGGAACAGGTTCAAAACTAAAAGTGGCCTCAGTTCCCACAGGGCCAGTCAGAAGCCAAGAGATCACACTTTCACACTTTCCTCTTCATCAGGGACCTTCTGGTAGGAATAGACTATGAGCAAAGATTAATATGGAGATTAAGTGAGACTGGGCCAAGGAGGACACAAAAGTATTACCCTCTTTTTGACTACAATTAAGTTGTGTAGTGAAACATGACAACTTCCTTCATATATGAAAACTCACTAAGTGAGCTATTTCACTGCCACTTTGCAGAGGTCAGTTTCTCCAAAGGACAGTTATTAAATGTTGTGACTGTCAGTTTGCTCTCTAGGCTTTTGTCTCTATCACCCCTTCCCTTGCCAGGAATGCATTGCTTCTTTCAGGCACTCAACTACATGTCCTGACTCTTAGGCAGGAATACTATAAGCTATTCTCTTGCTAACCTCTTGCATTTGAGATTGAATAGTCCCAGGCTCTGCTCATGCCAAGAGGTAGATGCAAGAGGTGAGTATAAACTCAGATTTGTACTGAAGAACAATCAAATTGAAAAAAATTTAAATGAAATTAATAGTTGAGTGATTTAGGGTTTATAGCCACAAAATTTAGGTAATTATTAGTAACACATCTAGAAACATGGATTATGAAGAGAACAGTGAAGTTGGTTCAGGATACAATGGAAAAGACACACCATAGCTATAACAGGAGTTGAAGGTTTGAAAGAACTATTGGAACTATATGCATAGGTGCATTTACTACCTTAAGAGCGACCTTGGATAGGAGGCTTTTAGAATAATATCTAAAAGAGAGGGACTTGCTAGGCACTGGTGGCTCACACCTGTAATCCTAGCCACCCAGGAGACTGAGATATGAGTATTATGCTTCAAAGCAAGCCAAGGCAGAAAAAACCAAAAGTAGTGCTGTGGCGCAAGTGTCAGAGTACTAGCCTTGAGCTCAGTGACACTGCTTAGGACCTGAGTTCAAACTTCAGGACCAGCCAAACAACAACAACAAAACAATAATGATAAAAGAATAAAAGGACTTAAAGATATGACATGGTATGATGACATGTGTAACTGTTTATAGAACATAAAAGGAGACAAAATTTGGAGTAAAATGTTGCTTATTCATTACTAATCAAGGATGCAAAGCAAATTCCAAATTCCTCTTCTCAAAAACTTCCAAACTTGGGCTGGGAAGGTGGTTCAGTGGTACAGTGCTTGCCTTGCATGCTTGAGGCCCTGGGTTCGAATCTTCAGCACCACATAAGCAGAAAAGCCAGAAATCTTGTTATGGCTCATTTGGTAGAGCACTATCCTTGAGCAGAAGTGGTGAAGGACATTGCCCCGGCCCAGAGTTCAGGCCCTTTGAGCGGCCAAAATAAAAACAAACAAACAAACAAAAAACTTCCAAACATCTTTTCTCATAATTGAGGAGAACCTCCTTTTACAGGAATTCTCCTTATGTAGCTCAAGGTCATCAGAACTTCAGTAGATTTTCCTGTTGAGATGTAATGCACCTAACTCTACTGAACCTAATCATGGCTAGGAAAGTATGGACATTGATACGTTTGTTGTATTTTTCCTTATGAATATATAATTCTGTCAGCTATTATATATAATATATATTATAATATACAATATAGTATTACCAGACTTCCTAAATTTAGAGTTAGGAACAAGCAACATATTGAAAGAAAAATACTTGAATCTCTGAGTAATTTCTCTACCACAGGACAATACCAGGTTTCATTCTTATTACCCAAAGAGCAACATAGGAAAGCGATGCCCATGGATGTGGTTCTCTGCATTTTGGAAACTGTGATCAGTATATACATACGTACATACATATATATATATATATATATATATATATATATATATATATATATACATACATACATACATATATATGTGTGTGTGTGTGTGTGTGTGTGTGTGTGTGTGTGTTTGTGTGTGTGTATACATATATGAAGTATTGTTTTATAATAGCGAATGTGTAAAACTATAGCAACAGATAAAAAAGTGAACACCTATGTGCACACACACTCAATCACTTTCAAGTGAAAGAATTTCTATGTTCCCTATCCACCTACACAGAGAGTAGATGAGGTGCCCTTGAATTGTCCTGGAAGTTCTTTATCTGGCTCGTGTCCCTTCACTTCCTTTGTTCTCTAAGTAGCCAGATGTTATGTATTCAACAATACTTGCTACAGACTATTGCATCCACCCTGACACACAGAGGAACTTAGATTTCAGAAATGCCACAAATAAGTGGGAGGTACAGCAGTACTTTTCAAAATTGAATAGATAACATATTTATTAGAAAGCTTGTAAGAAAAAACTTCACTGTAGAATAAAATACTTGAAGAAAACTACAGTTTAAATTACACATAGCCAGGTGCTGCAATAGAATATAAATAAAAATAAAATAATAAATTACATATAATTTATTACCAAGTCTGTACAAGGAAAATAGGCTATGACACATGGCCACATATGACTTCAAGTTACAGAATTCCAGGGCATTTCCCCACTCTTGAGAACTAGGAGTAATCCATATAAAAAAAAAAGACTAACATTTTATACCAAATTTCAACACATACAAAGGAAATGCAATAAGCATGCATTTCATAGTCTAGTAACATCATATGGTATAAGGAAGCTGATTAACTGATTCATAAAAATCGATACAATGCAGTTAAAACATCCAATATCTCAAGTGTCAACTTAGCAGATTACTTTCAATCTATGATGTCTATTTTGTATATTATCCAGCCTTATCCATCCCAAATGGCAGAAGGATCTTCCTGAGAAATTCCAGAAACTTGTCTACTGTGAGTGCTCAATGTAGACCTGTTCCCATTCTCTATTATTTGGGCATGTAATAGGCTGAATATCTGATAACTTGCCAAAGGCAAAATTTGGGACTGGCTTCCAGTAATGATATTTTGGTTCTCAGTAAAAAAGGAAAATTGAAGACAGATTAAATATCTACCAGATCCCTGAAAGATTTCTATCATTGTGCTAAAACTGTACCCTTCTACTAACACTTGAACAAACTGCAGTAATTATCACTCCAACCACATGTCCAAAAATTGGCTTTCCAAATATTGGCCTGTTTTCACTTTGGTAAATCAAGACACACTATTCTGGCCCCGTTTTACTTAAATTATCAGCTATGGTTGGCCCAAGGTATAGTTAACCTTACCAATTTCTTAAATTTTAGGTCTTCGCACAATCACTTCATAGGCCTTAAACATTAAAAATACCTATCCATATAAGTCTGCATTACTTACTTATTACTGTTTTTCTTCATTTGTCATGTTTTACATATTTGTATCCCAGGGTTTAGTTCCATAATATTCCTTCTCATGGTTGTTACCACTGAGTATATGTAATAATTTGTTTTTTCCTCCAGCTCTGTTCTTTCTTTAATTTAAGTCCTTAATAGCATCCTGTCTACTGAAAACTCCTAGCTACTGATTTAAACAAACTCAGAAAAATCCCAAAGTGAGCTTTGATCTTTATCTACAAATCTACAATCCTTCATTAATATTTGATTATCAAAATACCTCAGAGTCATTTCAGACTTACATACTTTTGCACACCTCATATTTAATCTATGACCAGGTTTCGATTACTTTAGGAACCATATATCTATATAGATAGATATATAGATATATAGATATGGTATATGTGTGCTAGTACTATGACTTAAATTTGGGGCCTAGATTCTTTTATTTTTCTTTTCCATTTGAACCACAGCTCCACTTTTACCTTTTTGGTTCTTAGTTGAAGATAAGTGACTCATGGTCTATTTACCTGTTCTAGCTTGAAACTATGATCCTCTGTTTTCAGACATCTAAATAGCTAGATTTAAAGGCATGCACTACTAAAACCACCCCTATTATATTTGAATTAAAAATAAATTTAAAGAATGAATATTTGTAGTATTTTCAAATCAGTATGTTTTCATTTACCGTAAAACAAATTGCCTTAAATGTTTTTCATTATTCCAGCTCACTTGCCAAGAAAGGAAAGCAAAATTTCACAGCCAAAGAACTTCTGAATGTACCAATGTTCAAGCCTGCTAGCCACAATTTCTTTGCTGGGAAATAACAAAGGATGATATCATCGACAGGCTAGGCAGGAGAAAATGTCCTGCACTGAAGTTGCTGAAAGGTTGATGAGGATGAGGACAAGCAACTTTATCCAGAAAGTATCACAAAGTATTTGCAGTGGTAAGCTGACTCTAGTGGATAAGTGTATCCAATCTAAGAAGATGTTTATAGCGATGAAGATTGTACATGTGCTTTCTTGAAGATATATTTTTATAGCATGTTTTGTCTACCATTGAAAATGAGAAAGTTAAGATAAGGATATTGTCATTCCGTCTATCCTTCACAGTATAATATTAAAACCAGATTTATACATATATTATTTATAGTAATTATAGAATATCACTAATTATGCATATATTATGAATATATCATTTACATGTTATGTAATATATTACATATATTATGAACACTTAATTTAATTTTTCTACTTGTCTGTCCAGTAATTAAACTAGCAATATCTTTGAAAATTGATAGTAAAGTAGGGTCTTTACAATTTTTATTGCAACATATAGTTTTACCCAATAACTAGTTATTTATTCTGAATTGGTTTAGAAATGAAATATCATATCAAAATATAATTGAACATTCAAAAATAATTACATAAGAACATACCAAGGATGGACTTAAAAAAAATAATATGACTCATGTCTGGAATCCCAGCTACTTAGGGGCTGAAATCTGAAGATAGCTATATGAAGCCAGTCTGAGTGAAATGGCTCAGGGACAACATCCAGAACATAGTTCAAGCCTCAGTAATGGCACACAAAAAATTATGTGACTAAAGCATACAAATATATTTATTTAAATAAAGTTGTCATTCTTTGTATCCTTCACAGTATAATACTAAAATCAGTTTTATACATATATTATTTATAGTAGTTATAGAATATCAGTAATTATACATATATTATAAATATATCATTTATATGTTATATAATATAATACATTACATATATTATTCATGGATAATTTATACTGATAGCACTAATATCCATTAAATTTATATATGTTTTAGAATAGGAAATAGATTTTCTTTGGTACAACAAGAAAGTAATTAGTCACAAAAATTATTCCTTTTGGATTATATATCCATAACAAACTATTCCCTGTGTATTCTAGGTACTTAATGATAAAAAGCCTGTGCTCATTAGCACAGGTGTCTTTTACATGAATTTGTTCTCCTTAAGTAATCACTCCAGGAATGCTAAACAGTGGAAGCTGAATGATGTTCATTCAGGTATTTCTTTAGACGTTAAACTGATCGTTATTTGGTATAAAGATCACATAAAGTGTCATTACCCACACATTTAAAAAATATATATATATATTTTGTAGCAATGTTATTGCCTTTATAACCATAATTAGGAAGATAATGTGGGCTCATCTGCTTCATAGGTCTTGAAAGGTAATGAATGTGACACTTACAGAATATTCTCAGATATGCTTGGTGGAAACCGGGATTTGAATTATGGGTCTACAACTGATCAGTATTAGGTACTTGGGAAATTTGTTTGGTCTTGTTGCCTACTTCTGTTTTTAATAAATTACTTAATTAATTTCCTAACTTGAAGAACTGTCAAGAGCACTAAAGTTACCCTAATGCAGGTGCAGTGTTTGGAATGGTGTCTGCACATTGTGTAGTAGGTCCCAGAGAAATCTGCTTCCATCAACATGGTCACAACATCCTTCCTGAAGGCCTTAAGAAATATATACCCAATTGATATTAATATCTGTGAAAATTTGTCTTTACAAAAAAAAAGTCAGTAATGTTGGAGCTATTCTGTGGCTTTTACTCTGGAGTAGTTTTATCTAAATTTCATTCTTACTCTATTAGTGGTAGCAGTAGCATTCTTTAGTGCTACTCTTCATGTTTCTAATTATGTGTTCCATTTGGAATACTATTGTAACTTAGTTTATAATCTTTGTTATCAGAATAAATAAACTACAAGTGCTGAAGTTTTCAATAAAGAGAAAATTTTAGGTATGCATTACATTTTATGTGCTTAACAATTTCCTGAAATTATTCATTTTAGGTTATATAACCTTAACAAATATTGTTTCTGCTTTCTTATATGATTTATATAGATTTTTATATGATTTTTATGTGATTTCTTAGAGATCCATAAATAAAACAGTTCAGAAGAGGAAAAGAGTAGGTAAGAAGTCATAAAAATTACTATTATGGTGTTTTCAATGGCTAAATATAAAGAACATGTAACAAAACAGTTGGAAGATTCATTTGCTCTTTTTGCTACTCTCTCCCCCTTCTTGGAGAAAGGTTCTCACTATGAAGTGTCAAGTGGTCTGGACCTTTCAAGCCTTGTCTCAGTGACAGATATGATGGGATTTGGGATATGTGCTCCCATGACAGGCTTTTAGGAAGTTCACAATAAAGCAATACAAGTACATATAAAGAAACTTTTGTGAGTGATGTGTATTCACTTCTTCAATTGCCAAAATTAAATTCATATGTCAAAATTACTTTCATTATATTAGATGCAGTTCAACTGGCATCACTAGCACCTCCATAAATCAAAAGCAAACAAAAGTTCTACTTCAAAAACCAACATCTAAGGCAGTGTTGGAAATACAAGAATATACACAATAAATCTAAAAGAGTAAGATCTTTAACACTGGCAATGAGCAATGATAGCTGAATTTTTAACCAGGCTTGAAAAGGTTAGGTGTCCACTATGTGATTAGAGTTGCGGAGTTGACCTTGGTATCAATATTGGAGGTAAAATTCAAGGGCAGCTAAGGTTGCTGCAGTATTGTAGCTAGACACAGTGTGACTGTCCCTTAAAATGGTAAAACACAGAGTAGAAGCTAAGTCAGTTAAATGCATAGGAAAGATTCTCCACTGAGAATAATTGCAGTGGGTGATCATCACACTTGCATTGAAAATGTACACCCCATCATTTTAGATTAAGCTCTAGCATATTTCTGATCTGAAGACAATTATAACACACCAATGTGCCATGAGTGCTGAGCAGTGTAGGTATATAGTACTCTAATATATGTGAAATCCTTAGAAGTATGGAATGGCCTGACCCTCACACTTCATTCTGTGCTGTTGAGTTTCATGAAGAAATGTTCATAATTAGGCAATTCACACTCATCTAAGTCTGAATCAAGCAACTGAGTTAAGACAGGGTCATCACTCCAGTGACGAAGTTTGTGACCTATGAAATAAATAACATTATTTCACAATGTATATTAATTCCTGAAAATTTATGCAATACCAAATAACAAATGTACAAAAGGGACAATTGTCCATCTCTTATATTATTACAAGTAAAAATACTCCTGAATTATACTTTATTGCTAGAGGATCACAGGATGACTGCTGATGTATGGTATCTTTCCAGGTGCTCCTATAAGTTTGTGATTCTTCTCTGAGGAAGTGTTTTTCCATAGTTTGTTTTGAAGTGTTCAGAATATCTGTACTGTCACTAACCTCAACCATGGAACAGCAAAGATGGTGGGATACCTGGGCAAAGAACTGAGAAATCACAGGAAGTGATAAGAAAGAAGACACCAGAGGACCCAAAGCCTCATTGCTAGATTCTGGATCCCCAAATCCTGCTTAACATGCTTTATATTCATTCTACTAGAGTGGTGGAGGGTGAGAGGCTACAGGTATGTCCACAAACTAAGGCATCAATCTAGCTTGTGGTTACAACTATTAACATGTGTTATTGTTTGTATACATATTGATCATTGACTCCCTTATTGTTAGGGAGCAGAAGGGAGCAATAGTCATTACAACCATAGCACAGACATCCACCTTGTCTCCAAATTCTTAAACTTTTAGTGTCCAACAGTTTTAACATAAATACTCTTGAGGTAATAAATCATACCCCTGTCTTCCCTTGACTGTTTGACCTTTCCAGAGCACAGCTCTCAGCCTTTTGATTGCTGTTTGAGATGGCTTGTCAATCTATCCCTTTCCAAGCGCTAACAGCTTGACTCTAGAATCCCTCACAAGTTCTGTTACAGATGTAATATTTTGAAAAGGATATTTTTTCTAGGGTAGACTCACGTGTAAAATTTTTATTTAATTTAAAGGTAATGTACAGAGTGGTTACAGTTACATGAGTAAGGTATATACTTGTTGAATAGTTATCCACTCTATTGTCGTCCTATCCCTTTGACCACCCCACCTCCTCTGATCCCAAAGTAGTTAAGTTCATGGCCAATATAGTGTCTTGTGAATATCATTGTTGCAATGGGTCACTCTTGGTACTTCTTTTATTATTATGTTATTTCCCTTTCCTTCTCCAAATCAGATAATGTATATACAAGATGGAAGGTACCAGAATCAAGACAGAAATTACCAGGGATAAGCCAATGGCAAAAGACAAATGAAATAAAATAAGATCTAGATACACTACTTTACCGGCATCAAGGTTGACATCTGCAAAAAAAGACTTGTTGTTTCCATGTCTTGGAGTTCATTTCAATTAGTTCATTTCAAATGTACATAACTCTGGAGCCAGCAATCCCACTCCTGGGCATTTGTCTAAATGATCTCAAGCTAAAACACACTAAAACTACAAGCACAACTATGTTTTTTGCAGCATTACAACCATAGCTAAGATATGGAACCATTCCA
This sequence comes from Dipodomys spectabilis, assembly GCF_019054845.1. Lineage (NCBI taxonomy): Eukaryota > Metazoa > Chordata > Mammalia > Rodentia > Heteromyidae > Dipodomys > Dipodomys spectabilis. The sequence goes on along the minus strand of NW_024871204.1, from coordinate 703,180 downwards.
GATGCCCCTCAATAGATGAATGTATCAAGTAAATGTGGGGCTGGGAAGGTGTCTCAGTGGTAGAGTGCTTGCCTTGCATGCATGACGCCCTGGGTTCGATTCCTCAGCACCACATAAGCAAAAAGAAAAAAGCCGGAAGTGGTGCTGTGGCTCAAGTGATAGAGCGCTAGCCCTTTAGCTGAAGAGCTGAGGGACAGCACCCTGGCCCAAAGTTCACGCCCCACGACCGGACCCTTCACCCTCAAAAAACAAAAGAAAATGTGGTATATATCCACAATGGAATTTCATGCTTCTATCAGAAAGAATGACACAGCCCCTTTCTTAAGAAAATGGAAAGCCTTGGAAAAAATCATATTATGTGTAGGAAGACAAACTCTAAGAAACATAGGCTCTATGGTTTCCCTCATTTTTATTAATTAAAATATGCTTAGGATAGTCCTGCAGATAGGTTCACTTTTTAAGCACTTAACATTCCTTTTCTTCTCTCCCTCTTCCTCTCTCATTCCGTGTGTGTGTGTGTGTGTGTGTGTGTGTGTGTGTGTGTGTGTGTTTGTGTGTATGGCTGACTGAATCTGTAATATTTGAACCAAGCTTTCACTCTGTGTTTGCTTGAACATTTGAACATAAATGTCTTGTGGATTGCTACCCCAGCCATCTGTGAATCATGATCTTCCAATATCAGCCTCATTAGATGAGATACTGGCATCCACCTCTATTGCCAAGTGTGATTTTTTTTTGCTGTTGTTGTTTGTGTGCATCCAAAATCTGTAAGGAAAACAAATATTTTATAATCAGGACTATTCACCTAAAATGTGTGTTGTTTACAGAGTACCTTAATAATGTTTCCCTTTTGCATCCACATTATATGATTTGATTTTTTTGAAGTCTATTGTTGCAGTCAAGTCATTTATATATAATTTGAATCATCTTCCTTTTGTAGTGTGTTAGGTGTTTCAAAATAGAATTTATCAAGGTTTAACTCTGCACTACTGTAGCAAGACCTTTATGATTATTCAATGTCCTGTAAATCACTTCTCATGGCACCATTTGAGCAAAGTAGTTTCCCATAATATCTCCACATATTTTAGACCACAATGACATGCACTCTACTGCCAAATATGCAAGGGCATCCTTTGTAATTGTCCTTGGATTTTCACTGTTCTTCTCTCTTCTCTCCAGTGTTAAGTCCAGTGATGGTCATGTTGATTTTCTCCGCTGTTTCATTCATCATTGCATCTTGGGAACTACTGGAATGCACTAATGTACTTCTGTCTATTCTCCTTGTGCTTTGACTTGTACCCCTCTCAACTCGAAGGGCCAGAAACTGGGGATATTTTCTTCAATCTTTATCTCAGACATCTATCTTTACTTTCTAGCAATACATTCATTGAATTCTTCCTGTAAACTCTAATGCCTTGAAAATGATTACTGCATTTTCATGTCTTTGTTATTTGGCATTAGGGAAAAAACATACATCAGTAACTGTAACAGGTAAAAGAAGCTTGTGATCATGCCCCAATAGATGTTGTTCATTGGATAATGTTTACCTCAAGGTTTGCCTGCCTGATTCCTTTTCATTGTTTTGTTTATTTTTCAATGTAGACTTTTCTTCTGGACAATATTTATGGGCCTAGTGAAGATCAATTCCTACTGTAATTAGTCATTAATTTTATTCCAACATCATTTCATAGATCCTGAGTTTCTTCAGGGTCTGTATAGTAGTGCTTCACATTCTTAGATATGTTTTAACATCGATGTAACCAATGATAAAGACACATTGCTTAAGTCACCATTTTGATGACGGAAAGAAAACCATGCTGCAATCTCACTATATGGTAATTTTCTAGTTTTAAATTCTTTTACATTAAAATTGATTATGGAGAACAAACATTCTGCATACAAATTTATATTTTCCCATTATTTTTAGTATACTTGCCAATATTATATAAAGTTAAAACATTACTACTTACTTAGTTTTAGGATTTCTAAAATGATCAGAGTAAAAGTTCTATTCATTCACAGTTTTAAGACAATAGAGTGTCCATTATGACCAAGTGATTCATTTTAAAATTTTTGTTTGTGGTCCTTAAAGTTTGTGCTTGGGAACCAAGTCCAGTGCTTCCAGTGTCTTAGTCTACTTTGTGCCTCTGAACCTGATGTGATTTTATTTTCACTGAACTGGAATAAAGAAAAATTTCACTAGGAAGGAATTATTGCCTGGTTACTTTCTCGAATATCTCTCGCATACATAAAAGGAATATAATTCTACACTGACAGAAAATGGTGATCCTATTAAGAGTAAATGTTTACTTTTTGTAGCCCCACTCTTCACTCTCTTGCCCCTTTCCTATTCCCCCTTCCCTTAAAAATTGACTGGATCCATTGGAAACCCACTTCTAGTCAGCCTCTTCCTTAAAATCCCATCCTTAACTAACCTATCCCCTAGTAGTCCTGCTATAAACTTTCAAAGGCCTGATTGCAGCCAAACTCCTTCCTGAAAGCCCTACTCTGCTATAGGGAAAGCTTTTTTCTACACCCCTTCCTGGAATCCCTGCTCTGCACCACCAGAAACCAGGCCACATCCATATCTCCTCCTATGTCCCGAATTCCTGCACCAAGCACCCTGCCTACATCAGGCTCATCCCTCAAATCCTCACTTCATCCACCAGATACCCCACTCCTAACTACTCTAGTCACTCATAGTCCCATTGCTCCCCTATCCTAGTACCTCCAAGCTCTTGCCTTCCCTACCCCACCCCCAACCAGAGTTCTCCCTCCAGCCGCTCCTGGTTTCATCAGAAACTCTGCCCATAACTAGTCTACTTCTAAGTGGCCTAACCTCTCAAACTCGGCCTTGAAACTACCTCTTCCCACAAAGCCCATCATGCTACACCAAAAACCCTCCACCTCCCTATAACTGTTCTTGAAGCCGCCCCCCTTGCTTGGCTAGAAGCTTCTCACACAGCCCATCTCCTACCTGGAAAGCCAGCCCTGCTTCACCACAAACCTCTCCACCTTCCATATCTACTCTCTCAATGACCTGTATTGCTCCCCAGATAATCCCGCCCCCTATTGCATCCTCCCTCAGATCCACAGCCTACTCCACCAGATACCCTGCCCATAATTGTCCTACATCTTTGTAGACCTTCCACTCCTTCTCAAAGCCCTCCTCCAATTAGCCCCATGGCTCCAAGCCCTGACCTGCTCTAGAAAACCCTCACTAGAAAATGCCCATCACACTATCTCATCTCTCAACACCCACATTGCTCCACTGTAAACCAATGCAACAGTTGGCCTCCATCTGGAAGCCTCACCAAGCTCAACTGTTAATCCCTGTCCCACTGAAGTCCCTTTATGAAGGTTGCCTTGCCCTACTGGAAATACTGTCCAAAGTCCTTTTCTTGCCTTGCAACAGTGAAATCCCCACCCAAACTTACTCGTCTTTTCAAAGTGGTGACTGGCTACACCAGAAAGTCCATCCTAACTAGTCTAGTCCACTGGATACTATCCCTGCTCTCACAAAGCCTTGGTCCTGAAAAACTCCTCCATACATTATGACTACTTCCTGTTCTGCCAGACACCCTACCTCCACCCTCACACACTTCCCAAAGGACTGCCATTTTCCACCAGAATCCCCTTCCCTTACTAGCCTACTTCTTCCTAGCACTGCTCTGCCCTCTCAAACCAGACCCTGAAAATCTTCTCCCTCATAGCTCCACATTCTGGCACCAGAAACCCCACATTCTGTCAGCCTCTTGTCTCCATGCCCTTCCCTGCCTCATGGGAAACCCCACCCTACATATCCCAAAAGGGCTCACAGTACTCCACCAGAAACTCTCCTCTAAGTAACCTCCTCCCTTGTAGCCTTGTTCTTCCTTCTCAAAGCTTTGCCCCAAAGAGCTTCCTCCCTAGTGACCCCACTTTCCTCCACAGAAAACCCATCCATCTGCCAGCCTCCATCCTAAAGGCCCACCTACTCCACAAGTGACCCTGCCCCTAACAATCTAGTCCTTCCTGTCCCCTTCCTGCTGTCTCAAATCCCTACATAGACGCTTTCACCCTCAAAGCCTTGCCCTACTCCACCACAGATGCTCTGCCAGTACCAACTCCTTCTATGAACCAGACAGGGCTCTATCAGAAACACCACACCACCTCATCCATGAATGTCCCACCTAGTAACTTCTATAACAAATGTGATTTTATACTGGTCATAGAATTTATACTAATCAATATGATAAGAAAGCAGTATTGCAAAAAGACAACAAAAATTAGATAGCTATTAGCTGCCTTAGTCTCGCTTGGGGTTCTGTTACAAGGGAGATTCACATTGTGTGAAAAGTGTGAAGATTAATCCTCTAATTGGAAAGCATTTTTGACGTACCAGTAAGGTTTCATAAGTGATCATTTTATTTCTAGAAAATTCGTGCACATTTGTGCACATTAACATAAAAATATTAGTTATTTTAAATCCTCTGGTTTTGTTGAGGAAAGAGTATTAGTGTGTAAAATGATTAATTTCAACTCATCTCTTCAATGAATAATTTGGGAGTTGCTTGCCTTACTAGTCCATTGGCTCTGAGGTCTGTTCCTGTACCCGTACCAAGCTGTTTTGATTATTATGGCTTTATAGTCGAGTTTGAAATTTGGTATTGCTATTCTGCCAGCACTGTTCTTTCTGTTTAGGGTCGTTTTTGCTATTCAGGGTTTTTTATTATGGATATTTGGACTGACTCTTCTATTTCCTTGAAGAATAATGTTGGAATATTGATAGGTATCGCATAGAATTTGTAGATAGCCTTTGGCACTTTTGTCATTTTCACCATGCTAATCCTTTCAATCCAGGAGCATGAGAGTTTTTGCCACTTTCTAAGTTCTGTTTTGATTTCCTTTCTCAGGTTTTTAAACTTTTCATCATAGAGGTCCTTCACTTCTATGGTTAAGTTACTTCTTAGGTATTTTATTTTTTGTGGGGCTATTCTGAATGGAGTTGCTTTCCTAATTTCAGCTACACTTATCTCATTTTTGGCATGTAGAGAAGCCATTGGTTTTTGCGCGTTAATTTTATACCCTACTACTTTGACAAAGTTTGAATCAGCTTGAGTAATTGGGAGTGGAGTCTATGGGATTCTTTAAATACAAGATCCTGTCATCTGCAAAGTGAAAGAGTTTTACTTCTTCTTTCCCTACTCGGATCCCATTTATGTTTGCATCTCTTCTTATTGCTGTAGATAGGCATTCCAATACTAGATTGAAGAGAAGTGGAGAGAGTGGATATCCTTGTCTCCTTCCTGAGTTAAGAGGCAATGGCTTTAGTTTTTCACCATTAAGTATAATGTTCGCTGTAGGTTTGTTATATATAGCCTTTAGTGTATTGAGGAATGTCACATGGATTACTAATTTTTCCAGAACCTTCATCATAAAGGAGTGTTGGATCTTGTGAAGTGCTTTTTCTGCAGTATTGAGATAACCATGGGGTTCTTATCCTTGCTCCTGTTGATGTGATGAATTATATTAATTCCTTTGTGTATATTGAACCAGCTTTGCATCGCTGAAATGAATCCAGTTTGATCTTGGTGTATGATTTTTTGGATGAATTGTTGAAGTCGATTGGACAAAATTTTGTTGAGAAGTTTTGCATCAATGTTCATAAAAAAAATGGGTCTATAGTTCTCTTTCTTTGATGAGTCCCTGCCTGGTTTTGGGATGAGGGTTATGATGTCTTCATAGAATGAGTTCGGTAGTGAACTTTCTCTTTTAATTTCATTGAAAAGTTCGAGGAGTATGGGTGTGACCTCTGCTTTGAAGGCCTTGTAGAATTCCACTGTAAAACATCTGGTCCTGGGCTTTTCTTAGGTGGGAGATCTCTTATTGCTGTTTCTATTTCAATTCTTGATATGGGCCTGTTAAAATGGTTTAACTCATCTTGGTTTAATTTTGGCATTTCGATATTTGCTAGGAAAAGGCCCATTTCTGTCAAGTTCTCAAAATTATTAAGATAAAGTTTTGAGAAGTATTCCCTTATAATGTTCTGCATCTTGGTTGTTTCTCTGGTGATGTTTCCATTCTCATCTCTGAGTTTATTTATTTGGGTGTGTTCTCTTCTTTTTCTGATAAGGATTTGCTAAGGGTCTGTCAATTTTGTTAATTTGTTCGAAGAACCAACTCTTTGTTTTGTTGATACTTTCCATGTTTTTTTTTTTGTATTTTAATTCATTTAAGAATTTTTGTAGGGCTGGTTTGGTGGAGATATGTTTCAATTTTTCTTTGCTATGGAAGTTTTTTATTTCACCTTCGTTATGGAGGAGAGTTTAGCAGGGTACAGAATTCATGTTTGATTGTTGTTTGTCCTTAGGGCCTGCATACCTCATTCCAGGTTCTTGTGGTTTTCATTGTCACCGCTGAGACATCTGAGGTGATTCTATTTGGTTTTGCTTAAAGGCTATGGATCTTTTCTTCTTGACAGCTTTAAGGATGTTTTCCCTGGTCTGAATTGATCCTGTGTGGATTATAATGTGATGGTGGGATGTGCTATTCTTGTCTGGTCTATTTGGAGTTCTAAAAGCTTCTTGTATATGAATAGGCTTATCTTTTTGCATGTTTGGGAAGTTCTCTGCTAGGATCTTGTGAAACAAATTTGCTAGACCATTAACTTCTGCCTTTAGGTGCTCCTCTATATCCATTATCCTCAGATTAGGCCTTCTGATGGTGTCTTCCAAGTGTTGAATAGATCTATAATATTTCTTGGATTGTTGTATGTTCTTTCTCTACAATATCTAGGCTGTGTTCAATCCCCGAAATTTGATCTTCTGCATAGTCTAACCCTATGATCAAGACTTTCTACTTTGTTTTTTCTTTTCCTTCGAGTTGTTCAGCTTTGATGGGTTCAAATTTTATGTTGGAGCTTTGTTTTAGATCTTGTATGAACTTCTTTACCTCCTTAACTTGGTGTTCAGTGTTTTTTCACAAATCACTTAGTTGATTGGTTATGGTTTCTTTGAACTCCCATTTCTTCTGTTTGGTTCCATTCAGCGTTCCCTTTGTGGTCTCCCTGACTTCTTTCAGCTCTCTGTTTATGGATTCTATGAATGCCTTTAGTGATTTTTGTGTATTCTCTTCCTGCTCTCTCAATTTCTGCATTATTCTTTGATTAGCCTCTTCATGTTCACGCAATTCCTGTAGTTCTCTTTGAGTATTTTCAGCCTACTCATGCCATTCCTGACTTTCTCTTTGAATGTTCTCAGCCTGCTCATGCCACTACTTTATCAATCTTTGAGTAGCTTCCTCATGCTCATGATATTCCTGCATTGACCTTTGTTTGACCTCCTCTCTCCCTATCATGCTCATACAGAGTCCTTTGCAGGTTTTCAATCTTTTCATTTATCACGTTTACCAGTAGTGTGTGTTGAGCTTTTTGCGAACTCTCCAATGGATTATTCACTATCTGTTCTGTCCCCTGATTATTATGAGTGAGAGTTGAGATAACCGGACTTGCCATTTTTCTTGTGTTTTTCCGGCTTACTCTGCCCATTTAGGATGAAAGTAAAACCAGTTTTGTGCTAGCACACTATTTTAAGGCAAGCATCAACCAAAGCCTGTAGTTGCACAGTCAAAAGTCTACAGATACAATCTAGCTAAAGAGATATAGCTGTTCAACATCAATCAACTATGTATTAATGGGCTACGAACAGCAAAGAAGAATTTGGCAAACAGAAATTATTAGGTTTAGGGAGAAATGTGGTTAAAAATAAGAATAGAGGGATGTGGAAAATCTGAGGGAGAGTTAACTTAACTAAGTCCTAGACTCAAAGCGGGAAATAGGTTCAATAGAATGATAATAGAGAGAGAGAGAGGAAAAGAAGAAAGAGAAAGAAAAACGACAAGAAAAAATAGAAAAATAAAAATTAAAAATTAAAAAGTGCAACATTTACAAATCATGCAAAATGAAAATGTAATATTCAGAGAAGACTTTGGATAGGATAAGAGAAGGGGAGGGATAGAAAGGAGACCTGTAAAACTCAAAAATAAAAATGCTTGAAATATTATATAGGTATAAAGTGTTAGTACTCCTATTAAGGAATTTAAGTCTAAGAGGTTTTAAATTGAGTAATAAATTTCTGGATTAAATGTATACACAAAAGGGAGTTAAGTTCTAATAATCTACTATGGGTTTATCTGAAGATGAGCAGAACAGCAATTAAGTCATGGAAAGAAGAATGAAAGAGAAGAAAAAGTGAAAAGAATGAGAAGGAAAGAAAACAAGGGTCAAAATTCAGTAGACCTAAACAAAAACAAATTTTTATAAAGAAAAACAAGTACACACACATATACCCCTAAAATAAATGTTATGAGGAAGAAAAAAAGTTAATAGAAAACAAAAATTTTTAATATTAAAAATTAAAAAAAATAGAATTTCTTAAATTAAAGGTACAAAAAATGCTCTTTGATTTTTTTGGGGGGAATGGGAATATCCTGTATCTCCCTTGTGTACGTAACTAGTCTCTTGTTGGAGTCTCTGGTATGCTTGTGGTGTTTGATTTTCCTGTGGCTTAGTTTCTTAAGTCAGTTTGTTTGAGCAGGCAGAAAATTCTCTGCTTTACCCAGGATTTTATGATCCCCTCCCAAGTTAGTTCAATGGGAGGGAGATCTGTTTTGAGTATCTCAAAAGAGGGAGATAGCTGTTTCCTCTAGTTTGGAGATGCTGTGATGAGGCTAGGTTCTGGGTAGAGTTGAGGCCTTTCAGCAAACAGCAACTTTTCCCTGAGGAGTTAGCTCCTTTCAACCATGTATGGCATGGGCAGCAGTTCAGTAAATAAACTACTTTACCAGACTGAATTCCGTGTGGTGTTCTATTCATTGACTATCTTATGAAACTCACCTAATTAATATACTTAACACTTCAGAATTTCTAGTTATAAATCCATGGATATTTTTGTGACACATGTAAGTTTAGTATCGACAAAACATATGTACTAACTCATTGTTTAACAGTATAATTCTGCCTGGAATCTTTAATAGCAGCTTAATTAACCATAAAGTCTGTTTTGTTTGCTTTCCTTTGTTTTGTTTTTTTGCTTAAAGTAATAGAAGAGTGGGTGGGATAATCTGAAAGGATCTCTAGTTTCATATTTTCTCATTACCCTGGCCTACAACCCTTGTGCTACCAGCTCAGATGATGGGACTTTGTAATTTTGGGAAGTAGATACACATCATAAGTACCCATGGCTTCGGGATTTGTCAGATTTTTTAAATGTAATTGTTACTAAGGAGTGTACAGTGAGGTTACAATTTCACAATTCATGTAATGTGTACATTTGTCTTGTAGACAATGCCATCCTTTCCTGAGCTTTCTCCTAGTTTCTGTTTTTTGTTGTTGTTGATTTTTTGTGTTTGTGCCTGACCTTCAGCTCAGCACTAGGTGCTGCCCCCGACTGTTTGTAATCAAGGCTACTCTATCTCTGAAGCCCCAGCTTCCTTTATGGCTGTTTAGTAGTTAATTGGAGAGAAGAGTCACAAATTTTCTCACTCCAGCTGGTTTTGAACTCTGATCATCAGCCTCCTGAGTAGATAGGGTTATAGGCCTGAGTCTCCAGTGTCCAGCTACAAACGTGTTGGTTTCTTTCTTCCCTGGTTGTGTTACAATTTTCCTCAACTATTGGCACTAATACTACATATCGCCTGGCTCAAATCTGAATTGGTGGAACATGCTTGTATTTTGAGGATTGCAGGAGTCGGCCATAGAGACATATAAGCTAAACAAATCATTTGGAACATGGCATAAAGAAAAGAAAATTTATTGCCAGTTGACTGTGTCCTGTCTTCTCTGTTAATTTTGCATGGCCTGTGAATGATGTTAGACATATCCGAATGACCATTGGCGGAAATAAGGTTTCTCATCCTGTTATAAAAACAGAACAAAAAGCAACCAAAAAATACTATGTATGAGTCCAGCAATTTCCTTTAATTAAAGACCAATCAGCCCTAGTTTATGAAAAAAAATTCTTTATTCAAGTGTTGCTACTTTTTCTAACCACAAATAAAATGATATCTGTGGTAGACTGTTTAATGTTATACCACCGCTGTCATTTTAATTCACAAGCAATTTAAATGTTTATTTATGTCAGTTGTGGTGCTTGAATTCAGGGCCTGGACACTGTCCCTGAGACTCTGTACTCAAGTTAGTCAGCACTCTAAGAATTGAGCCAGGGAGCCACTTCTTGAACTACGATCCTTACATCTAAGCCTCATGAGTAACTGGGATTACAAACATGAGCCACTGGTACCTGGCTTCAAATCATCTTTTATTATTATTATTGTTGTTGTTGTTGTTGCTGTTATTGTGAAAATACCGTACAGAGGGGTGACAATTACATTGGTAAGGTAATAGATCTTATCAAGCATTGTTGCCCCTTCTTTGTTTCCCATTCCCATCACTTCTTATCTCCCACCCCACACATCCCCACTTCCCACTCCCCACTCCCCACCACCCCTGGTTAAAGTTGTAAAATTCGTTTTTTGACAAAATGTCTTGTACATCAATCTCATTGTTGTAATGGGTCCACCTGTACCTTATTTAACAATTATTTTTCCCTTCCCCCCAGAAATTATACAAACATCAAATAAAGTGTAAGCAAAGGTTATACCGTGGAGGAAGGACATAAAAAGCAACAAAGAAATAATCTTAGAAATATGTTACAAACTATCGCAAGGGAAAAAAAAGCATATGAATCCTTATCTTGGGGTATATTTCACCTAATATCAACTTATCTAATCATTTCTGCTTGTCTCAGACATATACCAGTTATAGCAAATAAGGGAAATCATGGAACTTATGTTTCTTTGGGCCTGGCTTACTTCACTTAATATAATTTTTTTCCAAGGCTTTCCATTTCCTAACAAATGGGGAAATATCATCCCTTCTGGTGGAGGCATAGAATTCCACTGTGTATATATACCACAATTTCTTGATCCATTCAAATACTGAGGGGCATCTGGGTTGGTTCCATCCCTTAGCTATGGTAAATAAGACTGCAATACACATAGTCGTGATGGTAGCTATAATGTGGTCTTGTTTGTTATCATTTGGGTAAATGTCCAAAAGTGGGAATGCTTGGTCATATGGGAGCTCTATGTGGAGTCTTTTGAGGAACATCCATACTGCTTTCCATAGTAGTTTAACAAATTTACCCTCCCACCAACAATGCAGTAAGATTCCCTTCTGTCCACATCCCCTCCAGCATCTGTTGTTAGTAGAGTTCTTGATTATAGCCATTTTCACTGGGGTGAGGTATTATCTCAATGTTGTTTTGATTTGCATTTCTGTTATGGCTAGGGAGGTTGAGCATTGCTTCATGTGTCTATTGGCCATCCTTCTTTCCTCTTCAGAGAAATTTCTCTTTAAGTCTTTAGCCCACTTATTTATTGGACAGTTTTTTCTTTGAGAACTTGTTGTTGGGGGATTTAATTTTTTGAGTTCCAGGTATATTTTAGATATGAGACCCTTGTCCATTGTATGGCTAGTGAAGATCTTCTCCCAATCCATGTGCTTTCTGTTAATCTTGCTAGCTATGCTCTTGGCCATGCAGAATCTCTGCAATTTTATGCAACCCATTTGTCCAACCTTTCTTTGATTTGTTGTGTTTCTGGGTCTCTATTAAGAAAATTTCAGCCTGTGCCAAGGAGACCTATAGTTTCTCCTATTCACGGACTCCAATCCAAAATTACTCAGCTGATTCAAAACTTTGGCAAAGTGGCAGGGTATAAAACTAACCCTCAAATTCAATGGCTTTTCTGTATGCCAACAATGAGAAAAGCATGACTGAAATCAGGAAAGCAACTCCATTCATAACATCCCACCGAAAACAATATACCTAGGAATTAACCAACAAAATGAAGGACCTCGATGATGAAAACTTTAAAAACCTGAAAAAGGAAATCAAAACAGAACTTAGAAAGTGGCAAAACTTCCCATGCTCCTGGAGTAGAAGGTTCAACATCGTGAAAATATCAATACTTCCCAAGGCTATCTACAAATTCAATGCGATAACTATCAATATTCCAAACTTATTAATCAAGGGAATAGAAGAAGAAGTCCAAAAATTCATATGGAACAATAAGACACTGAATAGCAAAAATGATCCTTAATAGAATGAACGGTGCTAGAGGAATATCAATACCAAATTTCAAACTCTACTACAAAGCCATAGTAATCAAAACAGCTTTGTTCTGGCACAAGAACAGACCTCAGTTCTAATGGAATAGAATTGATATCCCAGAAATGAACCTACAGACCTATAGCCATCTAATTTTCTATAATAAGGCTACAAAAATAGAATGGAAGAAAGACAGCCTTTTCAGTAAATGGTGCTGGCAAAATTGGTTATCTACTTGTAGAAGTCTAAAGCTAGATCCCTGCACGAGAATCAACTCCAAATGGATCAAAGACCTCGGAGTCAAAGCAGACACTCAAATAGTAATTTTTAAAATAATGAACTGCCTAGTGCCTCTGGCTCACATATATAATCCTAGCTATAGTTAAGATTACAGGCATGAGAAACAAACACTAGGTGCGTGTTGTTCATGATGGTTTGTATTGGCATGTTTTAATATTGTTTGTTTCTTATACTACAATGCTCGTATTTTTATTTTCACTTAGGTGGGTGAGTGTTGAACCTTCTTTGGTTGAGATGGAGCCATGTGGAAGTTCTTGCCCAGTATGGCAAGGAATTGAAATCCTCCTGCTCTAAGCTCCCCATGGACCTGGGATGGTAGACTTATTCCATCACACAGAGCCAGGGGTTGTGGAGCATTGCAGGTAAAACTGCACTGGTCTTGAAGTGATGCCCCAAATAGCTAGCTTTACAGGCATATGCCTTCAAAACCTTGTTGTATTTCGTTTCACTTTGAAATAGTGTTTGTACATAATTAGAGATACAATGATAACAGACTACATGTTTAATATATAAAATAGTCAATATAATTATCAAGTTTATCTCCTAACACTTTGAAGCTAATATATTTTGGTCTCTCCTGCCTCTGATAGTTATTTTTTGGAATATACCATAAACATGAATGCATTGATAATGTGCACTTGGAGACGGGAAGTTGATAGAGATAGACAAGTTAAACTATGAGCAGTAAATATATATTTATCTATTGCTGTTCTGAAGAACATTACCATATATTCACCATAACAGTACCACCATATATTAACCATGACAATAATTTTCCTGCAGTGTAGAAGTTCCTATTTCATAATCTGCCATCTTTTATCATTTTTACATTCTCCTTATGAGTATGAATGTTTTCTTGTTCCCTCTTATTAAGATGGAATTAAAAAATTTGTAGAATCTACTGAAATTATCTAATTTATTTGGTTTTGTGTTGTTAAATCATTACAACCAAGGTTACATGAAAGTTATGCTAGCAGACTATATCACTAAATTTTATTCTAATTACATCTTATTATTGTATTTTGATATTGGGTTTTGCTGTTGTTGTTTTATGATATTGAGTGTTGTGAAGCTGGACTGAAACATGCAACCCCACTACCTCCAGTAACAATGTTTTATCACCAGGTTTTGGAGGCTCTCTCCTCTCCAGCTCACTACAAAAAACTTGCAGTGGAACTTTGGCACAATTGGTAGAGCACTACATTGAAGGGAAAGATCCTCGGGATTGTCATATAGTCCTTGTTCAAATCCTAAAATACCTTTATGTACAGACACACGTTCACCCCCCCCCCCACACACACACATGTACACGCACAAAATGGCAAGCAATGTTGTCTCTTAAATTCTTATTCAGATATTGGACAACATCCCACTTATTTGTGAAGGGTTTTACTTGATTATTTTGAAGGAGGAGGATAGTTCATGGGACACAATGACAAGACTTTAGTGAGGAATGCTTTATAAACGACTAGCTTATAAAAAGAACAGGAGTACAGTTCTTTAAATATTACGTTCCTTCAAATATAGTATTTTAAAATAATAACCATTGAATTATGAGAAGACAACGCAGCACCTCTTCCCTTCTCCCCTTCCCCTCGTTCATAAAATATAATAAAAGTTTCAAAAATGCTCTTCTGTCATACAAAATGTTTGACTAAATGTATAATGTTTGTTTTTCAATACTTTTTTTATTTTCCCACCTCTAGGTACTTACCTTTTTTCCAGGTGACAGCACACAGAGCCTTCAAGAGCAAACAGAAGATTAGGAAATAAAAAACCTAACAATGTCCTAGGAAGTGGTTGTCAAAAATACATGCAAGAAGCACATGGCAGGCTGAGAGGGCCCTGAGAGGCAAAATGATTGTGCAGGATGAGAAGAATAGTGACAAATAAGGCTGAGCAAGGAAGGGCTCTTTGAGGCTGAGACCATGCCTTTATCTAGGCCTAGCTGAGGATGTTGGGATTTGACAATATCCACATGTGTATAGAGTGATGTGGGAGGGAGATTTCAGCCTACAGTTTGTCTTTGGGATGGTCTTATGTGAGCAAGCAGCTTAGATGATTAGGCTCTGAGAGATGACACTACCTCCCTCATAATTGAATAGAATATGGAACTCTGAGAGCCAAGCAACTGTAACTAAAAGTCAACTCAAGCCAGCTCACTTGGCCTGTGGCTCAGGAACAAGAAAGATGCTCCTGTGTTGTTTTCAAAGTTCAAGAGATTCAGGTCTCAGGCATGAGTGGTGTGAGTGCCTCACTCGATGCTGCAGACATTGGATCAGTGCTAAACCACGAAACCAATGTCTCAGGCCTTGTTATAAGAAGAAACCAAGGGAAACACAAGGCAACTCAGGCAAGGTTAACCTTCTTCTTGTGTGCTTTTATATGAGTAGACTGAGAAAATATTTACTGTGTAGTTTTCAATCCACTCTATTACAATTACTCAATTTAAGTGTACTCCCATTTCCATGTTTCAAAGGTCCATTCTTTTTTACCACCTCAGTGTGACAATGAGTCAGCCCAAACCCTGAATATGCCTTATAATATATGGTGCCTGGACTCAGGTTTGCTGGAAATTCTGGTAATGGACCTGGTCCCTGCCTACCAGAAAGGTGATCTCTTCTATGTTGGAAACTTCCTCCACCACTATAGAAAGTGGGGACAATAGAGCAGTTGCTGGATATTCTGTTTAAAAGGTGAGTGTTCCTAAGCTGGGTGCCAGTTGCCCACACCTGTAATCCTAGCTACTCAGGATGCTGAGATCTGAGGATCAAGGTTCAAAGCCAGCCTGGACAGGAAAGTCCATGAGACTCTTATCTCCAATAAACCACTAGAAAACCGGAAGTGGTGCTGTGGCTCAACTGGTAGAATGCTCACATTGAGTTGAAGGCTGAGGGATAACATCCAAACCCAGAGTTCAAGCCCCACGACTGACAAAAAAAAGTGAGATTTCCTCCTTCAAACCCAAGACTGATGAGACCCCCTCCAGAATATTAGAATAATTGGTACCTCTCTGAGACTGTTTCACTGGGGTCTTATCAAAGGAGCTTGGCTTGAGACAAAGAAGAGCATTCTTCGACTAATTCCTTAGGAGTGGGCTGCCAGAACATTTCATTTGCCTCATAAGCTAGTGGAGCCTTAACGATTTTCTTGCTGAAAGAATAGGACTAAAGGAATGAGCCAGTCTCATCCAACATCCACCCTCACCTAGGAAATCACTATCTTGGAGGCCTTGAAGGAATATACAGAAGAAAGGATGCAACTTGAACTTGAATTTGGGGCCTGAGTGCTGTAACCTTCGTAGCACTCTACCAATTGAGCCCCAACTCCAGTTCTGGCCTTTGGCTGGTTAAATGAAGATACGTGTCTTTAGATTTTATAAACTAGATTGGGTTCAAACTGAGTTCAATCTGATCCTCACATCTCACCCTCCTGATTACTAAGGTTAGAGGCATGAGCCATTCTGCAGTTATTTGGAAAGATGTATATAAGCATACTCACAGTATTTCCATGAAATTGTATAGACATACCTTCACTTTTTGTCTGTCATGTTTACCATTTGTGACTTAGACAGTCCCATGTGTGTCCTGTTCAGAAAAGGAGAAGCAAAGAGTTAACTTCCTTCTCCCATTGGTACAGATCCTTCTACCGTAACTGGGAGGAAGATGAGCAAGTGAAAAAGTAAGTGGACATTGGCTCAAAGAGAAATTTTGTCCTTTGAAACTTGGTACCTTTGACGTTTCTGAATCAAAGTCAATTTTCTTCTTTGCACACCAGTTGTTATTTTCATCAGAGGGTTGAGGTTTGGCACGTCAGCGGATAGCAGATTACACAGTTCTGGATGTGGTTGTGGTTTTGGACTTTCATGGATGCCAGGGAGAGCTGTATATAACAAGTCAGATCCATTGGGGAAACAACTTTCTCTTCCTATCACAGGGAGAAATTTTTAAGATTATATTTGAGAAATTTCTAGAAGTGGGTTGTGAGGAGCATCCTGCTTGCAGGAGTCTCTTCGCACTTCCCAACATGCAAGTCCTGCCAGAAAGAGGCTATAGTACAAGGTTCAGGATGGAGAGGGTGGGCTTTCATTTTCCTTGTCACCAATCTTCCCACCGCATTGTTTGTTCTATCCTCCCTATGTGGATGGACTTCTACCCTGATGATTTCTATGTGCCTAAGAACCATGACACCCTAAACGAACTTACACAGAATGTCAAGATCAACATGGTCTCTTCAGACCTGCTCTTCTGTTTACATATTCTTCTGGACCAGCTGGAGGAACCCATGACCCATGAGACCAAGCAAAAGAGGAAGAACTTGTTTAGATGCCTCAGGGCTCGTGAGGAGGGATGGAACCTGGGTCTCTAGGGATGGGCCCAACTGGTCATGAGACCTTAGTACTCCTTAGTTTGGCAAAATGTCCTTTTATGGATATTCTATGCCAGGTATAATCTGTTCTCCTTTTGAAAGAACTTGGAAGTAGTCACTCATTAGAAACACCCTGCATTCTAATCAGTGTTCAGTCCAAACTCAAATTCTACAGCTTCTTCCATTAGATCCTCAGAAGTTTAGTCACACCTTAACTTCTAGGGTCTACTCTAAGATTTCTGTACCTATTTCCATTCTCAGGTTTGCATCACTGTAAAGCAGCTCCTGCAGAACTCCAGATAAAGAAGTGATGTCGTCTATGGTGACTGATGGAGATTGGAAGATCTCCAGAAAGCATGTGAACATGGAGGTTTTTTTTTTCAATTTGAAGAAAGGCCCAAGTAGGTTTTGAGTCCTGTGGACATCCCACTGGTTCTGAACCCCACAGGTGATGCAGGCGTACCTGCACATAACACCAAGGATGAAGACGATCCAGAATATTTTCAATTGATGTACACAATCCAACTAGATCGCCACCAAGCCAGTGAAAAAAACATGTCTTAGTGTGCAGGGTAAATGTGTGCTAATGGAAAATGACCCCAGTCTATGTTCAGGAAAACCAATGAGTGAGGTCCAAAATCTAGATTCAGTTGAGGAAAGGGAATCTTTCCTCACAATACCCAGGCCAATCTGACCTCTTGCAGGGGATTCAATTTCCAATTGAGAAATTAGAATCTGTCCCTACCTGGACTCAGGAAGAAGATCCTGTCTTTAATGATGAAGAAGATCTCTTTGTGGACTCTGAGGGAGAATTTCTGGTTCCTTCTCCTTTTCCTGAGACAATCCTTATTTTTCTTTATGTCCTGATTGTTATAAAAGGTTCATCCTATTTATTTTTTTAACTTTATTAAAATAATATTTTTGACATATTCTAAAATTCATGAATCCTAAATATATTTCTTTTTAATCCTACAATCTGAAACATTGTGCATATGTGTTCTGGGAGGGGAACACAGAAAGACAGGGGGCTGTATTAGAGAGCCTACTGGATATAATGGGAAATGTTAAATGCACAGGGAGTGGCAAGGAAGCCAGGCCAGGCCTGCATGGGGTCATAAGGTGGCTATAAAAGGTCTAGTACATAGCATATCAGATGTCCTATAAAGCTATCCTGTCAAATGGGACAAATGCCACAATACATATAGTGGTATGTGGGCTCTCTTCCAACAGTGAGTACGAATTTGAATACAACTTCATTGTGCTTTGGACAAATATGGAAGAAAAATTTGGCTCCAATATTATAAAAAAGTCTACTTAGGGCTGAAAATATTTGAGAAAATATATAGAAAATATGTATGCTGGAAAGCAAAAGTCATAATCAATAGGAAAAAGAAGGTTTATATAGATGAACAAATACAAAATCAGCAAGAAAAAATACTCCACATTTAAATCAGTTATATGTAAATACATGTTATATTCTTGATGTTATATATAGTATATTACATAATATATAAGACTGAATATTATTTTTCCAACTACAATGGCATTTAAATTTTAGAAGAGTTTTTTGCACAAAATATTAGTGTAAATATTATTGGGGAAAGTAGTAATATAATTTGATTATAATTATAAGAATATATTTGTGCTTCTAGATATAACACTGATTATAAATAGATGAATAAAAATATACATATATTTGTATATATCTGTCTATGATGTGAATAAAATGAAAGTAAATGTAATGAAACTGACTATAGCATGTATAAAAAAGTTGAGTCCGTGAGACTCAGTCCTGTAATCCTAGTGATGTGGGAAGCTGGGTTCTGAGATTTAGTATCTCTTACAACCAAGTCTTAGATTTTCAGAGGAGATCTGGTCCCTCCAATGTAGCAAATAAACACATAGGCAGTGGGATCACACCCCCTGACCCCAGAGGAAAGTCAGTAGAAATCAGGAAAAGCCTCTTATCTTATGACAGTCTACTCAGTACCTGTATCAACATGGCAATTTGTAGAACATCAGATGGAAAGTTGGCATTCCCTCCAAAAGGTTCCAAACTGTAGTCTCTGACCATACTGAATTAAACCTTATTTCCCTTCCCAAGATGCAAACACATAGAAATATGCCAAGGGCTCAAGAGAGATGGTCAAAGACTTACAAATACATAAAATTATATACTCTGTTTCAGTAATTCATTGACAAATTATCAAAGGCATGTCTTGAAATTTTTTTAAAGGAAATGGAAACATACTCTGAGTTTATCAGGAACTGGGTGATAGTTTGGTTGTTGAATTGTTGAATGCACTCCTGGGCAAAGGAGACACATATCTTGGGGAAATTGTGTGAGGGTTGGTGTCCTCACACAGCTTCACAATACAATGGCCATAACTTTTACAATGTCATAGTCATCTTTGCCATAACAGCAAATAGGTCTCAGGCACTGATTTTGCTCTAAAGTGGGCTTAACAACAGCACAAGGCACAAAGAATTAGACAGAATTAATACTAGCCACTAAACTTCAGCTTGAACAGCTGTCCTGACCAGAAGCTAGGATAAATTGAGCTGGGGAAGGCTGATCTCCATGTAAGGCCCCTGAGCACTAAGGACTAGGCACTATTACAGGTGTTGGAGAAACAGAAGTGAATGTGGCTCTCTCCTCAGCAATTTCATGAGGTAAAGAAAACCAGAAATCATAATGATAATTTCCATAAATCAGAGACATGAAATTGGTGATTTTGTGGCAACAACTTCATATTGGGGATGTTGATATGAGAGCCAATATCCAGGCAATTATCTAGGAGCAGGTACTCCAGACAGTAAGGACAGCAAATACATCGCCCATTGATGGGAATGGAGCTGATTTGGTTCAGAAAAGGAAAACAGCACTGACATGCTTGCTTGTGAAGTAAGAATGGAAAGGTACAAAGAAGAAAAAGATCCAAAATGAAGATAGGTATAAATTAGATAGATATTGCATGCTGCCGGTTACAAGTAGAAAAGTTCTGATTTTAGTTTAAATCTAACAACCCACTGGAACCAAAGTGCTACAATAGTAGTCAGACACATCTGATTCAGTAAAGAATACTTTTAAAATGTGATTCTAGCTGGGCTCTGGTGACTCACAACTGGAATCCTAGTTACTCAGTTGGCTGATATCTGAGGATCAGGTTTGAAGCAATTGCAAGGAAGAAGTTTGGTAAGACTGATTTCCAATTAACTACCAGAAATATGGACATGAAGCTGTGGTTCAACTGGTAGAGTACTTGCCTTCAGGAAAAAACTAAAGGACAGCACCCAGGCCCTAGGTCCAAATCACAGGACTTCCAAAACAAAGAAGCCAACAAATAAAATTTGGTGCTGTCATTCATCACTTAGCATTCTAATTCAATATATTTTGTATGAGCCTTGGAAATTTTATCCTTAGCAAATGCTCGCCCCTGATATTTTGCTGCATTACCAGCTTTCAAAGCCTTGGCATCACTACTGTCTCCTCCTAGTTAGCATAGCATTCTACCACTGGAACTTTGAAGATATATTTTATTAATCAGAATTCTGATCATCTTTCCACATACATCAAATGAGCAATAGCCACCTTCTACTCTTCTGAATGTTTTTAATCCTCCTTTGAGTTAATAAGCATTAAGGCTTAAAAATTCTACAGTGGTTATCAAGTTAATTCAATAGTCATTCTTCCACCCAATCTTGTAACATATGTTTATAAAAGGCGAGACTATATGAAAGTGTGCACATTATACCTTCTAACTATAATACTCTCAAGAAGTAGGGTTTTACAGAAACGTCCTGATTGCTTTACCAAATGAAAGTATAAGAGATTTAAATAAGCTACCTAACACCTAAGAAGGAAACTGCTATTGGCTTTACAACAAATTCATTTGACTGAGGAAATGGGTTTCAGAAATGCCTGAGGCAAAGGGTATTATTCAAATCACCTTATCATGAGGTACAAGCAGCCTCTCTAGATCAACCTTCCAGGAAAAAAGCAATGAATGAAACACAATTAATGCTTCTAAAACAAGCCAGTTGGTGGTGGTTCATGCTTGTTATCCTAGCTACTTAGAAGTTTAAGATGAAAGGATCTCAATTCAAAGCCTGGCCAGGAAGAAAACCTTCCTCTCTGCAACCAGCAGACAGGAAGCGTCAGCTCTGTGCCTGAATCCCAGCTGGATGGCCTCTGTCCACAGACATCCAGACACACAAGACCACCCCCATCTGAAATATTATCAAAAACATTCAAATAATATCTCCTGTTTGGGAGATAGCATTTAAAAGGTATATCAAAAACATTTCATGAGTTCCAGTTAAAATGTCAGAGTGAAAGTGGAAATATGTACTTACTCACTTAAAGGAAAGTTACTGACAAGAATGATGTTAATGCGGCTAAAAGCCCATTTGGTAACTTATCCACTCCACCATGTTTCCTCACAACTTGTGAGTCAGCCTGAACAGTGAAATTTTTGAATGCAAGGAATGTGTTTGAGCATGTAGCTTGTGAAAGTAATAATGAAAAGCTAAACACTGGAAGCTCAGGTCTATAAAACTAGCTACTCAAGACCCTGAGATATGAGAAACTCAGTTCAAAGACAACTGAGCAAAAAAGACTTCTATCTCCAATTAAAGAGTAAATGAAGAAAGCTGAGCTGTGCTTCAAAAAGTAGAGTATTAGAATCACAAGAAATGCTAAGGGACAGTATCTAGGTCCTGAATTCAAGCCTCAGTACTGGCTCTCATACACAAAATACTCATGACAACACCACAGTATATGCATATGTTAGTAAGGGATGTAGATGAATGGAATGATGACATCATTTACCTCACTTTTAGTCTCAAGCATTCTGTAGAGTGTAGCTCAGTCTGTTAAATGCTCTAGGTTAAATCTTTCCTCAAAATCAGCAGATACATCCTCATTTCCCTCAGGACATTCACACATACACATAAAGGTCTATATTTTTCTAACTAATTTTGAAATACATAACCATAAACACATGCTTCAGAATTGTGTGCCATTGTTTAGGTTTCATAGGGAGCACAATATATCCAGGTTCTGGCTCATTCTTGTAATCTTAGATGCTCAGGAGGGTAGGATCTGAGGATCACAGTTTAATGCCAACCCAAGCTAATAAATCCTCAAGATTCTTATATTCAATTAAGTAGCATAAAACCAGAAGTGCAGATGTGGTTTGAGTGGCACAGTGACAGCATTGAGTAAAATAACCTAAGCAAGAGCTCCAGACCCTCAGTTCAAGCCTGAGTACTGGCCCACTAGCCCTCCAAAAGTAAAAAAAAAACCCAAAACACCAAATCAAATATATGTCAAAATATTTTGTAACTTTTGTAGCAAAATCCAATGAGGCAACATAGTTTCTGGTTTGTTGAAGATTTGGTGGGGAAACCCCAAATTCAACATGTGTTTAAGTGATGTAACAAACGAGCAACCAAATAAAATTTCCCAGTAAAGAATCTTCCTTAGTATTCACTGGGACCACTGACAAAGGGTTTTTTTCCTATGTTTTTTGAAAATCAGTGTTTTTTTTTTTTCAGTAAGGGAAATAGTATAAACCTTTACTATAAGTTTAAGAGTCATTGGAAGCGCCAAGTGAAGTGAATGTACAACCAAAAGCACACAATATTATAATTTTCTATGCCTCTGTTGAGACACTACAAACCTGTAGTAGTGTGGCCTCTCAGAAAGAGAAGGGGGATGCTCAGCATCACTTGTCATAAAAGAAATGCAAATCAAAACCCAAACCACATTTTGATGCCCCTTACCCCAGTTAGAATGGCCATTATCAAGAGAGCAAATAATAACAGATGTGGGTGTGGATGTGGCTAAATGGAAACACACAAAACTGATGGTAGGAATGTAAGCTGGTCAACCACTCCGGAAGGCAGAATGGAGGTTCCTCAAAAGACTAAACATAGAACTCCCCTAAGACGTGAAGTAGGTCCTGAGAGGAGACTTGAGCTGGTACAGTTTCTTTCATGGCTTCGCCTTTGTTTTAGGAATTTTAGAAGAAGAAAAACCTTTAATCAAGGTTTACTAGAACTTGGTTCCAACCAGCCCAGTTCCTGGAATGGACAGAATTGCCCTATGTCCCCTCCCCTTAACAACCTAAGTCACCTTGATTGTTCTGTTACAGACTGACCAATAAAACAGATAGATTGTAAACTGGCTCCTACTGGCAACATCTCGAGCTTACCGAGCTTACCGTAAACTGCACTTTTTTCACGTGCTTATGGTAAACTCCACTAAACTCCTCCTTTGTGTATTCTTACCGTAAACTCCGCCTTTTGCGCATACTTCACCTTACCCACTGAATTAGTGAGTCATTTAAACTAAAAGTTATAGGCGGGTTTAAATAGCCATTATGTGACAAACTGTAACCTCATTGGCCACCTCCATGTGATCTAGTATGACTGTGCAATCTTTTGTATGTGTGTCAATCTCATTGGTTACCTGCATGACCAGGTTTGGCCTCCTGAATTTTGCCTTTAAAAAACAAAGTACATGGGCCCCTAGGGGTCACAGTACCAGCTCCCAAGCCTGTGCTGCGGCCCTGACCAGTCAGTGTAGGAGCCTTCTTAATAAAGTCGCTTCTTTGTTAACAACTTTGTTGCTGTGGGCTCTGTCACTCTGGACGAATAGGTGATCTGGCCTGCCTGAGTAGGGGTCTTCCTACTACAGATCCAACAATCCTACTCCTCAGCATTTATCCAAATGATCTCAAACTATGGTACAATAAGCTACCAGCACAACTATGTTCATTTCATCATTGTTTACCTTAGCTAAGATACAGATCCAACACATTTGACTCAATAGATGAATCAATAGATGAATGAATCAAGAAAATGTGGTATATTTACACAATGGAATTTTATGCTTCTATCAGAAAGAATGAGAGAGTCCCTTTTGTAAGAAGATGGAAAGACTTGGGAAAAAATCATATTAAGTGAAGCAAGCCAGGCCAAAAGCAACATGAGCTCTATGATTTCCCTCATTTGCAATGATTAGCATTAGCCTGTTACTCCTGAAAGTGGATCATAATAGCTCAGGAGTTATCAACATATATATGACCATACAAAATGATGCTAATTGAAATGAACACCAAGACATAGAAACAGCAGGTCTTCTTTTGTTTAATTGTCAAGCTTGATGTAGCCAATGTACCGCAGCTAGTTCTTTCTTCTTACTTTATGTCATTTTTCTTTTCCTATGTTTTATCCATGGCAATTCCTGTCTTTGATTCTGGTACCCTGCATCCAGTATGTGCATTTATTTGATTGGGGAAAGGGAAGGGAAATACCAAATTGCTGAAAGAAGTACAAAAGGTGAACCATTGCAACAATGATACTCACAGGACACTATGGTGGAAATTAACTTTACAATGTAATGGTGGGAGAGGGGCAGTGGGTGGAAGGGACAAAGGGAGAAAAAAACTGAAGTGGGTAACAATGTTCAATGAGAAATGTAACTAACTCATGTAAATGTAACCCCTCTGTACAGCATCTCTATTATAAAATATATTTTTAGAAATATAAAAATTAAAAAAGTGTTTTTCCCATAAAATCTCAATCTGATACCAATGGAACTACTGAGTTCATGTCAAAGAGTGTTTGGGGACTTTTAAGAAGCTAGTACTAAGTACATATAACCACAATTAAGTGATAATAAGAAAAGTAGCTCTTTTTATTGTATTATATGAGTAAAGGAAAATTTCATTTCTGTTTCCTTATAATTTATGTTTGTGATCTGTGTTGTTCCCAAGTCAGACTAATGTCTTGTTCTTCGCTTTCTTTGGTATGTATAGCTTGGACATGTAATGTGAGGTATAAGAAGTATTCGTTGTTCAATTTGGAGGCCTAGCATAGAAGCACTCCTCCCTGGCGAAGAAGTTAGACTGGAGGACCCCTAACACTCACTGTGGTTTCTCTCCCACAGCTCACTGAGGAATTTAGAAGTTTGAGACTGTGACTGCTAATTAAGTGGCTCTTATGATTAAGAATTATTGGTAGAATTTGAAAACATATTTTGGTAATAAATAGACTAGAAAAAATTTTATTTGCTATTTTTTTATCACTGTATTTCTTTTTGTCTAAGTATAAAAGCCAGCCTTAAACTAATGGCCTAGAATAAGCAAAATGACTTATAGAGCTCAGATCATTTCTTTCCACAGAAGATGACAGCAGCAGAAGAAATACAGGTCCACAACTGGCACAAGGAAGAGAGAGTGATGTCTCCTTAACTCTTAGGATCGAATGCTCAATGAGGAGCATTCAGGACTGATGACAGCTTAAGGACCTAACATTCCCTGTGTTGTTCCATCGTAGGAAGCAGTCACCAGTCTCCCATCATACTGTAGCTGCCACACCTGACTGGTGACCTTGGCTGTGTACTGAGAACTCCCAGCAGGGCTTTGTCATGGCCACTGGAGAGTCAGGATTGCAATCGAAGAGGACATAAAGGAAGGTGGTAACATGGCCTGAGTCAGGGTTTTGTCAGATATATATGATTTGTAACAGGCACTACTGTCTTCTGGCTAAGAATGTGGGGTCCTGCAGACGAATTTATCACAACAAGTGTTAGCTTCCACCATTTCCTTATGAAAGCCAAAAGAAGGTCATTAATGCCCTCTGGGCATATTTTCATCAATATTTAGTAGGTAAAAAGCTATATAAAATTAAGTTCATCATGAGGAAAAAACCCAGATGAAAACCAAATTGTAGGAGCATTTACAAAAAAAAAGTTTTTCTGTACAAATCAAATGTGACAAAATATTAAAAGTTATTGAAGCTTGGAAAGTTAAATTGATTTCATTTTTACTATGATTTCAATTGTCTTTTATATTTCAACTACTTAATGAAAAGAAGGTAGGCCAAGCACCACCAGTGGCTCACACCTGTAAGTCTAGCTATTTAGAAATCTGAGATCTGAGGAAAGTGAATTGAAGCTAGACTAGGTAGGAACAACCTGTGATACTTGCTCTCCAATTAACCATTCAAAACCAAGAAGTGGAAGTTTGGTTCAAGTCGTATTCTTTTACCCTTCAGTAAGAAAGCTAAACGTCAGCTCTCGGAGTTTAAGCCCCAGTATTCACACACACACACACACACACACACACACACACACACACACACACACACAGACCCTATCTCAAAAATAACCAGTGACCAGGAAACAGACACAAGATGGTGTTTTTCTTACACTTTTCATTTTTGTCATTTTTTAAAAATTTATCTCTGAGAAGTTAAAGGGGTCATAGAAGAGGAGGGACAAAGGATAAACATGTGAAATAGCGGTATTCAATTGGTACTATTTTGAAAATGACCTATGGAACTTGTTTGTGTGGAAGGACGGGAAAACTGGAAGAGATGAAGGAAAAGGATGATATTGTCCAAAAAGAAATGTCCTCAGGGAAGTAGAGCTGTGGCTCAATATGAGTGCCATTCTTTAGCAAAAGAGCTCAAAGACAATGTCCAGGCCCTGGGATCAAGTCTCATTACTGACTAAAACAAAAACAAAGACAAAAGAAATGTAATCACTACCACATGAATGTAACTAAAACCTCCACAGCACAACAACAACAATAATAATAGTAACAGAAGAAGAAGAAGAAGAAGAAGAAGAAGAAGAAGAAGAAGAAGAAGAAGAAGAAGAAGAAGGAGGAGGAGGAGGAGGAGGAGGAGGAGGAGGAGGAGGAGGAGGAGGAGGAGGAGGAGGAGGAGGAGGAGGAGGAGGAGGAGGAGGAGGAGGAGGAGGAGGAGGAAGAGGAGGAGGAAGAGGAGGAGGAGGAAAAGAAGAAGAAGGAGAAGGAGAAGGAGAAGAAGAAGAAGAAGAAGAAGAAGAAGAAGAAGAAGAAGAAGAAGAAGAAGAAGAAGAAGAAGAAGAAGAAGAAGAAGAAGAAGAAGAAGAAGAAGAAGAAGAAGAAGAAGAAGAAGAAGAAGAAGAAGAAGAAGAAGAAGAAGAAGAAGAAGAAGAAGAAGAAGAAGAAGAAGAAGAAGAAGAAGAAGAAGAAGAAGAAAGAAGAAGAAGAAGAAGAAGGTTAATAAAACCAAACCAATGAGAGAGAAAAATTGAGAGAGCAAAGGAAGGGGTGATCTTTCATAAAAAGGAATATATCCATACCTGATTTATATGACTGTATCATCTGTGTAATTCAGTTTTAGAATAATAATACAAATGAAAAAAAAAAAGAAATATAGTGCGGGAGTCATAACTCAAATGGGAGATCAGACTAATATGAATGTGATACCAACGTCAAACCCCATTACCAATTTCCCCTTCCAAAATGGATCTTCTAATCACTTATGCTTTCCCTATGAAAGGGAGTGCAAACAGTTAAAGAGAGAGAAAGTTAATCATATAATGCTCTAAGCTGGGGCCACATACTCTTATGCACCAGCTGTAAATAGTCAAGCTTACACAGAAATTCAGTATCATCCAAATCAGCAAGCAATTCAGTTTGAAGGATAGGGATAATGGGTGGAGGGTGTCCCTACATTATTTCAAAAAGAGTAAAGCCAACCTGATAGGGTGAATTCCTTACTCTAAACAGGGCAAAAGGAAGGGGAGATACCCAGTCTGTGCCAGTCTCCACGGCCAATTTAGTTAAGGTATCTTTTAGAGACCTATTCATTCTTTCTACTTGCCCTAAACTCTGAGGTCTATAAGCACAGTGCAATTTCCAATTCGTCTCCAGTGCTGCGGTTATTCCCTGACTTACTTTTGAGACGAAGGCCAGTCTGACCTGATGGTGGATGGGAAGCCATATACCTGGGTAGGATTTCTTCCAGGACCTTCTTAGCCACGGCATTCCCGGTCTCATCCTCTTTTGGATAGGCTTCAACCCATACTGAAAAGGCATCTACGAAAACTAGCAAATATTTATATCCAAATTTTCCAGTCTTAATTTCTGTGAAGTCTACTTCCCAATACACACTTAGCCTATCTCCACGGAGTAGAGCTCCTTTTGCAGCTGGTTGATTGGGGGCAATGGTAAGCTGACAGGCTTTACAATTTTTAACAATGTCTTCAATGAGTTGATTTCCTTGCTTAATTTTTACTTCTGAGTGTCAGAGCAAGTCCTGCATTCTTCTGGTTCCCATGTGAGAGACCCGATGGATTCTCTTAAGAATCCCCTTGCCCAATCTTTGTGGCAAGGTAAGTTTCCCCTCATGAGTTTTCCACCAGTCTTTGTTTCCTTCTCTGTCCAGGGGTTTATAGGCCATGGGAATTTTCTTTATGCACTCCAACTCTTCTTGGGAGTACTGAGGCTCAGAAGGCAAAGCTCATGGCCCTGGGTCTAATAGAATCAGTACTTCTGCTCTGGGCTGGAGGGCCACCTCACTAGCTGCCTGATCGGCCAAGTAATTTCGTTTGGTTATAGAATCAGTTCCGTTTTGATGGCCAGGGCAGTGCATAATGGCAATATTTGCTGGTTCCCACATGGCCCGGATGAGGCTTAAAATTTCTTGTTTGGTTTTAATAGTTTTCCCTTAGCTATCACTAGCCCCCTCTCTTGGTAAATGGCTCCATGGACATGCACGGTGGCAAAAGCATACTGACTGTCCATTTAAATGTTTAGTCTCTTCCCTTTTCCCACTTGTAGGGCTTTTGTTAGTTCCACTAGTTCTGCTCTTTGTGCAGATGTTCCCTGGGGAGTGTTTCTGCCCACACTATCTCAGTGGTGACTGCTATACCCGTGTACCCTTCTACATCTCAAATGAAACTGCTGCTGTCTGTGAACCAAGTAAGCTCGACATGCGATGGTGGCAAGTCCAACAGGTCTGGCCTCTTTTCTTGGCCCGGTCTCTCTTTTCACGCTCAATTTCATGTTCTCTGTCCTTCTTTTCCTGTCTTTGCTCCTCTGTCTTTCTTATTGTAAGCCTTTTCCACCACGGCTACTAGATCCCTAATACACTTTTTACCAAGTCTGTCTAGAGCCTGCAACTTTCACTGTATATCTGGTGCAGCCTGATTTATATAGGCAAACATAACCATCTGAGCCGACTCCTGGGTCTCAAGATCATATGGGGTATATTGACTAAAAGCTTCAATAAGCCACTCAAGATATGCTGCTGGATTTTCCCTTCCTCCCTGTCTAACATCATAAACTTTGGCCATATTTGTAGGTCTGCGAGGTGCGGCCTTGAGACCTGCCAACAGAGCCTGGCGGTAGATGAGGAGTCGCTCCCTACCTTCAACCTTATTATAGACCCATGTTGGTTGGATCTCAGGAAAAATGGCAGCGATCAGGGCAGGATCCACGATGGGCACTCCTGTGGGGCCAGTGATATGTTTCTGGGCTGCCTCTCAGATACACTCTCTCTCTTCCATTGTAAAAAGGACCGGTAAAAGTTGACTACAATTATCCCAAGTGGGCTAATAAGTAAAGAGAATAGTTTCAAGCAAACAAATTAAATCCTGGGGTTTCTCAGAAAAGGGGGCATTTTGGGTGCACGAATTGTATAGATCACTGGTAGAAAATGGCCAATATTGGCGTTGCTGTTGACCATCCACATCCACAGGACCTACAGCACCTAAGGGAAAAACAACTGCACTAGAAGGTGGTCTGATCCCATGGCATCATCGAGTGACTGGTCCCTCAGAAACTTTAAGGGCAGGTGACAAGGGTTCAGCTGCTCATTCTATAGCTCCCTCCTCCTCTTGATCATTCTCAGGCTCTGCAGAAGGAACCTGGGAAGTGGAGTATGGGGGAAGGAAACATTTCTTCTTCCAAGTAATCTCCCTGAAAAACCGGGGGATACAATTTCTTTTCCTCTTTCTTAGTTTCTTTTTGTAAGTCTAGGGGGCTAGATGGAGTGTTGCCCATGGTTTCCAGTCCTATCAGTAGTACAGTCCAAAAAATAATAAACAGTACAAACAAAAAACATGCAGGCCTGACGGTTACGAAATAAAAAAGCTTACAAAGTGGAGATCTCCTGAATTGGTCCACTGACTCCTGTCACGTCGGGGTTCCACACCCACGCCCCACAGCAGAAGGAACAGACCCACAGTGGGTGAGTTGGGCCTCAGTTAGGAGGCCATCTTGGTCAATTCCGGCCCAACACAGAACCCACCCCTGCTCCACAATTCACACGGCGGGTTTCCTAGGACCCCCGCCCCACATGGTGGGCTTCCAAGGAACCCTACTCCACACGGCAGGGTTACCCCCGTGCCACAAGAGGATCTGGGATATCTCCCAGTTCCTCTAATGGTGTCGTGCAAGTGAGTCCACTTCGACAACCCTTTATGAATCTGAGGGTCTTCCTCACAAGGGAAAACAAAAGTAAAACAAACAAATGACAGGTCAAGACAAATTAACAAAGACAGTGCTGTTTTACCTTTGGAGTCTGAGGTCTTGGGGGCCTTTGGGGGATCCCAGATGAGCCCCCACTAATATGTTGTTCCAAGGTCGCAGGACACCCACCAAGAAGACCATTGAGAGGCACACTTTACAGCTGTTTTAAGGTTTTATTTAAACGGGCTGCAGTTCGAGCCTAGTCCTACACTCTGAAACAGCAAAGCCTAGGAGGAGAGTCCCCAGCTAAAGATTTGCAGGGGTTATAAAGCACACAACCAACCAGGTGTTTGGATTACCACCTCGTGTTGCTCTGCTAGAAACAAGCAACAAGTGGTCACTGCCTCAAAACTTTAACCCTTCATAAGTTTTGGGCCAGAGCCACAAGATTTTTTCTCAGGACCATAAATCAAGGGGGGGAATGAAGGGTTAAAGTACTTGAGGCAGTGACCATTTGTTGCTTGTTTCAGAACAAATCAACACGTGGTGCTAAACCACCTGATTGTGTGCCTTTATAAGAACTGCAAATCCTTAGCTTGGGGATCTATTCTTGGGCTCCACTGTGTCTGAATGTAGGACGAGGCCGAGCTGCAGCCCATTTAAATAAAACAGCTGTAGAGTCTGACTCTCGGTGGTCTTCTTGGTGGGGTCCTGCGACATTGGCATAACAATTCTACTGAACAAAATTTAAATAATATAGCTAGACATGGTACTATCTTACTATATGGTAATGCCAGCCAATACTCAAGAACATGACACAGGAGAATAAGGAGTTGAGGAATTCTTAAATAGTAATCTACTATGAAACATACAATATCTTAAATTTATATAATGGAACAAATAGATCATTGTTAATGGAAGTAAAATCTTGGCAGAAATTTTAAATACATACATATGCATATATATTTAAACTTGGAGAAATAAAATTTAAAGTGGTATTATCTGCATCTTTCAGTCTACATGTCACATACATATTTACTGACACATTGATTTCTGTTTAGTCTTTACAAAACACTGTTCTGTCACATAAGTTCACAAAATTGCAAAACAAAATGTACAAAAATGTACATTATCATAAATATAGTTTAATCCCTAGCATAATAATTTGGAGAAAACATGCATTAAGTTAATGGGATTGAATACTGTGCAAGTAGGGGAGTCCAGGAGAATGTAAATTGTGTGTGTGTGTGTGTGTGTGTGTGTGTGTGTGTGTGTGTGTGTGTGTGTGTGTGTTTTCTATGAGTAAATAACGGAGTTAGAATTAGACCTATTATTCTTGCTTTGTCTTTTTGCTCAAAGCTAACACTCTACCACTTGAACCACATCTCCACTTCTGGATTTTGCTTTCTTATTGGAGAAATATCTCAGATTTTTTGCATGGATTGATTTAAACCTGAATCCTCAGTTTCTGACCTCTTAAATAGCTAGGTTTTAAAACATGAGCCACTGGTGGACAGCAACTACGTTAACATTTTTGCACGTTTGAATGAATTTTAAAGTAAGACATATATGTTACTTTTGAGAATGGCAGGAAATAGTAATTAATGTTTAACAGAATTTAAAACATACAAAGCTGAGAATGGCAAGTAGTTGAGAATAGAGTGGAATAAATCAAAATTACCTATGACAGTATTCAGTCTGTGCACAGAAATGATTACATTGTTGGAGCCCAATGGCATCAGATAGCTGAACTCCATCTGGCTGCTATGCTCTTGAGGCCAGCTAGTGCTATTCACAAGAATCTGATTTTGTTGGATGTCAAGGATCAGTTTCAAGTTCAGAACCTGAAATATTTCTATTGATCCAGAAGGGGAAACATACCAGGACAAGAAATGTGATTAACAGTGCTGAATGCGAAAATCATCCAGTCCAAGGAAGACAGAATAGCTCCTTTCATTTTTTTTTTTAATTCAAGTCTTGTTTTGTTTTTTTTTTAGCTGTGATAAATTCCATACGGAGGGGTTACAATCACATGGGCAAGATAGTGAGTACATTTCTTATCAAGCATTGTTGCCTTCTCCTTTGTTTCCCCTTTCCATCCCTTCCCCTCTTCACCCCCCTACCCCCACACCACCACCACCATCACCACCCCCCAACCTCCGCCAAAATTGTAAACTTCTTTTTTGACATCTTGTACATCTCATTGTTGTAATGGGTTCACCTGTAACCCTATTCAAATGGTTTGTTTTTTCCCTTCCACTCCACAAATTATATCAACATCAAATAGAGTGAAAGCAGGGCTTATATCATGGGGGAGGTACATACAAAGCAACAAAGAAATCATCTTATAACTATGTTGAAAACAATTGCAAGAAAGGAAAAAAAAAACATTTGAAACCTGATCTTGGGGTTCATTTCACCTAACATCAACTTGTCTGACAATTTCTGTTTGCCTCAGACATATACTAGTTATTTTATTAAGTGAAGTAAGCCAGGCTCAAAGAAATATAGGTCCCATGGTTTCCTTTATATGCAGAATAACTTTTTCTATATGTGAAAAGAGTATTCTCTCACAAAGAATCCTGAGCTGAATATGATAGCCATTGTTTGTAATCTCTGAACTTGGGAGGCTAATTTAGAAGTTAGCTTGAGATCAGCCTAAGTTTTAGGCCAACTGAAGGACGTATAGTAAAATGCAATCTTAAAACAACAACAACAAAAGGCCCAATGACTGGGAATGTGGTTAGTGGTAAAGTGCTGGCCTCGCATGCATGAAGTACTTGATTTGATTCATCAGTATTATGTAAGCAGAAAAACTGGAAGTGGTGCTGTGGCTCAATTGTAAGTGTGCTAGCCTTGAGTAAAAGAAGTTCAGAGAGAGTGCCCAGGTCCTGATTTCAAGCTCCACCTCTGGCAAAATTTAAAAAAAAAACCAACCAAGTGCAAAATGCAGTTTGTTGAAATAAATATGTTGAAGAAAATTGTGCTGTTGAGCATTCATAATGAACTTTGTTAGGAAAAATTAAAATGAAAATTAATTGATGAAATATTATCTGTCATTGGACAGGACATAGTGAGATATAAAAATGATTGCTGCCTATGGTTACTTTGATACAACAACGTTAGAGATAAAATTGCCAGATTGTGATATTTTTAAGTATACAATCTTGGGTTTTTTTCTTTTTCAAAATAATTTTACTGCCAGGCCCCAGTGGCTCAACACCTGTAATCCTAGCTACTAAGGAGGCTGAGAAGTGAGGGTCTGTGTTCTAAGCCAGCCAGGGCGGGAAAGTCTGTGAGACCCAGATCTCCAACTAAAGGTTCAGAAAATGTGAAGTGGCACTGTTGCTCAAGTGGTAGAGTGCTAGCCTTGAGCTGAAGAGCTGAAGGACAATACCCAGACCCAGAGTTCAAGCCCCACAAGAGACAAAAAACATAGCAATAATATTAATTTTATTGTTACTCTTAAGGTGTTATATATAAAGGCTACCATTTCATAACTTTGTTACTTTCCTAAAAGAAACACATATCCATCTTCATTGCCAAGAGCTAAGATTTGCTTTCCAGCTGATTTCTGAGTGTAGAGGCAATGCATAATACAAAGCAATACAAACCAGTTCTGACTATAATTTTTCTTTGCACATCTTAAAAATCAATGCTGACAACATGAAATAAAAATTACCTAAGTTTAAAACATTCTTCTAGACACATTGAACAGTGGGAACAAGTATTTTAAGAATAATATCAGAGAGCTTGAACTCAGGGCCTGGGTTCTGTGTCTGAGATTTATTACTCAAGACTATTGCTGCTACTTTGAGCCATAGATTGCCACTTCCAGTTTTCTCGTGGTTAATTGAACAGAAAATCTCACCAAATTTCCTCTCCAACCTGGCTTTGAACTAGGATCTAGAGATCTCAGCCCTCTGAGTAGCTAAGATTATAGGCATAAGGGCCTGGCACCTGGGTAGAATAAATGTTTACCTGAGACAGAAGCCAGTTAGTATTAAATGTC
Organism: Dipodomys spectabilis; assembly: GCF_019054845.1. Classification (NCBI taxonomy): domain Eukaryota; kingdom Metazoa; phylum Chordata; class Mammalia; order Rodentia; family Heteromyidae; genus Dipodomys; species Dipodomys spectabilis. Next base: position 669,095 of record NW_024871204.1, on the reverse strand, counting down.
AATCATGTTTAACTTTGTTAAATAAAGTTAACTGGAATGCCTTCCACTAGAAATAAGGAATCAAATGTGTAGGTGGGTTAAAAAGACTTACCAAAAGATACATATTTTCCTTATTGTTTTTTTCTTCCAAATTTGTTTGCTTTCCAGAATCATACCTTTTCTTTCCTTGCTGGTTCCTTTAGTTTATTTCATACATGCCAACAGCTTCTTCAACTATCATTGATTTATGTGAAGAGCTTGCAAATATGTATTTTCAGTCCAAACACCATGTATGCACCTCTCATCCATATATTCAACTGCCATAAAAACTTGTGAAACAGTAATAATCTCTTATCATTACTGGATATTAATGTGTAAATAAAATTTAAGAAAATAAAGAATAACATCAGGAAATATAACATGATTTTAATTGTAATGCTAACCATAAATACAACGTTGATTATTATCTGAGCAATTTAATAAAAACCTCAAGAAAATATCAACTTTTTTGAGTGCTTATGTTATGGTTTAAACTAAGGACCTTACCTTCTCAATTAAGCTTTTTCTCTCAAGGGTTGTGCTCTGTATTTGATCCACAGCTCTCCTGCCAATTTGGGGGATTATATAGAGATAAGAATCTCATGGAATAAAAACTCATTTGTGTCCCTATCTTGGGGTTCATTTCATATAACATCCTCTTATATGGTTATATGGTACCATGTACTAATTACTGCAAGTAAGGTTAACCATGGGACCTGTGGTTGTTTGAGCCTGGCTTATTTCACTTAATATAATTGTTTCTGCATCTTTCTATTTCCTAGCAAATGAGGTGATGTCATTCTCTGTGATGGAGGCATAGAATTCCATTGTGTGTGTGTGTGTGTGTGTGTGTGTGTGTGTGTGTGTGTGTGTGTGTGTGTGTGTGTGTATCATATTTTCTTGATCCATTCATCTACTGAGGGCAGCTGGGTTGGTTCCATATCTTAGCTATGGTAAATAATGCTGCAATAAACGTAATTGTGCTGGTAGCTTAGTATGGTCTTGTGTATGATCATTTGGTAAATGCCCAAAAGTGGGATTGCTGGGTCATAGGGGAGCTCTACGTGGAGTCTTGGAAAAAAATTACATTAAAATCCAGACCCAAAGAAACATAGGTCCTATGGTTTCCCTTATTTGCAACAACTAGTATATGTCTGGACAAGCATAAAAGTTCAAAAGCTATGTACATACAACCAGATAAGATGATGTTAAGTGAAATGAACCCCAAGATAGGGTTTATAATCTATCATGTGATTTGTTTGATTCTTTGTATGATCGTCCCCCATGATATAATGCCTGTTTTCACTGTATTTAAAGTTGGTGCCCTGCATCTTGTATACACCCTTCTCTAGCTTGGGGAGAGGAAGGGAAAAAATGTTTAAATAGGGATACAGGCTGACCCATTGTAACCATGAGATGCACAAGACACTATGTTGAGAAAGGAATTTACAATATAGGCGGGGAAGCAGGGAAGGGAGGAGGGGGAGTGTAGTTGTGGAGGTGGGAGGGAAGGGAGGTGGGGAAAAACAAAGGAGGAGGTATATATAACCCCTCTATAAAGTATTTTTACAATTAAAACCTCTTTTTTAAAAAAGAAGAAGGTGTCATGTACACCAAGTATTGTAGCCCACATCTGTAATCCCAGCTGATTGGGAAACAGAAATGAAAATGATCGTGGTCTGAGGCCAGGCCAGATAAAAAACTGCCATGACAGCCATCTCAACAAATGAGCTTGCCATAGTAGTTCACATCTGTAATCCTAGCTAATTATGTGGGAGGCATAGTTATCAAGTCTCAGTCAATCTAAGATCAGACCCTGGCAAAAAGTTCAGGACCTCAAGTAAATAAAACGGATTAGAAGTATAGCAAAAGTACTTGAGCTGCTTGGTGCTATACAAGCAAATCCTATCTAGCAAGCAGAGAACCCCTGAATAGAATCCTAGCAATACTTCTCTCTTCTACCAAAAAGCCTAAACAACTTTTTCCTATTTGAACATCTAATTTCAAGGCCACTGACAGATCAGAGATGATGACATTCTCTTCTTTAAAATTAGGTATTCAAAAGAGACAAAGTTATTTAGGTTTTGAAAAAATGAAAAGGAAGAAAAATGCATGTGATTTTTGTTAGCTCCATAATTTTGAAAACATAAAATATACTCAAGTATTTAATATATATCCATATGTGTGCATATATCCATGTATGCATGTATATATATATATATATATATATATATATATATATATATATATATACACACGTACAAGTGGTTCATCTCTTTTCTGTGTAGCAAATGGTACAAATGAATCTGTACAATCACTACTCAAAGGCATGAATAGACAAAGAGAATGAGCAGAAAACTCATATTCAGGAATGTATGGCTAGCCGATAACCTTGAAAATCTTTTCCATCAGTTTGCCTATGTCGGTTACTGCAGTACAAGGACAGTATGATAACAATGGGATACCAGGTAGATGAAATGAGAAATGAGAAATACAAATGGTACAATATTCTTTCTGATCAGTAAGTAGAATTTCATTTGTGTGTGTGTGTGTGTGTGTGTGTGTGTGTGTGTGTTAGAATTTCATGTGCGTGTGTGTGTGTGTGTGTGTGTTACATATTCTTGATTCATTTCTTTCTTGAGGGCTATCTGGGCTGATTCACTAAGCATGGTTGTGCTGAAACCTTTACTATATCCTGGTTTGTAATCTTTCTGGTAAATGCCCAGGAGTAGAGTTGCTGGATCATATGGAAGTGGGTAGTAAAAGAGGGGTGAAGTTAGAAATGGTAGAAGAATGAACAGGAAAAAGGTGGAGAAATGCAGAGGAATCCCGTAAATATCCTACAAAATTAAGCAGAATGAAGGAAGAGGTGCATAGGGGAGGGATGGATGAGAATGTTGAAGTGTTGGCATTGACCAAGGTATATTGTACGCATAAACTGCATTGATTAATGAGAACTCCTTTGCTACTTAAACTAATAATTAAAAAATCATGTCCCTAAAATGTTATGCAATTAGAAGCAAAACATGAGAATCTCCTCAGATCATCTCTAGGGTCTATAAATCTTTTTTTAGTTAGGATAAGTTTTAGAACAACACTAATGATACATATCATCTGAAGAAAATTTAATGATTTCCAGCTATTTAAAATAATCATTTTTGGAGATATGACTCCAGTGGCAGTGCTACCTAGTTAGCAAAGCGGTCAGATATTGAATTTATATCTGGATCTCGACCAAAAGTAAAAACAATCAGTAAGTCAGGCATTTTCCTGAGCTCTGGTAGCTCATGCCTTTAATCCTACCTTTAATCAGAAGGCAGAGATCTGGGTATCTCAGTTCAATGTCAGCTCGGATAGGAATGTCTGTGAGACTCTCATCTCCAATTCACTGCCAAAGAAAGCTGGAAGTGGACTCGTGGCTCAAGTGTAGAATGTTAGACTACAGCAAAAAGCTCAGGGTCAGAACCCAAGCCTTGGATTCAAGCCTTAGAATAGTGCATATACATACACAAAGGAAGTAAGTCATTCAAGTTCTCAACCTTCCATGGCCCTAATCCTAACTCTGATCCTGGTCAGAACCTTAAGAGTAACCTTAATGTTAATAATAATCCAATCCTAAAATTAATGGAAAATACTCAAGTTTAGACACATCCTAACAGATGCTCATTGTCTTTGAAATGATTTGCAGTTTGCTCCAAATCTTATAGATTCCCTGACTTGGACTCTGAAATAGTTCCCTATTATGAATCATTAGCCTCAAATCTTCATATCATGAAAACTACCATAGTTTCCACTGATCTTAACTTTTACTGAACTCCTAGATCTCCAAAAAGAAGTTGCAGATTTACTTAAAATCTACTCTAGTTCCTAACCCTAACTATATATCTAAACTTTACTAGAAACCTAACTCTAAATTTAACCCTATTGAACCCTGTATAGGAAACAGGAAAACTCTGTAGTTTTTGTTGAATTTCAAACTTATTTTACTTGAAAGTGTTAGCAGAAAACTGTTTTCCATTAAAGCTTACCCTGTCCTAAGCCTAAGTCTAACCTGAACTAGAAATGTAACCGTAACCATAGACCTAAAAAGCCTTTGGATTATAAAAGCCATACAAAGACATTAGTTTTTACTCATTCCAACTTTGATTCAACTCATCTCCAAAAAAATTGTTCATAGTTTTACTCAATATCTTGCCATTTTTCTAACCCTAAACCTAACTGGAATATTGAGACTAACCCTCACACTAATCATACTAATAATAATCACACTAATCATACTAATCATAATATTGAGACTAACCCTCATACTAATCCGAATATTGTCAGCATTTTCCTATTTCACATTCATCCTAATTCTAACTCGATTTGTTATTCAAATATTTAGTATCAGTTTGACCCTAAATTTTCCCTTTCCCTAACTCTAAAACTAACTCCAGCTGGAACTGAAACCTAACTTTCACCCTAATGATAGTCCAATTCTAATGTTTAAGAAAAATACTCTCGTTCTTGTTCATTCTAATGAACACTCCAGTTTGCACTCTGGAAATGGGTTTCAGTTTTACCTAATTCCCACAATTTTCTGACTCTACCTCTGAAGTTATCTTGTTCCCTAACATGAACCATTATATTATTTGTCCTCCAGTTCTCTTATCAGGAAAAATACTGTAGTTTCCATCCATTGATACTACCTTTTCCTGGACCTCTGTACCCTAAATCAATTTCAGATTACTTACCATCTAGTCCATTACTTAACATTAACTCTCAACCTAAACCTGGCTGGAAAACTCTCATTAATCATTGCAAGAATGATCACTGGGAAATAAATATAATGATAATGCTCTAGTTACTATTCATTATCACATTTTTCCCTTTACTTGTTAGTGAAAACTGAATTTTATACTAAAAGTTTTCCTATTTATAAAACTAATAATAATCAGAACAAAATACTGACCCTAATCTTAATCCAAATTATATGTCAATACTAACACAAACACAAGTACACTAGTTTTCACTCATCCTAACTTGATTCAAATAAGCCTTCAAAAATAGGTTTCCATTTTTTTTGGGGGGAGGGTCCAGTTGTGGGGCCTGGACTCTGGGCCTGGGCCCTGTCCCTCATCTCTTTAGCTCAAAGCTAGCACTCTACCACTGGAGCCACAGTGCCACTTCTGGCTTTTTTCTTTTTGCTTATGTGGTGCTGAGGAATCAAACACAGGGCCTTATTACATGCAAGCAAGCGCTCTACCACTGAGCCACTTTCCCATCCCAGGTTTCAATTTTTTTTCCAATATCTTAGTCATTTTCTAACCCTAAACTTAATCTAAACTGGAACATTGAGAATAACCACAAGGCTAATTGTAAGTAGATTCTAATATTAATAGCAATACTCTAGTTCGTATTTACTCTAATTCCTACCAGACTTATTCTAAAATTTACCTTCAATTTGACTCTCATTTTTTTTCTCCCTCACTCTAACCCTAACTATGGCTAGAATCCTAACCATATCCTTGACACTAATAGTATTCCAGTTCTAAAATTTATGAGAAATACTCATTTTGTGTCATCCTAACTGAAATTCCACTTGTAATTCTTGAAAACAATTGCAGGTTTTCCTAAACCCTACAGATTTTCTCACTCTTAACTCTGAATCTAACTTGTTCCATAACAGGCATCATTATATCCATTGATCTCAAATCCTGATATTATGAAATACATTGTACTTCCATTATCCCAGCTTTTCCTGCATTCCTAGAAAGTAAAATAAGTTCAGCTTTACTTTAACATTTAACACATTTTTTTTTCTTTTTGTTGAGCGTGGGGCTTGAACCCTGGGCCAGGGCACTATCCCTGATCTCTACAAATGGATACAATCCCTGAGTTCTTAGCTCAAAGTGTTTGCTTTACCGCTTGAGGCACAGCACCACTTTTTTGTTTTCTGGTGGTTAATTGGACATAAAAGTCTCATGGACTTTACTGCCTCAGATGGCATTGAACTGGGATCCTCAGAAATCAGCTTCCTGAGTAGCTAAGCTAATAGGCGCGAGCCACTAGTTTAACCAATTTTTTTTTTTTTTTTTTAGGTCCCGTCTTGGGGCATGAACTCTGGGACTGGGCGCTGTCCTTCTACTCTTCAGCTCAAGCCTAGCGCTCTACCACTTGAGCCACAATGCCACTTCCAGCTTTTTTCTTTTTGTTTATGTGGTGCTGAGGAATAGAACCCAGGGCCTCAGGCATGCAAGGCAAGCGCTCTACAACTGACCCACCTTCCCAGCCCATTTAACCAATTTTCTTTATCCTATTCTCAACTCCCTTTAGCCAGAAACCTAATCCTAATCATAATTTGATGTAACACCAAATGGTTAATGTAAGGAAATTGTCTAGATTCTATTCAATCACACTTTATTTTTGCTTCTACTTCTTATTGGAAAACTAAATTTTACCGTAAATCTTATTCTTCCCTAACCCTAACCAGAACAAAAAAGTAACTCACACGTTAAGCCAAATTATATCTGAATGTTTAAAGTTACAGGAACTAGTTTTCATTCATTCTAACCTTGATGCCATTCATTATCCTTAAAATATGTTCCAATTTTACACCTTTTTATATCTTAAATCTTATATACACCTTACTTATATACACCTTTTTATATCTTACATCTTTTTCTTATTCTAACCCCAGCTCTAACTAGAACACCTTTCCTAATCCTAAGCCTACATATAACTGAATCTTATTGTTAATAGCACACCTCTATTGCACATTTATTCTCTTGCTCAGCATATAGGTCTAAATTTTACTTGCATTTTGAGCATAAATTTTTAAGTGTTTTTCTATTTCCTGTCAGGTTTTCTTTCTTTCTTTTTCTTTTTTTTTTGTTTTTGTTTTTTGGTCAGCCGTGGGGCCTGAACTCTGGCCTTGGGCCCTGCTCCTGTGCTCTTCAGTTCAAGTTGAGCACTCAACTGCTTGAGCCACAGCGCCATTTCTGGTTTTCTAGTGGTTTATTGGAGATGAGTCTCAGGGACTTTACTGCTGGGCTGGCTTTGAACCATAATCCTCAGATATCAGCCTCCTTATTAGCTAGGATTACAGGCATGAGCCACCGGCTCTCGTCTTCATTTTTTTAAAATTTTATTTTATTGTAAAGATGCTTTAAAGAGTGATTAGTTACATGTGTAAGGTAATGAGTACGTTTCTTGTTGAGCATTGTTAGCCCTTTCTTTGTTCTTCTCCTACTCCCCTACTTCTCTGACTCCTCCCTCCCCATGGTGTAAAGTTCATTTTTAACATATTGTCTTGTGAATATCATTGTTGCAATGTGTCATCCTGTGTTGAAGTTAAATTTTCTATTTATCTAACCCTAATTCTAATTCTGTCTGTGATCCTAACCCTAACTATAATAATAATGATAGCTCAATTCAGAAGTTAACAAAATATATTCAAGTTTTTATTCATCCTGTTAATCCACTGTCCATCTTGAATCAAGTTGCAGTTTAGCTTAAATCTTTTTTTTTCCAAATTAGATTATATGTGCTTATATAAAGATGTAATTTTATGTAAAACACAGAAGATTTTTGCGAGAAGGAGTAATGAAAAGGAAATAGAGGGAGTAAAATACAATGCTTTAAATATATTATGGAATTGCCACTTCTGACAATTAATAACCATTAACAAAATAACTAAAAATTAATAAAAAAAAACCACACTGCCTTCTAGCGTTCTTTAAGAGAGCCATGATATGTCTTGTGAATAAATTTTGTTAGATAAACTTTGTTAGATAAACTTGTTAGATAAACTTTGTTCTTGCATATTTTATATTGTTATTGGTCAATTATTGAACTCAATCAATACAAATATATCAAATAAGATTCCATGACAAAAAACATTAAACAGTTAATTAGTAATTGTTTGAGAAAAAGTTATAATCATGAGGTTTAGGAAACTAAATTTCTATTTCCTTACAAAGCAATGATTTAGGTTTATTAATCTAGTACTTCTAGTAATAGAGAACATAACTGACATGAAAAACAACTAACTGTACATCTTGTTTCTTGAATGAGTGATATTCTAAACATTGTCTTTTATTAGGTTTAGTTATCAAAATAAATGCAATTTTATCTCCTTTCAGAACAAGTACTTTCCCTGCAATGAAATGTATTAGTATATTCAGGTATTTAAAATCTAAATTTTCTGTTTGATATGAAGCTATACATATTCAGAATGACATGATTTTTGTATTTGTAAATGTCTAACCTCTGGGATTTTTGCTTCATCAATATAAATTATCTCATGAGGTTGTTGTGAAGACTCCAGTAACCATTGTGGTCAAAAACATTTCCTGAATTCTAAATTTTAAATTTAATCATTTTAGCCTTTGATTATGTCACTTATTGTCTCTTCAGAGCAATTAAGCTAAAATAAATACTACTTTTTAAACATTTCACTCACATAGTAAATAATATCAACACAGGTCACAAAGTATTTCAGACTCTTCAGAGTTGGTAAACTTAGTGTGAAGAATGTAGAGAGTAGAAGGTTCTTATACTCAATATATATTTTTGGTTAAAGTAAATTAAATTATATATCTGGGTTTCTAATTTGAAGGTTAATCACATGGAAACAGGAAAATAATTTAAAAAGTAAATACTTTGGGACCATTTTTCTTCTTAAAATTATGAAGCAAAAATATCTCTAAGAAATATATCTTTCAATAAGATATCAACCCTTACTTAGTAAAGGGCTTTATAAAGTTTATCTCAAATATAAATATATATATATATAAAGTTTATATATAAACTTCAATATAAAGTTTATCTCAAAATAGAAATTCTCCAACTAATCTAATGTATGTTTTCATGCACAAAATGCTGTGATTTCTAGTCTTGTTATGTGATTTTAATTACATTTTTTAGTTGTGACATGATCCCTACTTATATTTATTACAAAATTTTGTAATTATGCAAATCATGCCTGTACACACTAATTTACATAAGATAATATTCAAACAAAATTATCTTTTTTCCTGTCTCCAACAGGGAAAGATGATGTGCTGAAGTATATTAAATGAAAGCACTCTAACAAAGAGTCTTTATAAAATCGAAATTTGCAACATGAGGATGGGAACAGGAGCACTTTCTACTTGGCTGAACAGGAATTCTTGTTTCTACAGTCCTTTCTTACCTTTTAATCACACAGGGAAAGCCATAAAATTTGAAGTTCATATGAAGGAATTGCATTCCTAAAAGATGTGGCAACCCTGCTCAAAAGCTCGATCTTATCACTAGTTCTTTTTGCTTGCTGGCTGATCTATTTCTATATCATATGTTTCATATTATCAAGCATAGTAGTAATTCAGCTGTAAGTACATTACAGAAGACTCCTGAAAATCACAGCTATTGCGGTGTAATAATCAGAAGGAAGATTATATTACTCTCCAATTCCTCCCTTTGGACTTCAATATGCCAATTAATTTTCAAAATAATCATGTACGATATTTGTTTATTTTTCTCTTTTAAGGGATTAAGCAAGTGTTTTTTGAAGTAAAAAGTGATGACTGTGGTATCACAGCTCTGGTATGAGCACCTTTTCCCTAACATGTAACGCTCTAAGGACTGTAAATATGGAAGCCACACTAAAATTCTCTATTCTCTCTCTCTCTCTCTCTCTCTCTCTCTCTCTCTCTCTCTCTCTCTCTCTCTCTCTCTCACACACACACACACACACACACACACACACACACACATACAAACACACACACAGCTGTCACCCAGACACATCAGAGATCAGTTCCATTCCTTTATTATGATATTGATTGATGTTTGCTCCATTTCTTTATCTCGACAACAAGATCTTGCCTGGACCTTTATCTTTCTCTGAGATCAAGTCTCTAGTTCTTAGTATACTGTGTATCTGTGTATTTATAATATGTTCCTCGCTGCTTCAGGCCAATTAACCATACCCTGAATACAGTATCCTCAAACTTGACATTCAAGTCAAACTCCATGAATTTATACTACTGTTTCAAAATACTAAAATTTATTCGATCTAGAAACCAAGAAAACACCCACCTTGTTACTTTAGTAGCAATTGACATCATGAAATTAGAGGAATGTAGATCAAGAACTGAAGTAAGGGAATGGGAGTATGTCTAAAATGTAGAATACTGAATGTGTGTTACAGATACAAAATTATCATCTATAGGCTCATTTATTGAAAACTTGTCATCCTATATTGAAAGCACAATTTACAAACCGTTTTCCAGTTACTTTGCTTAACTATCACTTCTGATCACAAATCCTCTCATGAATTTTTATAGTATCTTTGAATAAATCACACAATTTGCATGTACTTATCATCTTAAGGAAAGACAGTCTGCATTTACATCTTTCATTCTATATGACAAACTCTTATTTTTTTGTTTCCCTGTTTGCTGAATAAATGTATTCCTGGAAACAGGATATTCACATCTAATCTGGGTGTAATTTTAATTTTTAAAATTTGAAATATAATATAAACTTTGTTGTGACTTATCATTTTCTAAAAATGAGTGATATTCATGAACACTTACATTTTGGTGACTTTAAGTAAATTGAGACTTGATGTGGTATGGTAGTTCTTGTGTCTAATTGACTTAACCATTAGATTATTCATGAATAAACATATGCATTGCACTTTTTTATTTTTATATATAAAATAGTCCCCAAGGATTTACTTTAAAGTGATAAGGGTGGTTTTCTTCATGTTCCATACTTTATATTTATTTCAGTAAAATTACTAGAAATACATGCTGTTTACTAGAGCAATATAAAAGATGAGAATATATTTCTAAAGAGAATAGATTTATTGATTAAAATATAGAAAAGAGTAAAATAGTCAGGTTTCTTGCTTGAGACTGTATAAATTTCATATGAATGTAGCTCAAGATGAGACTCAGAGATAAATTCATATTAATATTATTGAGATTTCAATCACATATAAGCAATATAGTTATTTTAAGGAATTAGTCATTCAAAGCCCTAGATACCTTATGGATGAAGAATGGTATTGAAAATAACAGAGGAAAACAATTCAACATGCAGATATTATGATTTTATAATACTAATATGAAAGAAATGGTGCTTTTGCCTTTCTGAAGAAGAAAATTTAGCCAGTAATTTCAATGTAAGGCATCAATTGTAATGAGTCTAAATCCTCCAAGATATCCAAGAATACTGTACTCATTCTCTGGAGTAAATAAGTAATTATTTTAATTAGCTTTGCTTAATATTAATTTACTTGTAGCAAATACGTTAAAATGTCTGCTCACTTTCTTTCAATGTAATAACCTACATTTTTGTACCTGTACTCGAGTCATTCCCCCCCCCCCCGAAGACCACCAGAGACCACCACCAATACAAATAACAAAGGAGTCATTTATTTGCAAATTCGAGGTTGGTCCTCCACGCACTCAGTAACTAGTGAAGCTAAGAGGCCCCCAGCATAGAATCAGCACATGTTTTGTAGTATTGAACAAACAACTTTAAAGAAGTTTTGCATGAGAAATTACATGATTGGCTAAAATTTTAAGCAAACTAAGCTATGCATATGTGATTGGTAATATTATTATTGATGTCATTGATGGGAATTGTCTGGCCACTGGGTCACTGTGTCCTGCATGGCCACCCAGTGTTTGGTCCACGCATCTGGAGAAACTTCCTGTGGCTTTCCCAAGGATAGTTTATGTCTCAGTTGTCTGGGAATTGTTTTTCTTTTTGTGTCATTTGTGGGTCAAACCCATGGTTATTTTTATAATTCATACCTCATAAGATGGTTGCTAGTGTGTAATGGAGTTACTTAGGCCTTCATTGTGCCTCTTTAAGCTTTAGGCTTTCATTTCTCCCCTTTCTAATATGCACCTTAAGGGCCAATCATGGTCCTTACGAGCCTGCACTATGTCTTTTGTCAGGAATCAGTAGATATTGTGTTCACAATACCATCAGCTGTATGTTATTAACACATTCCTTAACAAACATCACTAGTAGATTGACAACACAAAGCCTTACTGTGAACACAAGTACCAGAATGATAATGGGGCCATCAGATTGGATATGAAGATGGTTATCCAAGGGGAATAATTAAACCATGACTCAAACCATCCTTCTTGTTTTTCTCTTTCTCTTTTTCATTTTGCTAGTCCCTCTCTTACTTTAGCTAAAGATTCTTTTACAACTCTGGAATGATTGGCGTAGAAGCATCATTCTTCCCCGAGGGCAGCACATAGACCTCCTTGTTGTAAGAAAATTAAGTCCAGCTCCCATCTGTTCTGTAACACTACCACAGCTAAGGAGTCATGTGATTTTTGAAAGTAGGCTATAGTGCTTTCCAGGTTTTTGATATCCTCATCTATAGCGTAAAATGTTCTCTGAGTAATTAGGGATGCCACCCAAGTTCCTAGTCCAACTAAGCCCACTAGAACCTCAACTGTTACTGCTGTTACTATTTCTTTTTTAGCTTTTCGTGGCCAATAGCTTGCTGCAGACATCTTTTTCATCATGTCTTCCTGAGAATGGTAGAGTAGTTGTGTGATAAGTTGTACTATGACACAAAAACTGTTAGTCCTATTTCAAACTTCTAAATGGACGCAGGGGGTTAGGCTAGTTGAACATGCCCACCAAGCATCTTGAGGAGGTAATAGTTATCCTTCCTCTGGAATCCATTCTTCAGTCTGATTACTTAAGTGTGTAAAGTTAGTTGGTACTCGTTCCACACATAACCCTTGTCCTATAACTGTCTGTAGAATAAGTTTTGCTTCCTTTTGTTCCCACCTGCATGATTTACTTGTTTTAACATTTGTCACATTCTGTATCAATGCAATACTCTCATAAAATGGAGGTCTCATATCAGAACACATCCAACAAGAGCTTGTAATATCAGCACGGGTCTAATTGATCACATTGTAAGTTTGAACCAACAGCTGCCATAGGGAATCCTCTGCCAAGGGGATGCTCTCCCTAAGTCTAGTCTCTCTTTTTAGAAGGAGATGGGATCATTACAGCCCAGAGCTCTTTCTTGTTGTCTACTTTGTGTTTATGGCAGAGACTGGTTTTAAAACTGTGTTTGGTCTGATTGCTGAAGGGGACTATCTGGCTGTGGCAATTGCTTGTAGGGTTATGAGAATGCCATCATGTGTCTCTCCCCATCTGTACAATCTTAGTCCCCAAGTCTTTTCTAATTCCCATCCTAGGGCTTGTTTGCCCTTGTCTGTGAACTGAACTTGCACTCTGGCATCATACTCCTGGGAGACCCTAATTTGTTTACGTACAGACATCCCATTAAAATGGATGCCCATTGGTCCTGGTTTGTTATACATAATAAAGTCTCCTCCCTTTCCTTTCCATTTTCCTGAGGTAATTGTTTTGCAGCCCCAGCTCTTACAGTAAAAGTCCTCTGGTCCTCCCACAATTACTAGTCCTTCCTTCCCCTGGGCATACATACCATTGCCTCCATCTACATTTCATAAGCCTATATCCTTCCCATACACCATCAGCAAGCTGACACAAGTTAAATGGAAGCTTGTCGGGGAACCATAGGGACAGTCCCTCTTTCATGGCCAAAGGTAAACGTTTACCCATTACCTGATTACTAACAGTCACGTACAATTATATGGGCAGTGGGGATTGCCGGCACTTAGTACTATGCTAATACAATTTCCACTTAAGGTATACACCAATAACCAATTCATGACTAAGCCCTTTTACGGTTCAATTTGACCTTTAAAGGATTTTCTTTGGAGCACAAGACTTGGCACACTGGGTCCTCAACGAGATCTGCTATGGTATCTGCAGGCTTTGCATGAGAATGGTGGATCCAGGTAGTGATGCCATCGACTTTGAGGGCCGTCGGAGTCATCAAGATGATCACATAAGTTCCTTTCCACCTCGGCTCCAGGTTTTCCTGTCGGTGTCTTTTCACCAGGACCCATCTCCAGGGTGGAAGTTAACTTGTACAGCGCCTTCAGTCCCTCTGTTAGGAGAACAAAATTTCTGAGTAATCATCTTCTCTAGGAAACTGTTCTGACAAATTAAGAATTGTGGGAAGGGGCACTCCGAATACAATTTCATAAGGGGAAAGACCAATTTTAAAAGAGGAATTGCATACACTGTATAAGGCAAAGGGAAGGAGAGTTACCCAGTCACCGCCAGTCTCCATGGCCAATTTGTTCAGGGTGTCTGTTAGAGTTCTATGCATCCTTTCTATCTGTACTGAATTTTGGGGTCTACAAGTACAATGCAATTTCCAATCTGCCCCAAGAGTACTTGCAAGTCCTCGACTTACCTTGGACAAGAAAACTGGTCCACTATCGGATCCTATCATAATAGGGAAGCCAAACCTGGGTAAGATTTCTTCTAGTAACTTCTTAGCCACTACCTGTAATGTTTCGTGCTTAGTAGGAAAGTCTTCTACCCATCCTGAAAAGGTATCTATGAAAACTAACATGTTTATATCCATACTTGCCAAGTTTAATTTCTGTGAAGCCCACTTTCCAGTAAGTTCCTGGTCTATCTCCTCTTATTTGACTGCCTGTTACTGTCTGGTTCTTCCTTTCATTTGTCAGTTGACATGCCTTATGGTCCCTGACAATCTGTTCTATTTTAGCATGACTATTTTTGATCCTAAGTCCAGCATTTCTCACCAGATCTTACATCTTCCTAGCACCCACATGGGTGCTTTGATGGAACTAAAGCAGTACTTTCTTCCCTAACTGCTCGGTAAGATAATGATGCTCTTAGAATCTCTCCACCAACCATTTAGGCATTGTGCCATCAGCAGTTGATCAATCCATTTCATGTGCTCAGTGGTGTATATTGGAGTGTCCAGAATAGTTCTTGTACCACAGTCTGGGAGGTTAATCATCATTATAGATTACCTTTGTATTGCCAACTTCCAGGCTGTTCTGTCGGCCAGGTTATTGCCTTTACGCACATCATCTTTAGGTTTCTAAGTCCAGGGCAAGGAACAATGGCTAACTTAGGCAGCCAAACAGCAGTAATTAAAGTCAAGATTTCATCTTTATTTTTGATGATTTTTTTCTTCAGCTGTCAGTAATCCTCTTTCTTTGTAAATAACTCTGTGTACATGAGCCATTGCAAATGCATACCGACTGTCAGTGTACACAGTCTTTTGTCCTTTCCCAGTGTTAGAGGTTGGGTCAGGGCTATTAACTTGGCTCTCAAGTTTGATGTGCCTACTGGTAGAGGTTCAGCCCAGACCACATCAGTCTCAGTCACTACTGCCGCTCCCGCATAACTGTCTCTGATGAACAAAGTTGCTTTTGTCTGTACACCACATGAGTTCAGCGTCTTGCAACAGCTGGTTCCTTAAGTCCTCTTGGATGTTATGGCCTTGGGCCAGGATTTCTGAGCAGTTATGTAGCAGCATGTTTACGTCCGGATCTGGTAGCAGAGTCGCCGGGTTGAGAGCCGAGGGAGCTTGTAAATTGATTCTGAAAGGGTTGATTAGCAGTCCTTGGTAATGGGTTAATCAGGCATTGCTGAGCCACAGATCTGGTGGTTGCTTTAACACACCCTCAATAGTGTGTGTGGGGGGGGGTGGTCACATAGAGTTCCTGTCCCATGGTTAGCTTATCTGCGTCTTTTACCCATCAGAGCAGTAGCCACTATCATTCTCAGACATTATGGCCATCCTGCCGCTAGTGAGTCTAATTTGTTTGACAAGTAAGCTACTGGACTCCTCCATAGCCCAAATTTTGGGTTAGGACTCCTTTTGATATCCCATTATGTTCATTCACATATAAGTAAAAGGGTTTAGTGGCATCAGGGATTCCCAACACTGGAGCTGATAATAAGGCAATTTTTATCTGTTCAAAGGCTCGTTCAGGTTCTTCTGTCCATTGAGACAGTTGCTTCTCTTTGGTAGCCTGGTAAAGAGGTTTAGCAAGCTCCATAAACACGAGAATCCACAGACAGCAAAAGCTGACTGATCCCAAAAACACCCTTACTTTGTGCTGTGACCAGGGTGTTGGAAATTTAAGGACAGTTTCTTTTCTGGCTTTCATGAGCCATGACTGCCCCCTTTCAATAAATAATCCCAGTAAGTTACCTCTGATTTGCAGGTTTGAGCTTTCTTGGCCGATGCTCGTTAACCAAGGTTTCCCAAAGTCTGGAGTAAATTTCTGTTCCTTGCATGCATTCTTTATCGATTTCAGTGGCAATTAATAAGTCATCCACATATTGCAACAAAGTCAGACCATGGTTGCTTCCCCTAAACTCACCCAAGACCTTATGCAGAGCTTCATTAAAGAGTGTTGGTGAGTTTTTGAATCCTTGAATGAGTCTGTCCAGGTCAGTGGTCTGTTGATACCTCTTTGACATCTGTCCACTCAAAGGCAAAGAGATCTTGAATTCTGGGTGTCAAGGGTAGGCTGAAAAAGGCATCTTTAAAATCTAATACGGTATACTACTGCTTATTTGGAGGCAGGGTGCTCAGGAGAGTGTAGGGTTTGGGTAGGGTAAGGTGAATTTCCTTTACCCTTTTATTGACTTCCCTTAAGTCCTGTACTGGCCTATATTCATTACAGTTGGGCTTGCAGATCGGTAGCAGGGGAGTGTTCCACGCTGACTGGCAGGGTCACAATATACCCAGTTCTAGCAGAAACCTAATGTGGAGTGTTATTCCATCCATGCTACATGGACATAGGTTACTGAACTCTAACTGGGTCCGCCCCTGGTTTTACCTCGATGAAGAAAGCTGGTCTATGTTTCGCTAGTCCCACTCCACCAGTCTCTGCCCAACCTTCCAGATACCTTTCCAGCCAATAGGTGATTTCTTGTTCAGGAGGCTGGGGTGTTTGGAGCAACCGGTACTCATCTTCTAGGTCCAGAGTCAATACTTGTATTGGTCTTCCTTGAGCATCCTCCACCTGGGGGCCTTCTGGATAGAAGTGAATCTGTGCCTACACCTTGATTAACAAGTCTCTTCCCAAAAAGGGATAAGGGCTTTCTGGAATAACCAAGAATGAGTGGGACACTGGTCCCATCCCCAGGTCCATTCTTCTTTTGGTGGTCCATGAGTATTGTTTAATCCCCATGACTGCTTGCATCCAAGAGGTTTATTTGAGATTTTTCCTTGAGGCTTTATTAAAGCCGAGTATTAAGCCCGGCTATCCACTAGAAATTTTACTGGAGTCCCCTCCACTTTTAGCATTACCTTGGGTTCAAGGAGGGGAAATGAACCCTGAGGTCCCTATTCATTATTAGCAAGATTGTTAACCATTAGTGTCCAGGTTCTATGCAGCTGGCACTGCTTTGTTCAAAGTTCCCTTTTCTTAGGACATTCTTTGGCCTAATGCCTATTTCTTGGCAGTAAGTGCACTGATCTCTGCATAGACCTCCACTATTTGGGCGTTGTAGGGTTTCCGTCCTTGTAAGACCATGTATAATTTAGCCAAAATGGTATGATTGCAGGCTGCTGCCCTGAGACCCGCCATTAGAATCTTGCGGTAGACCCATAATCTCCCCTAACTTCTGCAGTGTTGTAGTCCCAACCGTTGCTTGGAGCCTGGTTAATGGAAAAGATGCATTGATTAAATTAGGATTAGCAGTAGGCTGCCCGTCATCACCGGGAACTAGTTTCTTGGCCTCAGTTTGAATCATTTCTCTTTCTTTCGAGGTGAACAAGACCCAAAATAACTGCTGGCAATCATCCCTGGTCAGCAGTTGCATGAACATTACACTATCTAGGAGAGAAATCAAATCTTTGGGATTATTTGAAAATTTTGCATTTTGTGTTTTCCAATTATATAAGTGACTCATTGAGAAGGGCCAATAGTGAAGTCGGGGGTCTCCAGTTTCATCCAGTCGTCCAATTTCTCTGAGCGGCAGAATCACTGTGGTGTCAGGGAGTCTCAGGCTGGCAGCTATCTGAATGTGACCACGAGTTCTTCCTGCTGGCCCTTCCAAGTTGCTGCTGGCTCCTTGATCCTTGCCTCCTGCTGCCTCCCCTTGCTCCATGGGGGGTGGAGGAGGCAGCAGTGAAGGGTATGGGGGGAGATCGGAGTCTAAGGAGAGAAGAAGATCCTCACTCCCTTCTTGTAAAATGGGATATAAGGGGACTGAGGGGGTAGTTGACGTATCTTTTATTGATGCTAAAATCTTGTTTTTATCCACAGAAAGGGGTAGAAAGGGAGACAGACACTTTGGGGGTTCCTACACCAAATTCTGCATACTAAAGTATAGGGAATCTGATCGGGGTGCCCTGTGCTATCTGTTAAAAAAACCCTTCGTTTAACCTTCTAAATAGTATTTAGCCCAAATGTTCCTTTGTGGGGGGCATCCAACCTCAAACGTAGGCCACTCTGACTTATACAAAGTAAGTAATTTTTCTTTTTTAAGTTCAACATCTAAATTGTTAGCTCTTTCCTTATCATCTTTAAAATTAGCTGTCAGAAAGGTAAAAGGTATACTTTGGTTATGACCCATTTCAACATATATCAATCCAAACACAAGACAAGAAAAAAGGAGGAAGGCAATTACAAATGTCACAAAATGAAACAACTTGTGCTTTCAGGGATTTAGGGTGTAACCACAACTCAGAGTGTCCCAAGGAGAAAAGTGTGGATTGGCTGGCCTGTCTCCAATCCCAAAGGGGTAGAGGGAGACACTTGATGTTTCAGCAGTGTCATCTGGCAAAAGACTACCCTACTCCCTCTTTGCTTCAAGTGGGCCAAATTTCTAAGCCAAATTTCGCCCTTCCAGGAGGAAGACAAGAGCGTCTGAGAAAGTAATTATTGTCGGACAAGGAACAGAACCAAGACTAACAACTTTAAATGGAGGCAAATAGGGTTTCCAGGCATCCGCGTCAGAATGAATGTGAAAGAGGAAATGTTCCATGAAAGCCACAATACAGACAGACACACAGACATTAAGACAAGACACATTAACAGCATGTGCATGGTAGTCTGACAGACAGAAAGTGATGGACTACAGAGAGGAAAACTCCCAAATGTCTGCACTAGTGGAGAGTCTACCTTGTAAACTATCAAACAGAAAGTGACAGACTACAGGTGGGCCCAAATGTCGCACTAGTGGATAGTTTACCTCCCTAGGGCATCCGGAGGATGTCTCCTACTGGTCCTGTTGGCTGCTTTATAGTGCATTCACCAAGACTTCTTGCCAACTCCAATACCCAAACTGCAAGCTACAAAAAATACCATACATGGGGCTGGGAGGGTGGCTCAGTAGTAGAGCACTTGCCTTGCATGCAAGAGGCCCTGGGTTCGATTCCTCAGCACCACATAAGCAAAAAGAAAAAAGCTGGAAGTGGCGCTGTGGCTCAAGTGGTAGAGTGCTAGCCTTGAGCTGAAGAGCTGAGGGACATTGCCCAAGCCCAGAGTTCAGGCCCCACGACTGGACCCACCCCCCAAAAAAAAATACCGGATAGTTACAAAGGGGCAATGCCTTAACTTACCAGCCGTTCTTTGCTATTCCCTGATCAGGTGTCAGGGTGGGCTTATGAGGGAGATCCCGGATGCACACCTATCTGTTGTACCTGGATTCAAGACCCACCGAAGACTACCAGAGACAACAACCAATGCAAATGACAAAGGAGTCGTTTATTTGCAAGCTCGAGCTTGGTCCTCCACACACTCAGTAACTGGTGAGGCTAAGAGACCCCAAACATAGAATCAGCACAGTTTTTATAGTATTGAACAAACAACTTTAAAGCAGTTTTACATGAGAAATTACATGATTGGCTAAAATTTTAAGCAAACTAAGCTATGCATATGTGATTGGCTAATATTATTATTGACGTGTTATTGACGGGATTTCTCCGGCCACTGGGTCACTGTGTCCAGTATGGCCACCCAGTGTTTGGTCAATGCATTTGGAGAAAATTCCTGTGGCTTTCCCAAGTATAGCTTATGTCTCAGTTGTCTGGGAATTGTTATTCTTTTTGTGTCATTTCTCGGTCAAAACCATGGTTATTTTTATGATTCATACTTCACAAGATGGTTGCTAGTATGTAATGGAGTTACTTAGGCCTTCCTTGTGCCTTTTTAAGCATTAGGCTCTTCAGATTTCATATTATTACTGTCTCTTCATACATGCCTGAAATCACTATTTCAAAGTAACACAAACAGAAAAACAAAAATTCCCTGAGACAACCATCACAAATCCTAAATTATGTGAAAAAATGCACAATATAAAAAATAAACCTGAGGAAGAGGAAAAACTATGGCAGAATAACAACAGAAAATTATGCTAGCTCTCTCTAATGAAACAGAGATTTAGAGTCCTATCAGGTACTCCACTTCTAGAGGGTCAGCTACAATTATATGTAGATATACAATCCAAAAGAAGATATTATACTGTCTTCAAAAGCACACAAAAATCTAGGAAAAGTTACTCAGCCAGGAAGGTGACTGCTGTGACTGTGTTGGCCAACATACTCAAAAGCACAACTGCAGTGTGGAAATAAAAGGTCCACATGGGAAAACATCACGAACAGAGTCAGTCACATTTAAACACAGACACAATTCACCTTACCACTGGACAGTCCGAACTGTCATTGGAACCACAAGTATTAACATCACAACATCTCACCACAACTGATCTCTTCTCCTGCACTTAATGGTCTAGACAAAAACCTAATTCCAGAAAAAAAAAATCACAACAGAAGACCAAGGCAACACCTGGCAAATCAACCAAGAACATAGATAGTCACCTATTAAGATCATAGATCCCCCAAATGAAAGCCAAGAAATCTTCCAAATGGACAGAACAAATCAGAAAAATATGAGGAAAGTGATGCCAAGGTAATATAATTCACAAAGTAAATAAAAAGGCATTAGAACAGACAATCAAGGACCTAGAAGATAGTTTTCAAAATACATTACAAATAGTGCTGAAAAATGTGGTTAATGAAAAGATGCAAAACCTCTACAAGGAAACTTGTGAACAAGATGAGCCCAACTAAAGATTAGCAAAATCATTCATGGAGACTCCAAACAGAAAGAAAAATAAATTCTGAGAAAGCAAGAGTGTCCAAGGAAAAAAATAGATACCTAGTTAAACGATATTAGAGAAGACACAGCTAAAACCCATATTCCCCAACTCCCCACCCAAAGAATAGTTTAAAGAAAGTCCATACAAGATCTAAAAAAAGCTTTAATAAAGAGATAGATGCCCTAAAAATAACCAATTATAAGGCAAGGAAATAAAAAACAAAATAGAATGTCTCCATTGAAATAGATGATATAGAAGATAATCTCAGGGATCATAGACAGAATAGGTCTAATAGGAAAGAGGAAATAATCATTTAGAACAAATCCAAGAAATAAGAAATGATCTTGCTGGAAGTTCAAGACTCAGAAGATCAAATTGGGGGAGATAGGTATCAAGAAGGAGAAGAGCAGGAAACTAAATGGATGGGAAACATATTACAGAATACTAGCAAAGATCATTCCAAATATCCAAAGAGATAGGCTCATTCAGAAAAGAGAAGCCTTTAGAACACCAAACAGAGAATACCAGAACAGAACAAACCACCACCACGTCATAATCTATTAGAGGATCATTAGAGATCAAAGAAAGGATTCTTAAATCTGTCAGGAGAAAAGACGGATTATTTATAAAGGATATACAGTCAGAATAAATACAGGCTTCTTAGCTGATATGGTCAAAAGGAGAGCCTGGCATGATATATGACAAACATTAAAGGCAAACAACTACCAACCATGAATATGGTCCCAAGCCAAACTCTCCTTTACATTAAAAGGATATGTAAAAATATTTCATGACAAAGAAAACTTGAAACAATGTATCTCTACCAAATCAGCAGGATAGAAGTTATTCAAATATATCCTACATAGAGAAGATCAAGAAGAACAGCAACTGGTTATATAAAATGTTCCCTACCTGAGAACAAGGTAAATATATTAAGAGTAGATGAGGCACAGCTCCTAACAGCAGGTGCGTAACATAGCAGGACTTATCAGATATTTCACAGTCTTAACCTTTAATATAAATGGGCATAATTTTCCAATTAGAAAACATAGATGATTAAATATTAGTATCAAAAAGATGCATCTATCTAGTATCTGCAAGAGACACATTTTACTGACAAAAACAAACACAGACTCAAACTGAAAGGCTGGAAGGAAAATTTTCAAGCACCATAAAAAGGCCACAGAATTACTAACATAAGATAAAATAGAATTCAAATTAAAATTAGTAGGAAGACACATCATATATTGATAAAAGCAACTCTCCATTAGGAGGATATAACAAGTCTAAATATCAATGCCCTGAATCCAGGAGCACCCCCACTTCATCAACCAAATACTACTTAACCTAAAAACACATCTCAACACATCATTGTTATCAATGGATAGGTCATCTAAGCAAAACTCAACCAAGAAACTGAAGACCTAAATAACTACATTGACCACCTGACCCTAACAGATATCTACAGAATATACATTCAGTGTCAGAATATAAATTCTTCGCAGCAGCTCATGGAAGAGTCTCCAAAATAGAACATATCCCGTGGTAGAGTGCTTGCCTTGCATTAATGATGCCCTGGGTTCGATTCCTCAGCACCACATAAACAAAAGAAAAAAGTCGGAAGTGGTGCTGTCACTCAAGTGGTAGAGCACTCGCCTTGAGCTGAAGAGCTGAAGCACAGAGCCCAGGCCCAGAGTTCAAGCCCCACAACCGGACCCCCCCCCCCAAAAAAAAGAAATTCTATCTAAATTGAAAGAAAAATTGATCAAATTCCCAAATCTTGTCAGAACACAACAGAATAAACATAATTAAACAGCTAAAGTAAAAAAATTCTCAAAACCATGAAGACTGAACAACACATTGCTGAATGACCAATGGGGCACTGAATACATTAATATGAAAATCTGAAAGTTTCTGAAATTTAACAAATTGAACACACAAAATACCAAGTCCTCTGGGACACAAAAATGCAGTACTTTGAGGAAAATTTATAGCTCTGAGTGCCTACATCAAGCAATTGGGGAAATCTCAAGCCTGTATATTAATTATATACCTCAAATTTCTTGAAAACAGGAATAAGCCCAAACTCATAGCAGTAGACAGAAACAAACAAAAAAATTAAATCAGAAATAACAAAATAAAGACAAAATAAAACATAAAAAGATCAACAAAATAGAGTTGGTTCTTTCAATAAATTAACATACTTGACAGACCCTTGACAAATCTGACTAAGAAGAGAACTCTTATATATACAAAGATAAATAGAAAGCCCACCAATTGGGAGAAGATCGTTACTTGCTCTGCAACAGGCAATGGCCTCATATATAAAATATATTTAGATCCCCAAAAGGAAACCCCCCCAAAAAACAAATCCTCAAAGAAACAACAACTTCAGGCTGGGAAGGTGGCTCAGTGGCAGAGCGCTTGCCTTGAATGTCTGAGGCCCTGTGTTGGATTCCTCAGCTCCACATAAGCAAAAAGAAAAAATCCAGAAGTGGCGCTGTGGCTCAATTGGCAGAGCGCTAGCCTTGAGCTGAAGAGATAAGGGGCAGCGCCCAGGCCCAGAGATCAGGCCCCACGACCGGACACCCCCCCCCCCAAAAGAAACAACAACCCTCTGAATAAGTGGACTACAGATTTAAAGAGAGACCTCTCTGAAGCAGAAATATGAATGGCCAATAGACACATGAAGAAATATGCAACATTTCTGGCCATAGAAATGCAAATCAAAGCAATATTTTGATTCCACCACAGCCCAGTTAGAATGACCATTATGAAGAAAACTAATAACAACAGATGATGGGCTGGTGGGGATGTGGCCAAAAAGGAACATTACTACACTATTGGTGGAAATGTAAACTTGTTCAAAACTCCATAAAGAAGTATAGAGTTTCCTCCAAAGAGTTCCCTATAACTCAGCAAACAAACTACTGGGCATTTACCCAAATGACCACAAACAAGGACACACTAAAGCTACAATCCAACTATGTCCATTGTAGCATTATTTACCATAGCTAAGAAATGGAACCAACACAGATGCCCCTGTGTAGATGAATCAATCAAGAAAATGTCATATATATTCACAATAAAAATTCTATGCTTCTGTCAGAAAGAATGACATTGCCCCATTAGTAAGGAAATGGAATCACTTGGAAAAAATAATAAGTCAAACAAGCCAGACCCAAAGAATCATAGGCTACATGTTTTCATTCATTTGGAAAAACTAGAATATGCCTAGGATATTCTTAGAAAAGATCAGAATAGCTTAATAGCTATATGTATATCACCTGAAAATTATGCTTATTGAAATGAGCTCCAAGAAATGAATACAAGATAATTTTTGTTCTAATTTCTTTTTATTTTAATTTGTGAACATACTGTACAGAGGGGTTACAATTACATTAGCAGGATAATGCATACATTTCTTACCAAGCATTGCACCCTCCTCCTTTGTTTACCATTCACATCCCTTCCCAGCCTCCCCCCACTCACCTAATCCTCCCCCCCTCCCCGCCCCGCACCAACATTGTAAAGCTCGTTTTTGACAGGATAACTTGTGCTTCTCATTGTTGCAACAGGTCCACCTATCCTTAAACGACTTGTTTTTCCCCATCTCCTCCACAAGTTATACTGACATCAAGTATAGTGAAAGCAGGGGTTATACTGTGGGGGAGGGACATGCAAAGCAACAAAGAGATAATCTTATAAATGCCTTAGAAACAAATGCATGAAAGAAAAAAACATTAAAATACATATCTTAGGGTTCATTTTCCTAACATCACATTATCTGACCTTTTCCGCTTGACTCATACATATACTAGATATTGCAAAAAAGTGAAACCATGGGACCTATGTTTCTTTGGGCATGGGTTACTTCACTTAATATAATTTTTTCCAAGTTTTTCCATTTCCTAACAAATGGGACCATGTCATTGTTTCTGATAGAGGCATAGAATTCCATTGTGTATATATACCACATTTTCTTGATCCATTCATCTACTGAGGGGCAACTGGGTTGGTTCCAGATCTTAGCTCTGGTAAATAATGCTGCAATAAACATAGTTGTGCTGGTAGCTTTAGTGTGGTCTTGTTTGTAAACATTTGGGTAAATGCCCAAAAGGGGGATTTGTGGGTCATAGGGGAGCTCTATGTGAAGTCTTTTGAAGAACCTCCATACTACTTTCCAAAGTGGTTGAACACGTTTACACTCCCACCCCAACAGTGAAGTAAGGTTCCCTTCTGTCCACATCCCCTCCAGCATCTGTTGTTAGAGTTCTTGATTTTTGCCATTCTAACTCGAGTGAGGTGGTATCTCAATGTTGTTTTAATTTGCATTTCTTTTGTGGCTAGGGATGTTGAGCATTTCTTCATGTGTCTGTTGGCCATCCTTCTTTCTTCTTCAGAGAAGTTTCTCTTTAAGTCTTTAGCCACTTATTTATTGGGCAGTTGTTTCTTTGAGGATTTGTTGTTGGGGGATTTAAAATTTTGAGTTCCAAGTATATTTTAGATATGAGACTAATATAGTGAACTGTTTTTCAGTAATTTCTATTTACTTTTTCCCCTTTGGTTTATTCCCTTAAGTCACTGTTTTTGATTTCTTTACCCTTTGTCTTATATATAAGTTAATCTGATTTGGGGAAAGGAAGGGAAATCACAGAAATGGTGGGACAAAGATTAAACAAAGCAACAGTGATATACACTAGACACTATGTTAGGAATGAAGTTTACAACTTTGGGGAAATGGCATGTCAGGGTTGGTGGAAGCAGGAAAAAAATGAGGAAGCAGAAACAAAAAATGTACTCATTACTTATGTAACTGTAACGCATCTCTCTGAATATCACCTTCATAACAAAAAACACCGAAAAACCAATAAGAGAACTCACCCAAATAGAGAAAACTAGAGAAAAAAGTGAGGCATCACAACATCAATAAGGAAAATTGAGAATATTATAAGAAAGTACTTTGAAAACTGTATGCCAATCACCTGGAGAATCCTGGAGAAATTGATGCTTTCCTATACTCGAGCTGAGCCAAGAAGTGATACATAAGAAGTAATGAAAATTAAATATCACTAATCACTAAAAATTTTCCCATACCAGAAAAATCTAGTACTCAATGGATTTACCATGAAATTAAGGGCTGAAAAAAAACCTTACAATACTCAGATTTAACTCTTCAATGGAATAGAAAGGGAAATGGAATTATTAAACACATTCTATGAAGCTAGAATTAGACTCTTTCCCAAATTGATAGGGACTTATCAAAGAAAGAGAACTATGAACCCAACTCTTTGATAAGCATTGATGCAAACTTCTCAATAAATTTCTCACCAACTATTTCAGCAACTAACAAAAAAATCATATGCTATGATCAAACAGTATTCATCCTAGGATACAATTGGATTCAATATACTTGTCAATAAACATAACACACACCATCAGTAGAAGTAGGGGAAAGAACCACATGATCATCAATATGGGTGTAGAAATAGCTTTTAACAAGCTCCAATGCCCCTTTATGATTAAATGTCTGAGAAGCTAGGAATGCATGGAACTTTCTTAAATATAATACAGAGTATGTATATATTGAGAGATAATAAGCGTGTACTTAATGGTGGAAGCATGAAGACATTAAAACCAGGAATGAGAAAAGGATGTCCACTCTATCTACTATTCTTCAATATAGTAGTGGACTTTCTAGCAAGAGCAATAGGCAAGAGAAAAACATAAAGGGGATCCAAATAGGGAAAAAGTAAAACTATCCCTTTTTACAGATGAAATGATCCTGTATATAAAGGACACTATAGCTTCCTCCCCCATGTTAGTAAAGGTGATGCTAACCTTCAGCAATGTAACAGGGTATAAAACCCAAAACAATCAGTAGTTTTTCTGTGTTACCAACAATGTGAACATCCACGCTGAACTCCAAAACACAACCTCATATGTATTAACCTCAAAATCAAATCAAATCTATTCAAAACAAAACAACAACAACAAAACTAGGAATTAATAAATTTAACTAAAAATGTGAAAAACCTCTGCTCTGAAAACTTTACAACACTAAAATAGGAAATTTAAGGAGATTCAAGGAAATGGAAAGTCTTTCAATGCTCCTGGTTGGAAGAATTAACATTGTGAAACTTCAATACTGCCCCCAAACAATTGACAGTGCAATACCCATCAAAATCCCATCAATATTCTTCAATGCAGTAGAGAAAGCAATCTGAATGTAATAAGAAATTACAAAATTACAGATGAACCAAAGGCTTAGAAATGAAATCATGGGCAATTTTACACACACACGCACACACACACACACACACACACACACACACACACACACACACACAATGGAATTCTATTCACCCATCAGAATGGATGACTTTTCACCAGTCTTAAGGAAAATGAAAGGCTTGGGCAAATTATACTAAAAGAAAGGAATGTACACTCAGAGCAATATAGTTTTCATAGATTCATTCATTTATGGTAGCTAGAAGGTGCCTACAAATCTACAAGTACAAGACAAATTCTACATCGTCCCAGATAGAATGGCCATTTTCAAGAAAACTGACAATAGCGAATACTGACAGGGATGTAGCCAAGTGGGAAATTAAACTTGTTCAACCACTCAGGAATGCAGTACGGACGTTCCTTAAAAGACTAAACATAGACCTCCCTTAACACCCAGTAATTCCTGTCTTGGGCAGTAATCCAATAAGTAACAAGCAAGCTCACATGAAAGCTACCAGCATAACTATGTTCAGGGCCCAGACCCAGAGTTCAAGGACTGGAAAACAAGTTACCACTGATGGTATTTTTTCCCCAAATAGGAACCTTTTTTTTGAGGTGGGGGGATCTGGTCATGGGTCCAGAACTCTGGGCCTGAGCACTGTCCCTCAACTCTTCAGCTCAAGGCTAGCGCTCTACTACTTGAGCCACAGCGCCACTTCCAGCTATTTTCTTTTTGCTTATGTGGTGCTGAGTAAGCCAATCCAGGACCTCATGCATATAAGGCAAGCCCTCTACCACTGAACCACCTTCCCAGCCCCAAATATGAATCTTTTGACATAAGATACCAAATCATTCTATTTGTAGCAGCTAGGATAGGACTTAAATGTAGTGGGTGATAAAATCGCTTCTTTATTGAATGTTAGAAAAGATGTATGCAGTACAAGAAAAGGGAGATTTGTTGTTGTTGTTGTTATAGGGGCTTGAAATCTGGGCTTGGGCACTGTCCCTGAGCTCTTCAACTCAAGGTAAGGGCTCTACCTCTTGAGCCACAGTGCCATTTCTGTTTTTCTGGTGGTTAAATGGAGATGAGTCTCTGAGACGGCTTTGAACTACAGTCCTCAGATCTCAGCTTCCTTAGTAGCTAGGATTAGAGCTGTGAGCCACTGGCACCAAGCTAAAAATGGGAGACTTTTATAAAATAAAATCTACCTCTTCACCTGTGTCTAAACCTCAGATATCACTATTAGAACACTTCATCGTTGACTCATTTCATCAGACATTTGTAAATTTTCTTTTTTCCTTCATGTGAGAATATTACAGTCAATATCAACTCAGCTGTGGGACTGGTTCAATTGTATGGTAATTGCTAGCACCTAAATCAAGAACATTTAGATCAAAACAAATGAATCCCTCATTTGGAATAATTGTTTTCTCTTTTTATTACAAATCTGTGCTTTATTACTTCCTAATGTGATAATGGAACTCCTAACAGAGTGATGATATTTTCTTTTTCTTCAGCAATTGGCCTTTTCCCACATGTGGTCAAATATTTAAGAATTCAAAGATTTCCATTGACAATTCATTAAGCTGATGTCTAAGAAAATGTGCATTTCTGGAATGTGGTCTGCTGTCTTGTTCTTACATGCACAGGACTTCTATGATTTATTTGTTCTACAAGGAATACTATTTTCCAATCTTTGTGTGACCAATTTTAATCTCTCTGATCAATCTTTCTGACCCTCTCTCTGGAGTCTCATTTCAGTCTGCCTCATCAAAAATATATTATTTATCAACTAAATTACTCTCAGCTTCTGTTTTTTGCCTGACTTCATATAGGCTATGATAGCAGCCTTGACTGGCAGTGCTTACTGGAGTTATTTGTTTGTTTGTTTTATTTTTAGAGGTCTAGGATTACTCTTTGATGTATTGGCTTCTCTGGGCCCCAGTGATCCGCTGGCCTAGAGTCAATGGGTTTTTCTCCTAAACATACAAATACAGCTGACTAAATTCCTGTTTTAATTGTCTCAAAATGTGGCAATCTGGCTTCCTTGGAAATCCAGCAATAATCCACTGTAACCACTTACAGAAATGGTCTATCAAGATGACTTTTCAATGTTGACTGTAAAAAATGTTCATTTCCAACTCACCACCATAAAACAGATCACATCCCTGGGAACAAAATTTTAGAAAGAAGGATCCCCTTCCTTCCTTCTCTTATGATATATCAAACCATAATATTCTGCAGTTGTGGCCAGCCTGGAGCACATTTTCGCAAGAATATTCTGTAATGTAAAAGAGGATCAACTATCAAAATAAAGGTGAAAATACTTATCTACTACAGACGGATTTATCTGGTTTATATCTGTTGTTATTTTCATTACTAAAAACACATGGATAATTTATATTGGGATTAGACAAGTGGCCAAGGATTAATGGAATAAACATTGAGTTTATTTTCATATATCCAATATAATACACTTATCCTTTTATAGAAAATTAAATCCAACTGTAGAAACAATGTCAGAAATATAAAATAAGCCTTAATACGTATAATCAGGCACACGTACACCATCATCTACTCAGAAATTCATTCTGTCTATAAATATTTATTTGGTACAAAACAATAAAAATTTAATTAATGAATATGACTTTTATGTATCATCTGAAATACTCCTTGTGTCTATAATTGCATATAATTGTATAGCTGTCACCTAGACAAGAATTTAACATGCATGTAGAAATCAAATTTCTAGAATATAAGCTAGATGAGAGGAGACATACCCTCATGTAATGTGTGGTGAATTTTTACAATTCTGAACCGTTCCACCTAATACCAAGAGTCATGTGCAATAATTTATTATTTGATGTTAAGATGATTTCTAAGTGCAGAATACACTTAGAATTATTATATTAATTCACAGAAATGAAACAATAATGACATATTATGTGTTAAAATTCTAATGCTTCTCAATTTTACAATTCATAAAATATATTGTTAAAATTAGTTTCACTTTCTTCTTTTCTGTAGGTGCTGAAATTAAACTTATATATTTAACATTGAATATTAAGAAAGCAATAATAAGTAACCTACTATTAAAATGATATACTATTAAACTGTGATTTGAATTATATTTCTAACAAATTGTGATGTAAACAACATTTGTCATTTGTTATTGTTGGTCCAAGTCATCTCTTCACCTTAATTTTTTAGTTTTCTATTTTATCTCTGTTGGTTTGCTGATTGTGCATTTTGTTTTCCCTTTTCAGTGACTGACATTAGGCTGTAAATCTGTATGCTAGTTTATTACTTCCTAAGGTAAAGTCAAATTATTGCTCTCTGCAGCTGTTCTACTCTATTGTACTACAGTACTTCTCCCACTCCCATCTCCTGTATTGCTGCTCTCATATATTTTATTTTTATTTAAATTTGATTGTCAAGGTAATGTACAGAGGGGTTATAGTTACATAAGTAAGGTAATCAATTCATTTCTTTTCTAATTTTTTTACCTCTTCTCCAATGTCTCTCCCTCTTCACTGCCAACAACCCCCCCAAGATCATTTCCAACATGTTGTCTTGTGAGTACATAGTTGCATAGGTTCCCCCTTTGTCTTTTGTCTCACCATTTTATTTTTTCCCTTTCCTTTGTCTAGTTCCCTAGTTCCCTAGTTTTAATACCCAGGGTATGAAAATCAAATACAATGACTACAGGGGATAAACCATTGGTGGGGAAAACACAAAAGGATGAAAAGAAATCACGTAGTACTTTAAGAACAACAACAACAAAGAACATGTCTTGGAGTTCATTTCACTTGGAATCACCTTATAAGGTCATATGAACATAGCTATTGAGTTATTCTGCTCATCTAATAAGATTATCCTTATGTGCACAATAATGCTCCCCTTTTTACCCAATAATCCCACTACTGGGCATTTAACCATGTGACTACAAACAAGACCACACTGAAGCTACCAGCACAATTATGTTTATCACAGTATTATTTACCATAGCTAAGATATGGAATCAACCCAGATGCCCCTCAGTAGAAGAATGGATCAAGAAAATGTGACACACACACACACACACATACACACATACACATACATGGAATACTATGCTTCCATCAGAAACAATGATACCACCTTATCTGTAAGGAAATGGAAGATCTTGGAACAAATCATATTAACTGAAGTAAGCCAGATTTAAAGGAACATAGGTCTCAAGGATTCCCCTTATTTGTAATAATTAGTTTACTTCAAGGAAAATTTCCTGTATTTTAATTTGACATTTTGTTCTATGTTGAGCATACATTATTGCTATATTTTTTGTTATTATTTCCTTTTTTTGAGGAGGCCTAACATTTATTTAACTAATAAAGTGAAGTATGTAGCCACTGTATCAGGTGTAATATAATGTATCTTCTTAATATTTTTTATTGTGAAAATACCGTACAGAGGGGTTACAATTACATGGGCAAGGTAATGAGTACATTTCTTATCAAGCACTGTTGATTCCTCCTTTGTTTCCCCTTGCCATCCTATCAATCCCCCTGCCCCGTGCCAAAGCTGTAAAGTTCGATTTTTGACATAACATCTTGTACATCTCATTGTTGCAATGGGTCCACCTGTATCCCTATTTAAACAATTTTTTCCTTCCCCTCCACAAATTATACCTACATCAAATACAGTGGAAACCAGGGGTTATACCGTAGGGGAGGGACATACAAACCAGCACAGAAATATCTTATAAATATTTTAGAAACAATAGCAAGAAAGATTAAAAAAAGAGTTCTTATCTTGATGTATTTTCGCCTAACATCAACTTATCTGACCATTTCTGCTTGTCTCAGATATATACTAGTTATTATAAATAAGGGAAACCATGGGACCTATGATTCTTTGTGCCTAGGTTATTTCACTTAATATAATTTTTTTCAAGTCTTTTCATTTCCTGACAAATGGGGCAACAGGCAGTTATACTTAAAGGCTTATGTTCCTCTTATCCATTACTGAAGGAAGAACAACTGAAAGAGCAACCCCTACGAGGAAGAACAACTACTTATCTTCATTCCTATGTAATGCCAGTGTTGTCCTCTGTATGTATCCTCATGTTGTACATTACAACTCTATACTTGGTCATCCTGTATATCTACTATCTTCTACATAGTGACCTAAATGCCCCAGGAATTCCACTTTGCTTTACTTTTTAAAAAATTCTCTCTAAATGTTTGAGGTTGGTGTGTGTGTTTGTGTGTGTGTGTGTGTGTGTGGTTTACAAAGATAAAGAAGACAGTATTTTTCTTGATATGAATACATCTTTTAGGTTATTGTAAGTTGTGGCTAATGGGAAAAGTCTCTTGCTATTTTAAGTATGAAACAGAAAAATGTATTTGTGCATGCACCACAGTTGCTTTATTAGTCTGTACTTGAACACTTCGATTTTTATCTTGGCTGTTGTTGTGAATAATGTGAATAATAATGAACTACAGATATATTTATCAGTTACCCATAGAGAAATAATCACATGATCGGTGGATCAGATGATATTTCAAGTTTGCATTTCTTAGAAAACTACATACTACTTTCTATAATGAGAGTACTAACCTGTATTATGACCAAGAGTGTAGAAAATCTCCCTTTTTCTACACTCTCACCAACATTATTAACTTCTTAGTTTTTTGAAAGGGCATGTTTTTACTATGTTTAGTACCCCTTTTTTGAAAGGGCATGTTTTTACTATGTGTAGTACCCTAGACTGGCCTTAGACTCAAATCCCCTTACTCCAACCTCTCAAATGCTTGGAATTACAAGCCTTTACCACCACACCAGGTTCCTCTGATTTTTTAATGAGTATAATAGTTATGAAGTAGTATCATATTAATTTTGAATTGCATTTCTCTAAGGACTTCTGTTCAGAAAGCATTAAACCAGCATAGAAGTGGTATTAAACATAACTTTATAAAGCCACTGGCGGTTTTCAGGCTATTGGAAAACATGTCTATTCAGAACTTTTGTCCATTCCTGTACATGTAAAAGATTGTAAAAGATTTGCCATTTCTTTACCACAAATAAACCAACAAGTCCCTCATCAGCGCTTCCAATGGAAGGTGTTGCAACTATATGACAGATATATGTTGATAAGGCCTTAAAACCTGTTAGACAAAAATGGCCTCACATTTATATTTCTCATTATATGGATGATAATTTATTTGCAGGACCAAATATGACAGAATTAGAATTGGTGTTACAGTGCTTAATCTCTATATTTAAAGATTTTGGATTAATAATAGCAGCTGGAAAAATACAAAAAGATACGGTGGTAAAATATTTAGAATATGTTGTTTCTAGACAAACAGTGACACCTCAAACAATATCTTTACGACGTGATCAATTACATACCGTAAATGATTTTCAAAAGCTATTAGGAGATATTAATTGGAAGTGAATGGCCTTCGGAATTCCTACTTATAAATTACATAATTTGTTTTCATTGTTACAAGGGGAGCCTGATTTACATAGCAAAAGAACTTTAAGGAAGCTGAAAGAGAATTATAATTTGTAAAACAGAAAATAAAAGTAATGTTTTTACATCACTGAATCAACCCATAAATTTATATATTTTGGATACATAAAAATACCCAACAGGAATTATAGGACAAAATGAGCTACCATTAGAATGGATTTATACAAGGCATGGATTTACAAAAAATATTATGCCTTATGAACAACAGTTGGCAATTATTATTCAACAGGCCATGCAATGGGTATTTACCCTATCGGGGTATGATTTATTTGAAATTATTTTTCCTTTGCTAAAAGACCAAGTAGAATATTTGTTAAACATTTCTGAAATGCTATAAATAGCATTAGTAAATTTTACTGGGCAATTTTGCTACCATTTTCTCAAAGGTAGATTGTGGGATTGCTTGCATAAACAACAATTCGTCATTAATGATATAATTCCCAAGACCCCTAATCCCACTGCTCTTACCATTTTTACAGATGGCTCCAAAAAAAGACAACAAATAAATATTGGGTACAGACAACTACTTTAGCATCAGTTCAACAAAATGAACTTTTTGCTATTATTAAGGTGTTGCAAGATTTTGCGTGAGATATTTATATTGTTTCTGATTCTGCCTGTGCTGTAGGAGTTGTGACAAATGTAGTCACTGCTGTTACATATTCATCTAAACCCCAGATAAATCAATTATTTAAACAATTACAAGCATTACTGTAACAACTTAATGCCAAAGTGTTTGTAAATCACATTAGGGCTCATTCTTGGTTACCTGGGTACCTTGTATATGGCAATAATCAGGTTGATAAATCAGTCAGTTTTGCTTCTGCTGAACAGGATCATGCTCACTTACATACAAATGCTGGCTATTTACATATGCATTATAAAATACCTTATTCTCAAGCTAAACAAATTATAAAAAGGTGTCCTATCTGCAGACCAATGCATTTGAGAGTTGTACCTGCTGGAGTAAATCCTCGAGAATTACAACCTAATGAGCTCTGGCAAATGGATATAACCCATATAAAAGCCTTTGGCTGTTTTTCCTTTGTACATGTTACAATAGATACTTATACCAAATTTGTTTGGGCTTCTGCCCTTACGGGAGAAACTATTAACCATGTAATAGAACACTTATTGGAAGCTTTTGCCATTATGGGAGTGCCTACCAAAATAAAGACTGATAATGCACCAGCCTATAAAAGTATCAAATTTAAAAGAATTTGTGAACTTTATGGTTTGGTACATATTACAGGAATAGAATATAACCCCCAAGGACAAGCCATTATTGAACGTGTTCATGGCACACTAAAACAACAAATTAAAAAATTAAAAAGGAGGAAAAGGTGGATGAAGGTATGGATATGTTGTGGTTTTCCGTGTAAAATTAGTTAATATTTTGCACAAGGAGATATTTTAACTAGAGCTGAGCGCCATTTTGAACAAATATCAGAAAAATCTTATTTAAATGTTACTGTATGGATTAAGATTACATTGGACACAGAATGGCAACTAGGAACATTATTACATAAGGGGCAATGATATGGTTTTGTGTCTACACAGGATGGCAAACAATACTGGCTTCCTGCCTGATGGATACAGATGCAGCCAGTGAGGACAGCCCTGTATCCTGTAAGGAATCGGCCGCCAGTTGAGGAAGAAGAAATCCCCACTGCCCACCTGGGGACAGGTTAAAAAGTTGACTGGAGAAGGACAAAAGATGTTACAACACACTGGTAAACCTGTCATGGCCGAGAACTTGTTCCTGGCCATGTGTGCCCTGTTTGTAAACTCTGCCCATGCTAATGCTAATGTAAGTTATTGGGCCTTTGTTCCTAACCCTCCTTTATTGTAACCTGTTGTTTGGGGAGACATGGATATAACTGTCTATACTATTCCTGCTGTTTTATCTCCTCCTTGGAATAATTTGACATTTTACAGTAAGGATGATGGCAGCTTTTTTAATTTTACTTACTATTCTCATTCCTTGCCTGTTTTTCTGGAGCCTCCTCCATGTTTACTTATGAATTGACAACATTGGGTTTTACCTGGGAAACACACTTCCAATTCTAAAACACAGCTGCAGCGATTAACTACTTAGTCCATTAATAGTAGCTGGGAAAGAGTCACCTTTGATGGCGAGTTATCCTTACCAATGTGCCCTGATTTTACTTATATTGATTTAAAATATCAGCCTTTTGTGTGGCAAGAGTGTAGAGGAACATTTGGAAAAACGTTCAATAATTTTATTAATTGGGGACCTTTTGGACAGTTTATTAACACTTGTTCAGAATGG
Organism: Dipodomys spectabilis; assembly: GCF_019054845.1. Classification (NCBI taxonomy): domain Eukaryota; kingdom Metazoa; phylum Chordata; class Mammalia; order Rodentia; family Heteromyidae; genus Dipodomys; species Dipodomys spectabilis. The sequence continues at coordinate 633,035 of NW_024871204.1, read as the reverse complement.
AATATTACTAGATGTGATTTATCTAATGTTACTAGGATGCCGGATGCCATTAATGGATCGCTTACTGGAGCTCGATTGATGGCCTGGGGAGATGGAGGCATTGCAGATGCTCGATGGACTTTCATGGTTGCACCCACTGCTGTTCAGATTCATCTTTGGAAGGTCGCAGCGGAGCGGAAACCCATGATGCTATCAAATGGATTGTTTTCGGGGACAGCTGATTCTGGGTCCACTTATAATTTTATTTTGTACAAATGTTATGATGTAACTGCTTGTGTACCTCGCCTTATGTATTTTTAGTGGGATATTTTACATTTCTCCTACTATTTCTTGTTTTAATTGTTGCCTGTATTCTTGTGTTAATTCCTCTCTTAATTTTAATGACAGTGATAGTATTATGATTTTACAACAAAGAACTCATATTTGGCTACCTGTTAAATTAGGAAGAGAATGGTCGCAAAATACTTTGGATAATGTTGTTATTGAACTTTTTACGAAACTACTAAAACATATAAAGCATATGATTGGAGCCATTGTAGCTGTGATTTTAAGCTTAATTGCTATTACCATTGTTGCTGTGGTGTCTGGAATTGCCCTACACACTTCCTTACAAACTAAACACTTTGTGGAAGAATGGCACCGGGAGTCACATGAATTGTGGGTCTCACAGGTAGAAATTGATGCTCAATTACAAACACAGATTAGTATTCTTAGACAGTGGGATGGTTAGGAAAAAAGTTATTGGTTGTGGAAAAACAGTTATTGTTAAAATGTGATTGAAATTTTACTACCTTTTGCATTACTAATGTAAAATATAATGAATCTATTCAAGATTAGAATTTAATACAGCAGTATTATCTACTGCTGCTCAATTGATTGCTTAGTTACAATTTAATATACATGATATTTTTGTTAAACAATTTGCAAATATGACACTTCTACTATCACTGATGCATTTATTAAACATTTGGTAGGGTTGGATCCGAAAGGAATACTACAAACTATTTCACATACTACTAGTGGTCTGGAAATTATGATTGTTATTATTTTGTTACACTGGTACTGTTATATTTCATTTTTATGAATCCAATGCAAGCTTCTATGATAACACTGTGAAAAGCTTTACTTTTAAAACAAAAGGAAATAGGAAATTGTGAAGAATCAGGGTCTATGTTGAAGAGGCAGAATGATCCAGGCTCTAGCCTCAGGATTATCTGAGGACTGTGTTTGAGAATTAGGAAAGCTCTTGGCATGCCAGGCTAGAGAGGGAAAACGTTCTCTCTCCCTATCTCAAAACACATGTCACAGACTCCAGGGAGCTGAGGAAGTAGCTCTTCTGCTTGCTTAAACATAGATGAACAGCTGGTCAAACATTTTCCTGAGACTGGAAAAGAGGTTTGAGCTTGCTCTAAAATAGTTTAGATAATAATATACCAAGATATTGTCTCATAGGTTAAGTAAAAATGTATCTGTTGAAATTTTTTGTGTGAATGTCTTGTGACTAAATCTTGGCAAAGATCCTGCTTGCTTGTCTTTAAATACCCACTAACAATATAGCACAGCATGCAGTGGCAATTGCTGTTTGCACTCTGCATCCCCTGTGTTCTGGTGATTTCGTGACCCTTACCCAGGGACCCCAACGCACTAGACGTTGACTCTCCATGACTGACCAAAGAAGAGAAAAAATATATATATACACACATATATGATGCGATGAATTACATTTAAATATAAATGAATATTTATGGTACACATTTAAATATAATTAATGTATATTTCCCTTATATAAACATATTTACATATATAAGATCATATTATATTTGTATGTTTATAAATTGATTTGTAATTAATATCCAAAGAGTACATCTGAAGATTTGGGGGAAAATTAGAGTTTCTAAAGGCTTACTACTGACTCATCATACTTCCAAGCAATTTTTCCACTTATTACAATTTCTGGAGTATTAAGATTGGATGATTATGAAACAGATTAACTGTTTTATTCCTTATGATTTTGGAATAGAAACATCTACTTACTTGGTATGAAACCTACAAAAATGTAATCTGGAAATCACACTCCACATACTAGACATATACATCAATTTAGCCACTTACAGGTATGAAACCTTCATTTGAATCCTGTATCTCACATAAATTCAGTTTCCTTAGAGTCAGCTACATATAAAAACAAGCAAGCAATTTCATGCTCACATACATCACCACACTCACATGACACGCTAAATGAATCACGGTAATAGGTAATAATATAGATACTGAAAAAGAACACCTTTTCAAATGTAATTACATTTTATTTTTTAGATATAATACATTATTGAAATAGTTATAAAAGAGCAGTTGAAATGACGTTTCAAATACTAGAGTGCCTGCCTAAAGACCATGTTTCTCAGTCCAAACCTCATTATTTCCATTCTTCTTTCTCCCATATAAAAAACATAAATAACTACAGAATTAAGCTACATGTTCCTTAATCATTAATTGAATAAAGAAATTGTAATATATATGCATATATACACAAGATATATTATTTAACCAGACATAATAATGAAATTATAGCATTTTAAAGAAAATAGATAAAACTGCAAACCTTCATATTGAAGCAATAAGCCATACTATGAAAAACAAATACTAGATTTCTCATATGCAGACTCTAGATCTAGAAAATAAAATGGCCGGGCACTGGTGGCTCACGCCTGTAATCCTAGCTACTCAGGAGGCTGAGATCTGAGGATCGCGGTTCAAAGCCAGCCCGGGCAGGAGAGACCATGAGACTCCTATCTCCAATAAACCACCAGAAAACCGGAAGTGGCGCTGTAGCTCAAGTGGTAGAGCACTCGCCTTGAGCTGAAGAGCTGAGGGACAGCGCCCAGGCCCAGAGTTCAAGCCCCACGACCGACAAAACAAAAAAAAAAGAGAAAAGAAAATGAATGACTAAGGTATAAAAGATGGAACTGATTAAATTCAGAAAAAAGTAAGAGAGGAGATAAAGGGAAATATTGTGGAGTATACATTTTCAAATAGTTTATGTTAGTATGATGGCATAATAAATGTATAAAAATAGGATTATGAAATTAATAAAATGAATAAAATTTAGCAAGCTACATTATATGGACCTATGTGTATAACATAATAAAATACTATAATAACATAATAACATAATAAAATAGCAAATTAATATTTGCTAATAAAAAGACAAAAATTAATTCCTGTTGTTATAGATTTATATGTTAATTTCCAATTTTTGTTCAGTTTTTTCCCTGATAAAGTAAAAGGAGAAATTGGTTTTGCTCCTTTAGAAAGACAATCTTGTCGATTTAGCATTAAAATATTCTAGTTAGTTGCTGTCAATGTGAAATTGTTCAATCCAATTAATTATTATATTAGAATATTTTCAATACACTTTTCAAAATATTATCCCTATAAGTATATACTTTTTGCTATATATTGAATATGTTTTCATTACTTAATCGCTACATACCATTTTCTGAATGTAGTTTGGTATATGCAACTAGGATATGTTATACCTGACATGGAAATCAATTAATCAAACAGTTTTTATCCAAAAAGCCTATAATGAAATAAAGAGGTAAATCCAAATTATTTATATTTGAAGACAGTACTTGGTTAGTCTTCTTCTCACATTCCCATTTCCTTTCTTGAGAATAATACACATTGTAAGGAAATGATAAGAATGTTTTGGGGAAATAGGTTGACTTTAAACCAATGAGTTACTCTATGCTGCATTTTTCTTTACTTTATATTCGGAAAAGCTAAATTCTTACCTTATCATTTTTCTTAGGCTTTATACTCAGGTTTAATCTCTGATGAGTGACAAAGATATAAACATTTTTTAACAGTGATTAAATTTAGGCTGAGGAACCTAGGGACAACTATACTCATGCAGATATGCCTCATCAGTCATGAGACCATGATATCAAAATGTTAACCTATGGTTACTGAAATCATGCTTATGAGATTCTGTGTATTATAAACAGTGGTTATTAGCATTTGTTTTGTAATCAACATCATTTCATGGGTTAGGAACTGAAGTGAGACATTATACTCAGAACAAAATTTAAGGAAGCATCCAAAATTAGTTACCAAGTTATACACTATTTAACAAAGTGTTTTAAAAATGCAAGCTAAAGGAAATAATTTATGGGAAAAATTATTTAAAATAAATACAGAATTAGTATGATTGATTTTTCTTATACGCCAGTTTGCAATACAGCTTGCATGATAATTTTTCGGATTATATGTTTAGTTAGGTCTTGATATGTAGTTGGAGAAGTTATGTTCTTTCATATCTTATTTGTCAGATCAAAGAGGAAATGAATTCCACGCCCGAGTCAAATCCGTAATAATGTTACAGTTGTATCCTGCTACTTTGCCAAAGTTTCAAATCAGCTCGAGTAACTTGAGTCTTTTTTGGATATAACCAATTAGGTGTGCAATTTTGTTAGTGCTAGAAAGATTTTGACCACCATTTATTAAAATAATATTTTTTCCAGAAACTACTTCTATTCTCTGTTTTCATTAGATTTTTTATTTCATTTATATCATGTGTTTATGGTTTCCTTTAGGTAAACCACATTCAGTCTTCTACACTGTAATTTAGAGTAGTTTTAAATTATGTACACTCATGTACGCTCCTCAATTGCTATCATTTGCACATTTTGTTCTTGTTAAATCAGTAGTTAGTTCTCAATATGGATACGATTGGACTTATTCATTGCGTTTCTGAAGTTTTCAAGTATGTCATGCTGTCTGTGATTTGATACTGTAGCATTTTTTTCTTTTAAATATGTGCAGATCTTACTTCACATACAGTTACTTTTATTTTAAACAATTTGATCCATTCACGGGATTTGCTATATTACGTTCATCTAGATGAATTTAATTACAAATTAACACAACCTTATTTCTGAGAGACAGTTATCCTTATACTCTACTCAAATTAACATGTATTTGATGTTTTTGTACTTTAAAAATCTGGGTATATCATGTTTTTGTTCCTGGGGGAATTCCAATCTCTTGATTGTTTTTCCAGCTGTGGTGACTTCAACATATGTGTGCATTTTATTTCAATTGTTTTGTGTCTAAATTTTGTCTCATATAACACAAAGTAGAAAAAGAATCAGTGACTTAGACCTTTTCCACATAGAATACTAAGAGAGACACTTGAAGTTTTGTGACAACTGGGACCAGGGAGGTCTTGTTAGTGGAAGATGAGGGAGAATAACAGATAATGTTTGACGTGATTTGAATTCTGCCTCCTCTTGCCTCATTATTTCCAATGGTAATAATTTTGTCTGTATGAACTCAGAATTTTTGGTTTATTTGAGACACACTACACATTCTTATTGGATTTTAACTCTAAAATCTTCTTTCCTTCATTAAAAACCACAGATGTGAATTTATAATGCTAAAATAGTATCTACTAATTTATATGAAATTGTTCAAGCTATTTTCTATTTTCACTTCACATGATATGCAGTATAGAATGTAATAATAATAATGTGAGTAGTATGAAATAATTGACTTTGGAGAAAATCAATTACACTGGATTTTTGTGAGATACTTAGTAATAGTAAAAATTATATTTGTTTCTATTAAAAAATTCCCAGTTACATCTAAAAATAACTCATAGTTATAAACTAATGTTGAAAAAATAGATTTTTTTATTGGAAAATGCGAGAAGTTTCAATAAGATTACTTGTTTAAAATTGACTTGGATCTGGGATTTGGTGGTTCATGCCTGTAACCCTAGATACTCAGGAATCTGACATCTGAGGATAGTGGTTCAAAGGCAGCCTGGGCAGAAAAGTCTGTGAGAAAATTGTCTCCAATAAACCACTTAAAAACCAGAAACAGCACTGTGGCTTAAGTGGTACAGTGGTAGCCTTGAGCTGAAGAGCTGAGGACAGTGACCAGGCCCAGATTTCAAGCCCCACAACTGACAAAAAAAATTGACATGGACTTGGACTTTATTATTTCATGATTTTTTATGAGTGGTTGTTCAGTGAAAATGTAATTAGTGTTTATATTTTGTGTTGGCATAAAATGAGCCTACTATTGTGTTAATTTATTCAAAAAAACTCTGATTATATGACAGCATAAATTTGATGGATAATGATTAAAACCAGGTTGTCTTTCTGGAAAAAAATATTTATATCACCCCCACAAAAAGAAGTACAAAAGAAAATATATGCCAAGAGACTTATTCTGTAAATCATAATGGACTAATATTCTGTTATTGGTGAAGATGTTGCCATTTGATTTTAGTATGCCACAGAAAGGCCTATGTGTGAAAGAAAAATGGCTTTCCGTTCCCTCCCAGACTGTGGAGAATACCTGAATAGTTCTTCTGGAGATTGAGTTCTTCAGAGTGAAACCCATGAAAACATAGCCTCTCATCTACTTTCTTCTTTTATATTTTAATCATTCTAGGTCATAAACATTTCTCTTTGACATACTCCCCACCTTGACATAGTCTTGCCACAGGCCACCAAAGCAATAAAACCAACTGAACATACACTGAAATCATCAAAATTGTAAATCTGAGTCAGCCTTTCTGCTTAATACATGGACAATATCACTTATTATGGTAGGTTATAAAGCTAACACAGAAGTCTAGTCTTTCTAACAATGTAGAGTACATAAAAATGTGCCTCATTATAAAATATCTAACTCCTTGTTGTATTTTGTGGTTTTGTTTCTTTTGATCCTAGGGCTTAAACTCAGGGTCTGGATGGTGCTTTTGTGGTCAAGGCCAATGATCTACATACAATTTGAACTGGAACTCCATTTGCCCCTATGGTTAATTGGAGATAAGAGTCTAAAGAACTTTCCTACTCTTGCTGGCTTCAAATTGTAATCTTCAGATCTCAATCTCTTAACTAGCTAAGATTAAATCCTTGAACCACCAGTGCCTACCCATGTTGCATATTGTGTGAAATTCCAATTCTCAGCATTGTACAGATGTTCCTACCACAATGTAAAAAAACCTTAAAACATACTAAGTTTATTTGTAAAGTATATTATGAAGAAAGAATTTTCATCCTTTAAAAAAATCTATGCAAAATCTATGCTAACTATTGATATTTTACTGTACCTTTCCTGCAACCAGTTTGATATAATTTAATAATTGTCAGGTCAAGTTTCTCTATATTCAAATGGAGATTTACTATTTCATGCATGCAAATAAATGTATATGTATACATATCTATCTATATATCTTCCAATGTGGATCATCAGATTTGATACTTAGCTTTGTTTTGCTGTTCAGCAGTTGAACCTGGTTGGCTCATTCTGTGACAATATCTGTGCTCATTCTCATCATTCCTTATTTACCACACCGTCAGCCTTCTAAAATCAACCTCATTTCCTGGAAAGGGTGACCAATCAGTCCAATCCACAGGGTTGTAATAAAGCAAGCTTTAAGAAAGGAAGTTAACATGAAGTGACAACTACAGAATTTCTACAGAGACTTAGTAGGTTATCAAAATAATATCTGACATCTTTCCATTTCTGCCTTTCTTCTCTTCTCATACTTAAGAAAGCATTGACTAACACTATAAATAGATTGCATTTATAACTTAAGGATCAATTTTTTTCCAACCTGCAGCCTTTTTTCCATGATTTTTGACATAAACTTTTGGGAGATTTTTTTGGATTTTTATGAGATTCCATCCAAAACAAAGCCATGTATATCAAGTAAGCCAATGTTTTCAACTCAGAGTATTAAACAAAAGAGGGAGAAATTTAAGGTTAGTTATGTATGTTAATCACAAATATAGGCAATATCAAGATATTTTCAAATAATGTACTTTTACTGGATAAAGTGGCTCAAATCTGTAATCTTATCTACTTGGGAAACAGATTAGAGATTCCAGTTCCAGGCAAGCCTAGCACAAAAAGAAGTTTCAGAAACTCTAACCATTTGCTGGGTGCAATCTTTTTTACTTGTGTTAAGATTACCACAGTCCAGTCAGGCCCAGGCATAGTGATACTACCTCAAAATAAGCAATCCAATAACAATCTGCAGGTATGGCAGTAGTAGAAATGCTGTTTCACAAGTACAGGGTTTTGGGTTCAATCCCCCGGTACCGCTAGGAATTTAAGTGTGTGCCAGGGTAAGAATTTGGCATGTCTGAAGTCAAGATTTCATACTTCATACTTCTAATAAAACCTTTACCTCTCTTGCTAATTGTTTTACAAGTACAACCATAACTTCTGTGTCCAAACCAAATAATTTATTATTAGAGATTTTCTTCTATCCATTAAGTAATCTGTTATGTGTTGGATACTGTCCCACTGACATCATACTGAAGATCAAAAACCCATTGCCTCAGAAAGTGACTGCATTTGGAAACAGAATCTCAAAGGTAGCATTTAAGTTGAAGTGTCCTCCAAGAGAAGCAGAAGGCCTTGAATATGCCAAGGAAAGAGGACTCAGAAGAAAACAACTCTGACCTAGGAGTTCTAGTTCCACAATCTCAGAGGCAATGTATTTACAATGTTAACACTACCCAATCTATGGTAGTTTATTATTACAATTATTAGAAAACATGTGGAATCTATAAGACATGAAAAGTCATTGATTCTTGGGGTCCATGACTCATCTCTATAACGCTAGTGATTAAGAAGGATGAGACTTGGAGGATAATGGTTTTCAGGCTGGTAGTAAAGTTCATAAGGTTCTATCGCCAATTAACTACAAAAATCTCTGGGCTGGAGACATGGTTCAAATGGTAGACTGACTACTGTTAGCAAACAAACAGAGCATGAGGTATGTTGAAGCCTAATTGGGAAGAAAGAAAAATTCCTTAGAAGAATAGTATGAGAAACAGAGTTATGAATAGGAAAGCAGAACCAAAAGAAATGAACTTATTGATACAGACAAAGCTTCCCAATGAAATATGGCACGAAATGTAGTATTTAGGGTTTTCCTTCCAATACAGTTGAAATAAAGGTATTTTGACAATGAAACTAAAGTGTAAAACTGTATGCAATAAATAATCACATTACTCTTATGTTTCCATAATTTAACTGGTTTTCCTACAAATTTTTAGAATACTGTAGCTATGAAAAAAATCAATAAATATTGCTTTTCCATATAAGATTACATATTCTTGCAAGTGTTGTCTAAAATTGATCTACACTGAAAAGATTGCCATTGATATCTTTCTGATGATTGCAAATGTTTATAATTTCAGCTGATCTTTCACAAAACTCATACCCCAAACATAACTTTTTAGATTGTTCATGCAATCATATGAACACAAACATATGGCGCAAAAAGTTAATTACTTTTATCTGCTATCATTAATGTAGTATACCTAATAGAATTAAATATATACCCTGAGCATAATAAGATTCTTCCTTCTAAACACAGACTTGCAGGCACACACACAGACACACACACACACACAGACACACACAAACACACAAACGCACAAACGCACACATATTTATCACTCTGATTAGGTTCCTTACATTGGGTATCAGACAATGTTCTAATAACCAAACTTCCCTGCCCAGACATAAAATACACTCATAATTCCACACATACAAAAACACCAGATCATTCAAAATAATGAGAATATTTAACAAACCACTCAGCTCCTGAGCCATCTATTTCCTGATTTCATTCATTCATGATGATGCATTTTTCATATCATGTTTAAAAATCTTTTTGAGTCTCTCTGATTAGCAGATAAAAATATGCTATAATATAATAGGAAATGTAGGTAAAATTACTTGTCCCTAGATAATCTTTAATATCTTATCAAGGACTTCTGTTAATTTCTTGCAGATTCTTTTTCTGGTATTTTGCTCTAATGTCTAATATTAAATTACAAAGTACATGCCATATTCCTTAATTCATTTTTCCTAAAGGTTATGCTATGGAGTTGAATCTGATTTGTTTGCTGATTGTACATTAAATTTTCTCAAAAACTGGAATTATTGTTTATGTTCCTCCTAAGCCATTTGAAATATCTAAAAGAACTGCAAATTCACCTTGGCAATGATTTGTGAATGGCAGTAATGGTTGTGGGGAGATGAAGGACTTGAATTATCTAGAGTGCCTTAAAAATGGCACTGTTATTTAAAGGGCTGATCGTTTAGTAAGCTTTTAAAGTGTGGTCTTCATATTTCATCTAAGAAGATAACAGTATGCTTTTCATCACATTCTTGCATGCAAAGTAGTAGAATTATTTCCTTTGCACAATTTATGCCCTGCTGCTACTGTAGTGAAACCAACAAACAACTGCAAAGCTGTGTTAGCTGCACTATATTTTGAAATTTTCTTCCAGTAGCCCTAGTGATTTTAGCCCAGATTCATGGGATAGTCACATATTCCACAATTACAAAGCACCACAATACACAAAGACCATTTCAAAATGAGGTTCAATTTTTATGTTTGTTGTTTCCTTTCTTATTGATTGTCTTTTAAGGAGATAGGGGCTGATTATTTCTCATTATTATTCATGTGACTGAAATACATTTACCATATTTTTTTTAGTTTAATTTTATTTTATTTGTGAACATACTGTACAGAGGGGTTACAATTACATGAGCAGGATAATGCGTACATTTCTTACCAAGCATTGCAGCCTCCTCCCTTTGTTTACCCTTCACATCCCTTCCCAGCCTCTCCCCTCCCACCCCAATCCCAATCCTTCTCCTTCCCCCCTTCCCCCCGCCCCGACGTTGTAAAGCTCGTTTTGGACATGACAACTTGTACTTCTCATTGTTGCAACAGGTCCACCTGTATCCTTAAAGAAATGGTTTTTCCCCATCTCCTCCATAAGTTATACTGACATCAAATATAGTGAAAGTAGGGGTTATACTGTGGGGGAGGGACATGCGAAGCAACAAAGAAATAATCTTATAAATGCGTTAGAAACACATGCATGAAAGAAAAAAAACATTAAGATACATATCTAAGGGTTCCTTTTCCTGACATCACATTATCTGACCTTTTCTGCTTGACTCATACATATACTAGATATTGCATATAAGTGAAACCATGGGACCTATGTTTCTTTGGGCCTGGCTTACTTCACTTAATATAATTTTTTCCAAGTTTTTCCACTTCCTAACAAATGGGGCAATGTCATTCTTTCTGATGGAGGCATAGAATTCCATTGTGTATATATACCACATTTTCTTGATCCATTCATCTACTGAGGGGCATCTGTGTTGGTTCCATATCTTAGCTATGGTAAAATTTACCATATTTTTGAAATAAAATAAAGAGATATAAAAAAACATATTTAGTCACAAAATAAAAGTAAATATTTGAGTGATTCTTTCCATTCTAGTCCTGTTCTCAGTTATCTTCAAATAACATTGAGATGAGCAAAGCATATGTGTAAATTGACACGTATTAAGCACACAGGACACTGGAATCTTTGGGCTTTAATTTCTTTATCCAGTTCACCTAGAAAAGAAAATTATCACATGTTTCATGTGTTAAGTAATCTCGTTAAAATAAGTTATATTAATTTTATCAATAGCTCTCATAACTTATGGAATTGATGCATTGCAATTGTATTTGATTTATTACTTCCACTAAATTAATATTACATATATTTTACCTTTTTGCACATGAAGTTATTTAATTTTTTGGGGGGGGTCCAGTCGTGGGGCCTGAACTCTGGGCCTGGGCGCTGTCCCTCAGCTCTTGAGCTCAAGGCTAATGCTCTACCACTTGAGCCACAACGCCACTTCCGGCTTTTTTCTTTTTGCTTATGTGGTGCTGAGGAATCGAACCCAGGGCCTCGAGCATGCAAGGCAAGTGCTCTACCACTGAGCCACCTTCCCAGCCCAAAATTATTTAATTCTTGAGGAAAAAACTTTCCTGTTTTTCATTTTGGTTGCCAAAATGGAACTATTAGACATTTTGAAAATTTAACTTTAAATCTAAACCTTCAGATTTCACTAGGACTTGTCTTGTGTTACACATTTAATGTTAAAATAAAAAGCATTATTTAAATAGAATGCAAACTTATAAGTTATCACACTTCAATCCCTGAATTGACATTATGATAAACAATAATTATATTTATATAACATGATTTACATAACTGAAACAACTATGAGATATGGAAACAGAAGACTTCTTTTTTGTTTTGTGTCTGATGTTGTTGTTTATAGTTTGTGATGATTCTGTCTTCTTTACCTTATGTCTGGTATATTCATTTTACGTCTTCAAGAAGGTGGAGGGTGAGCACAGAGCTTTAGGGAAATCGGTGAAAAATGGCAGCAGTGGAGTTCATTGAACATTGATGAAAGTGAACGATCTAACACATGGGTGGGGACAGTAGCTTAGGACTGGGAACAAGTAAAGGAACTGAAGACATTCCATAAAAGGAAATGTACTCATTACCTGACTCATGTAATTATAATCACTCTTAAAGCACCTTAATAATAAAAACAGAGTAAATCTATTTAAAGGCAAACAAATCTTTGTTTATTAGAATCCTAGTAGTTTGTTTTGTTCACTGGTTTGAGCGGTTGAGTCTATCTCTGAAAATAGCTACACTGACATTTATTGGGCAAATTTGTGAGCTACTAGAAGATAAAAGTCAATTATGATTATTTGTATGTATTTTGAGACTCTGATTCATGTATTACTTTAATCTAATTTGTATTATTTCTGTCTACCGGTTTTTGGTTTGGTTTGTTCCTGTTTTTCAAGGACCTAGTGGTGCATCATTAGTGTTGCTTCAAGATTGTTCTAGTTTGTTGAGGCACATACTCAAAGCTATAAATTTTCCTCTGAGTATTGCCTGTGTTCTTGTGTCCCAGAAGAGGCAGTATTTTGTGTGTTCACTTTCACTGATTTCCATAAACGTTGAACTTCCCTCCATATTCCATCAGTGAATCACTAATCATTTAACAATGTGTTATATTGTCTCTGTGAGTTTCAGAATTTTCTGTGATGCCTTTTGATGTTGATATCTAATTTTATCCCAATGTGGTCTGTCAGGATTCAAGGAGAATTTCATTTTTATTTTTGAATTTCACAGATTTTCCTTGTGATCTAAGATATGATCTATTTTGGAGAACATTCCATGAGTTGCTGAGAGGAATATATATTGTGATGCTGCTAAGTTAAATAATCTGTAGAAATCTGTTAGTTACAGCTTGTCAATGCTGTTATTTATCTCTAAAGTTTTTTTGCTAAGTTTTTACCTTAATGGCCTGTCCAGAAGTAAGAATGATGTGTTCAATCAACCAACAATCTGTTTGGATGCGTGCATGATTTTAGGGTAAGTGGTACTTGTAGAAAATTTAGGAGCTCTAGGATACAGGGCATTGATATTTAGAATTCTTCTTTTGTTGTTTTTTTTTTTTTTTGGTCCAGTCATTGGTCCTGAACTCTGGGCTTGGGCACTATCCCTCAGCTCTTCATCTCAAAGTGAGTGCTCTACCACTTGAGCCACAGCGCCACTTCTGGCTTTTTTCTGCTTATGTGGTGCTGAGGAATCGAACCCAGAGCCTCATACATGCAAGGCAAGTCCTCTACCACTGAGTCACATTCCCAGCCCAGAATTCTTACATCCCCCTGATGGAGACTTTTCTTTATCAATATTTAAGGTCCCTCTTAGTCTCTTTTTACTTTCATACCACTTTTAATTTAAAGCTTATTTTATCTAATATTAGCATAGCTACTCTGGCTTGTTTATGAGGTCCATTTTTAATTTGTAAAAATGATGTACAGAAGGGATACAATTACATAAGTCAGATAATGAGAACATTTCTTTTTGAACAGTGTCACCTCTTCCCTCATCTTCTCCCAGTTTTTCCCTTTCAACCTCCCTGCCCCCAAGTTGTATAGTTCAGTTTTAATGTAGTGTCTATTGAGTAGCACTGCTACATTTGTTCACCCTTTGTCCCACCATTTCTGTTCCCCCTTGCACTTTTCAAACTTACATATAAGACCAAAGGTGCAAAAAAAAAAAACAGCTTCAGAAGACAGAAGGAAAAATCAAAACAATAAAAGAACCCTCATTATCATTTCTTAAAGGTCATTTTGATGAACATTATTTTATATGATAATATTCACATAGCTATTGAGCACTTGTGATACTCTCCAAAGAGCATCCTCCTTTGAGCTCACTGTATAAATGTTTAGAATCTTTTATAATTTATGATGTCTAAGTGTAATGTTTTCTCTTTTACCACCCAACTGTGTTTTACTTGCAGTATTATAGGCACATTCTAATACAACAAATGAGGGAAATCAGACAACCTATATTTCTTTGAGTCTTTCTTTCTATAAATTTTGTTTTCTAAAGTTTCTTTCTATAAGTTTGTTCCAAGTCTTTCCATTTCCTCATGAATGGTGTAATATTATTTTTTCTGGATCAATGGAATTGCTTCATACTGAAGTTGTTTCTTCATAGCAAAAGAAAAGTTAGCAGGATATAAAGAGAACAGAATGGAAGAATATTTTTACTAGCTAAGCATCAGACAAGGGTTTTCATAACTAACCCATAGTTAGAGATCAATAAGTTAAACCCAACAAAAATAAACCTTCAAACAAACAAGAACCCAATTAATATATGGGATAAAGATTTAAAGATAACTTCTTAGAAGTAGTAAGAATGACAAATATACACATCTCTCTCCATAAAAGAAATGCAAATCCAAACACAACTGAGATTCATCTCACCCCTGTTACAATGAAAAAACGAACAATCACAGATACTGATAGGGTTGTGGCCCAAAGGAAACTCTATTACAGTGTTGGTGGGAATGTAATCTTGTTCAACCACTTTGGAAAACACTATGGAAGTTGCCAACAGAACCGAATAGAGAGCTACCTATTATCCAGCAATTCCACTTAAGAGCATTTATCCAATAGAGCAGAAACAAGGCCACACTGATGCTATCAGAACAAACATGTTTATGTTACATTATTTTCTGTAGCCAACATATGGAATCAGCTCAGATGACTCTCATTGTAAAAAGAGATCAAGAATTACATATGTATATATGTATTATATATACATATAAGTTATATATATATACATATATATATATAATTTTATTGATCCCTAATCACAAGTATGTATGTATATATATGTGTGTATACATACATATATGCATACATATATACATACATAATGGAGTTCTGTTCATCCATAAGAAAGAATAATATAGCACCATTCTTAAGGAAAATGAAACACTTAGAAATAATCATATTCAGTGAAATAAAGCAGACCCAGAAAAACTTAGGTTGCATGATTTTCCTCATTTGTGGTAGGTACAAGGTGCCTATTAATGTAAAAGTAAACACACTGGATGGTACAAATGAATTATCTGCAATGTCAGAGTTCATGGAGAGTGAAAATACCCTAAGTTTCTTAAAACACTAATTAAAACTCAACAAAATAATTTCCAGTAAATATGTACTGCAAGAGAGGAGGGGGGGGGCAATTTGACAGGGGTAGGAAATTGAAGGTGAAAAGGATAGAATACAGGCAAGAATCCATTGTTTACTTCCCAGAATTGAAATATACAAAGGAAGGCATAGTGTTAAATGAGAGTGAAGATGTTGAATTGATAACACAATTCCAGGTGCATTGTACACATAAACTGCTTTGTTAAAGGGCAAGTAATTCGATAACATAATATTGAGATACATAAGGATTGTTGTTGATTGGGAGGGGTGGATGAGAATGTTTAAAGTGATGACATTGATCAAGATGCACTGTATCCATATACTGTTTCAATGAATGGCAACTCCTTTGAACAACTACTTGAAGATAATAAAAAAATTTGGAAAATTAATTATGATAAACTGTTTAGTGAATGGCAACTCCTTTGTACAACTACTTAAAGATAATAAAAATATTTGAAAAATTAATTATGATAGTTGATTAAAGTTGAAACTCAATTTAATTCCCATTTAAAAATATTTTTAACCTGGGGACTTGGAGAATAAATTTCAAATAATAAAATATTATGAATCCTTTTTTATCAGAATTTGTGATATTTAACTCAAACTACTGTGCTTTTTGTCAGCCATTGGGCTTTTATAAGTGAATTCTTCAAAGTATGTGGCATAAAACCATCCGAAATATATTACCCATATTCTAGAAGCTTGAACATTGATTATAAGAATGGTTGTTCAAAGCAATTCCTTGTCTTATGGGGTTCTACTTTCTGGTTCATCTTAATCTATTTGCTGGACATACACATGGCAGAGTAATTATATTTGGCTCCTTTTATCAGGATCATTATTGTAGTGTCATCTCTGAAAGGCTGATTCTAATGTCACCAGAAAGGGAAATAGAATTTCAACATGTGTAACTGAAAGGAATTACATCGTCCAATACACTTTGCAACTTTTGCTTTAACTCAGTGTAGTGTATCATTAGGATATTTTTTCATAGAAGATAATAACTTAAGGACAAGCTTATATCATGTGACTTATGTGAATGATTCTTCTTACAATGGGAATAATTATCGTGATTGTAACGTGAAGTATGATAGTTTAGTGCCTCTTGAACCACATCTTATGTAGCCATGTAAACCCATGTACAGCTTTTCTAAGGTCCTTCTGATGTATTTGAAAATCTCTGATGAGTTAATTGCTTTCAGAAATATGCATTTGAGACAACAAATACAGATCTCCTTTGATTGTAATTACTTTTTACTATTAGGCCTCCCACAGACACCAAAATCAGAGGATTCTAATTTCTCTGATAAAGTACATAATAAAATTTTTATAATTAATATAACATGAAGAGTGTAATATTAATAGCATTATAAATACAGTATTCACATTATATAATATATTAACATCCTTTGGTTACATCAATTTTTAAAATATTTATAACTAAGTGTAAATTGTTTGCAATGTACAGAAAATGAGAAAAAGATTCGCATACATATTACTACAGATGCAAACAGATTCACCTGGCTATTTATAATGCTTCATTTGTTGGTTTCATTCATGCATGGAGAACATGCGAAGAAGTGAAAATTGCAAACTTAAATTCACTAAAGGGTTAATTACATGAAGTTTATGTTGGACTAATAACAGATTTTATAAATTAAATTTTTTGTCCCTACATTTCTCCCTCTCTCCCTTCGTTCCTTCGTTCTTTCATTCCCTCTTTCTTTCCTTCCTTCTTTTTTCCTTCCTTCTTTCCTTCCTTCCTTCCTTCTTTTTTTCCATCCTCCTTCCCTCCATCCCTACATCTCTCTCTTTCTCTCCTTTCTTTCTTTCTTTCTTTCCTTCCTTCTTTCTTTCTTTCTTTCTTTCTTTCTTTCTTTCTTTCTTTCTTTCTTTCTTTCTTTCTTTCTTTCTTCCTTCCTTCCTTCCTTCCTTCCTTCCTTCCTTTCTTTCTTTCTTTCTTCCAATCTTCCTTCTTTCTTTTACTCAGAATATTTCTTATGGCTATGGAAATAATACCAACTGTTATCCTCCAAGGTGTTATGAGTAATTATATATATTAACTAGTTTAATATTAATTTTAATAACCTATGTTTATCTTAAGACAAATTATACTAAAACAACTTCACAAACGTTGCAAGATATATGACAAATATTACTTTTCATGATATTGTTTATTTCTTCAAACTAAAATAAGAATTTTGGTATAATATTTTGTGTGTGTTTCTTGTGATTTGAACTCAAGACGTATCCCTTAGGTTATTTTTCCCCTCAAAGATATTACTCTATCATTTGAGTCACAATTCTATTTTTGGCTTTGTGTAAGTGTGTATGTATGTATGTGTCTGTGTGTGTGTGTGTATTTGTGTGTTGTGATGCATGTGTGATTTGTGTGTGATATATGTATGTGTGTTTTGATGTGTGTGGGCTTTGAACCCCAGCGTACTGAGTAGCGAGGATTACAAGCTTGAGACACTCATATTCAGCACAGATTTAATATATCCAAGACTAAATTAAATTTCATATTATTTGAATTCTAGGGGCTCAAATTAACAAATTAACATTTAGATATTTATTTAGTTATTAAACCTGAACATGCAATTTGAAAAATAGTTTTCATTTTTTTAAAAAATATACACTCAAAAGTTGAAATGACAGAATCTTTGGACAAATTGAAATATTCTATTATTTAAAAGTGAAAAAGGGATGGTTAATCAAATTTTTCATGTCAGCTAAAAGCAATAGGCTCTTTCATGCTGAATAAAGCAATTTTACATTGAATTAAATATTATCTACTGTGGTCACATGATTTTCTCTTCCTTTAAACCTAAACTATATTTGACATAAAAATGTAAATTCATAAAATTTTTGAGTATATAAAAATCTCAGTTATTGGTCATGTATTTCTGAGGTTTGAGTGACAAGTAGTTTCAGAGAAACACTGAATTTTGTGTGTTTTATGTCAACAGTTATTTTTAGAAATTGAATCAATCTCAATATGAGATAACTAAAGCAAAATATTCCATCACTTATCCAATTATTCCAATAGACTTGAATATAACTTATTTTTGAATGGCAGGAAATTCATAATATACCTGCTCTCTATAGAATAACTAAGAAATAAATGATTGTGATAATATTCACTTTTCTTTCCACTGGAAAGAAAGAACCTCACTATAGAGGACAAATACTTGATTGGAAATGCCATAAAATTATGAAAAATTCAAGTCATTATGAGTTAGATGAAATAGTCATTTTTGAGGGTCAAAAATGAAATCTCTTGAAGCTTCTTTATCTGCTAAGTAAAAGGTATTTGCACTCAAAATATTTCATTCATCTTTCCAGCAATGGTAAAACCAAACCACCTCTATGCAAAATAGCTTCTCTGCTTAACTCAAGTAAATATTTAGGTGTCCCTAAATATTCTGTTGACGTTACCACAATTGTATAGAAATATTACGCACCACTCTAGAAATTAAATCTGAAATCATAAAGGATTGGGATTAATAATTAGCTTTCACTATGTTGCCATAAATAGGTGAACCCTTTCAAGTGGGCATAGTCGTAGAGATTTGGTCACTGAGAAAGAGTGATCAAAAAGGATGCTAAGATCAAAATCCTTTCTTCCTCTTCCTTCTTTTTCTTCTCTGTCTCCTTCTCCCTCTCCCTCTTCCCTTCCTCCACTTTCTCCCTTTCCCGACTTCTATTCCTCCTCTTCTTTACTTCCTGGCTTCCGTGAATACACATACTCCATCACATGCTCCTGACATGGGGTAATGTGCCACCACCAAACCAAAGCAATCATAATAAGAAACATAAACTGAAATGTATAAAAGCAGAAGTCAAGATTAATCTTTCCTTCTTTTATGTTAATTTTATAAATATTTTGTTATATTATTAGGAGACTGACACAGCATGCTTTCATTTATTATAAGGGATAAAATTTACTGGAAAAAATCTGACCAACATCGCCCTAATGGAATGATTGATTAAATTAGTATTATATTAGGACAAATCTACTTTAAAATATAAGATATACTTCAATAAGAGGCAAACAATTCACCACTATTGTTTGCTATCAAAAGACAGCTATCAATTTCCTCAAGGAAATTGACCTATTATTGGCAGTATTGTCAATTTAATAAATGATGTAAGAAGACTGAAGAACATTTCAACCCAAACTGCATGATATAAAATTTACTTTGTCTCCTGTAAACAATCTTTTAATCCTATGTCTTGTTCCCAAAATGACTTGTATTTTATTCTAATCACATTTTTTAATTAACTTGAAGTGGTTTTATGGAAATTGCTGTTTGACAAAGCAGTTTATGAATAGTGTTTATTGAGGTTTTTTTAATTTTTTTTCTCTCCTGAGGTTTGAACTTTGGATCTGGGCGATGTCCCTGAGCTCATGTGAATGAACGCTAGAACTCTGCCACTTGAGGCACAGCAGCACTTTCAGATTTTTCTGAGATTTAATTGGAGATAAGAATCTCACAGACTTTCCTGGCTGGGGTGGCTTCAAACCTCAATCCTCAGCCTCCTGAGTATCTAGGACAGCAGGTGTGAGCTGCTAGTGCCTGGCTTAATACAATGCATCTTTTTTTATTTTTAGGCTAGCCCTGGGGTTTGAACTCAGGGCATTGGCAATGTCCTTGTGCTTCTTTTCCTCATGCTAACACTCTACAACTTGTGTCATAGTGCCAATTCCATCTTTTTTTTGTTTAAGTAGTACTGAGGAATCAAACCCAGGGCTTCACACATGCAAGGCAAGCAGTCTACCACTAAGCCACATTCCAGGGCCAGTACAATGCATCTTGATGATCATTATCCCTCATCCCTCTCAAGTCTCTCTCATCCCTTTATTTACATATTTTTTTAGAATATTCACTCACTCACAATGTCATGTATAGTCATTCAGAGAATATATCACAGATCATATTTTCTTGATAGTCTTATTCATCAACATACTAAACTTATACATTTCAGAATTCTGTGCTTTTAAATTCTAAATTATCACTCAGATTCACTGACTACTATTCTAAAATTTTTCCTAAGGTTAATGTAAATGTTCTCTGTAATTCTTCGATAAAATACAATGATTCTTAGAATGTTAAAGAGTTGGTGTAAGAACATCACCCTCAGTTCTAGAACATTTTATCATCACTCCTCTTTCAAAGTACTGCAATATTTATCAGTAATCACTTCCTGACATCATTTCAACCTACCCACCTCTTGAGCAGCTATTATTTCATATTCTACATCTACAGATGGGCCAACATTAAAAAGCTCATGTAATTAGAAAATATAGTCTATTTTATCCATTTAGCCCATGTAATATTACTGTTTCCAAAGTAAGTCCATGTAAATTTTTCTCATGGATAGAGCATATTGTTTTATATGCATGTGTATATTGGTATAACATCTTCAATGGGGATTTCAATATTTTATTATATGTTATTGTAAAAGGTTTTGCTATGTATATTCTTGTACATGTGTCTCATTGGACTTATGTTGAAACATATTTTGTATATAAAATTATGATTCAAAATCCTGGATCATAGAGACAACTCTATGTGTAATATATATATATATATATATATATATATATATATATATACATATATATATATATATATATATATATATATATATTTTGTTAGTCGTGGGGCTTGAACTCAGGGCCTGGGAGCCGTCCCTCAGCTCTTCAGCTCAAGACGAGCCTCTACCACTTGAGCTACAGCGCCACTTCCGGTTTTCTGGTGGTTTATTGGAGATAGGAGTCTCACGGTCTCTCCTGCCTGGGCAGGCTTTGAACCGCGATCCTCAGATCTCAGCCTCCTGAGTAGCTAGGATTATTACAGGCGTGAGCCACCAGCGCCCGGCTATGTGTAATATCTTAAAGATCGCCAGTATGTTTAACAAACTGACTATATCATTTTAAGTGTCAATCACCAATGTATAAGGATTCCAATTTCTACATAGTGGTCCTGCAGGCTATCTTATTGTTGTTTCTATTTCCCCTAATCTCTATATGTATGCAATGTCTAGGTATGCTATGATCTTTCCATGTCTCCCTTTGTTGTTGTTATATTACTAAAGAGATATGTATTTGGACTTTTTGATAATGTATTCAGGATGGCTAAAGTTTTTCATTGTCATTAATATGCTCTTAATATATTTCTGATTCGTCTCTTTAAATAAATATATATGTATACACATTATGTGTACATATACTTATATTCATACTTAATATGTGTATATATACAAATACCTATAGATATGTATACATATATATGAATATACAGATGTGTATGTACATGTATATAGACATATGTACATTATTATTTTCATTTGTCTGTATCTTATCTGTATCTTTCATTTCACCACAGAAAATGTATTTATCCTTTATGTCATATTGAATACCAATGCCTTTGGAAGATATTTATTTATTGGTGTATATTAATTGTACAAAGAAATCTTATTGAAATATTTTACACACTCACATATTGATCAAGAGCCTGATTAACCTGTTTCTGTCTTTCTCCATTCCCATTGTCCCTTACTTCTCAACTGTTTACTGTGAATTTGTTTGTGCTAACTACACACACTGTCAAAATATATTAAAGTGATATTCACCCACCGTCATTGAAAATTATACAATGCTGAATATAAAAGCAAAATTAAAAAATCTAAATAAAAATCTGAATAAATGGGGACATATCATTTTTGTGGATTGGAGGATACAATTGAACAAAGATATAAATTGCCTCCCTACTTTTTTTTTGATCATTCATGGGACTTGAAATCTGGACCTAGGTGCTGTTCCTCAGCTCTTCAGCTCAAAGTGAGGGCTCTACCTATTGTGCAACAGTGACACTTCTGGCTTTCTGGTGGTTTGAACATAAGAGTCTTTCGGACATTCTCGTTCCGCAATCCTCAGTTCTCAGCCTTGTGTACAGCTAGGATTACAAGAATGAGCTAACAGCACCCAGCTTCACAGTTTTATTTATAGGTTTATGACAATTTCTAAAAACACCTGACCAGTACTCTTTGACTCATTGACAAAGGAAACTAAACTGGAACATATTTCTCTGTCGAATATTAAACCTGTTAGCGTAAAATGTTATGTTTGTAGAGGAAAGACTACACAGCTCAATAGGTCTGTAAGGCACCATATTAGAACGACATAATTATTATCAAGGAATAGTTAATAAGGGGTAAAACTAAGTATTTGTGGAATGAAATTCTCTTTAATAAGTGGTGATAGGTTAGACAGTTTTGGGGAGAATTAAAGAGTGAAAATTGACTTATTGAAATATTACCTTCAAGCAGAATTAAAACATGCATATAAAACAAAAGGAGTGATGTAAACATAAAGCAAAGAAAGATGTCTTGACAATTTTGGAGATGAAGCATTCTTAACTTACACATTAAAATTATAGGAAAGGAAAACTTGGTATAGTTGAACTCAATAAAAGTGTAAAATAATTTGGTCTGTGAAAGCTCATATACAATTAGTGAATAGAATTTGGGAGCAGGGGCTCATCAATTTCGTCCTCGCTACTTGGGATGCTGTGATATGAGTATTGCTGTTTGAAGCCAGACCACAAAATAAAGTCCCTGAGAATCTTATCTCGGATTAATCAGCAAAAAACAGATGTGAGGTATGACTCAAAGGGTTAATTGTTAACAAAATGCAACAAATCTCAGAGACCCTGAGTTCAAGCCCCAAGACCGTACATACATGTATAAATGTAATGGTAGTAATTCTAATAGTGATGAAGATGATGATGATGATGAAGATGTTGATAATGATGATGAAGGTACTCATAGTCAAGGATGAAATATTTGCAAATCTTATAACTGAAAAATGCCTCAAATCTAGACTGTGCGTAGAACTCTCAAAACCTAATAAAAAGAAGGGTCAACAAAGGAGGAGGCTGCAATGCTTGGTAAGAAATGTATGCTTTATCCTGCCCATGTAATTGTAACCCCTCTGTACACTATGTTCTCAAATAAAATAAAATAAAATTTAAAAAAAAACAGAACATCAATTCAAAACCAGCAATATACATCTTGTGTAACCAAAACCTAACAAAAAGAACATCAATTCAAAACCAGCAAAATACATCTTGTGTAAAAGAAACACAAGAAAAGCATCATCAATCCTCAAATAAATGCACATTAAAATAAAATGACATCACAAAACATGTATGAGAATTACTTAACATAAAACAACAATGACCTTAATAATGATATCAAGAAACAGAGAAACTGAATGCTGGTAGAAATGTCAAATGGGAAAGCCAATTCTGAAAACATTTTGACAGGTTCCTAGAATATGAAATATGCAACCACCCACACCATAGCACAGGAATTGAGCTCTTCAGGCTTTGTCTCATAGAAATAAAATGTAACATTCACCCAAAGGCCAAAACACAGGATTATAGCAGCATTATTTCCTCTAGTCAAAGAAATGGAAATCAATTCAGGCTTTCTTCAAGTAAATGCGAAACGAATTTTGCTACATTCTCTAATAACAGAACCAAAAGCTAACTCGAGTGAGTACAATACAATATTAAGGCATAAAATAACTGGGAATAATCTACCATAGATTTGAAGGTAATCTTAAAAGCTTATTTATTGCATGGTATAGAAGTCGGTTGCCAGGATGAAACAGGTTTGGAATGGGACAAAGAGAAGTAGTGGGTTTAATTATTAAAGGGAAGCATGAAACAGACTTATTTTTGGTAAAGTAACGTATCTGTAGATATGGGATATTCATATAATTGTTAAAAAATATATTGGACTTAATATGTGCACAAAGTAATTAAAATAACTGAAGTATTTGTGAAATATTAATGTCCTACTTGTGATGTCATACTATATATAAATAAATTGGAAAAAGTATTCAACGGATTTATCTGTGTTATCATAACATCATAAAGATCCATATTAACCTCAGTATACTTTAATGATATCTAGAAAACAGAAGTCAACATTGAATGTTTACATTGAAAAATAGTCTAGGTTCAAGTTTCAGATGAATCATACCTTGCTAATCAGAAGATAGATTTAGAAGACTGATATCAGGGCCAGTTTTGACAAAATTAGTGAAAAATTACCAAAAAATAAACTAGATATAGCGTAAATTCCCTGTTATCTCACACTTTTGGAAGCCATAGGTAGATATCATCGCTCATGGAGTTTTGGCCTGAAAAATAATCTAAAGTGGTTAGATCCTTAGAAACTTCAAGCACCAGTAGTGCCAAAGGAACAAAGAAAAGAAGAGAACAGAAAGGAAAGGATAGAAAAGGAAAATATTTCCTCTTCATACTTGTAATTTATTGACATTAGGTACAAGAATTGAGAGGATTTGTTTATTGTTTGAGGATTCAGGCCTCTCTAATATGAAAGCATTTATTTCAAATAATTATTGTATTACTACTATTCATTAACTTATTATTCTTGGAGATTGAACCCATGGCTTTGTACATATTAGTCTAGTTCTACAACTGAGCAGTACTCCAGGTCTCTTGTATAGTTTTGGAAATTGTTTATGAATTCTTCAATAGTTAGCTATTCTACTTTTCATCTTATCTTTTCTCTCCCACCTTTTCCCCTACATATTTTAGTTCATGTGTTGAAAACTTTCCTCAATTTTATCTTCTATACGTAGAATCTTGCAGCTGAGTTTACAGAGAAGTCGGTTGTTTTATGACACCTTTTAAAAATATGTACATATATATGTAATTCACATGTATGATTGATTCTTAGAGTTCATTACAATAAGCAACATTTAATCTCATCATATGCATATAGGTATTGAGCCATTGTGATCCTCTCCTAGGAATAGCTTCCCTTCTTCTTGCCATGCGAATGCTTAGAAGGCTGTTAGTTAATCATGTCCAAGTGTAATTATTTGTCTTTTACTATCTATTGTATTAAATTGTAGATTTATGTACATGGTGCAATTATTACAAATGAGGAAAACCATGCAGCATATATTTAATTGGACCTGGCTTATTTCACTTAGTATCAGTTTTTCCCAGTCTTTCCATTTCCTCAGGAATAGTGTAATGCCATTCTTTCCAATGGAAGCACAGAATTCCATCAATACAAGAGAACTGAAAACCCAGAAATGAATCCAATCCTATAGGCACATAATCTGTACTCAGAAAACTGAAATTAGATCCTTATATATCCCCCTTCACCAGAATTGATGCCAAATGGATCGCAGACCTCAATGTAAGTCCAGATACCTTGAGAATGTTACAGGAAGATTTAGAGGAAACCCGAAAGCTCCTTGGCACAGGTCACAACTTCCAAAGTAAGTCCGGATAAATGAGATTACATCAAACCAAATCAATCATTTGTCAGACTCAAAAGCCATGAAGAAAAAAGAGATAGTGTAGCACAGATTTATTAGGGAGCAAACCTATAGATGAGAGTCTCAGCCAATGATAAACCCTTACTGCATTTTCTAACTAGGTTATTTATTATGGTTTTACATGAATACAAGTGTTTTCTGATGGGGATTAGTAAGAAAACAACTAATGCTAAAACACAGATAGATTGTAGAATGTGTTGTAGCTGGAGAAAGGGCGGGATTAAGGCGGGGAGGGGTGTAGTTCAAAGACTTGGTTTGGTGCCAGCTAAGTAATGTAAAGCTGCACAAAGGGAGAGGTGTAAAGCAGAGTGGTTATAAACAAAAGCACTGGTCTTAAGCCTCAAAATAAGGACCCCAGTCTGCGTGAACAAAACAGTCTCTAACATGAGATTCTTTTTAAATTAACAAGAACGATTTTAGATTTTTACAGAGTGGGATGGTGCGTAGTCACAGGCAATGTCTGCTATGTCAGGTAATCCAGTCTGCTCTTTCAAATGTTACCCAATAGCCAGGTTTCAATGCAAATGACTACAATGAGATTGTACAAATGAGACTGTGACTTTTCCCTCTCATGAATCAAAATTCTGTCAAATGATTTCTGTCTTCCAGATGTTTGCACATTTCTCATGACCTTTTCTACTATTTTGTCTTCATTATTGATGTTCATAATATTTTTTGTAGTTGTCTTGTGTGTGTATGACATTTATAGGGCTTGAAGTCAATGTTTATTGTATCCCTTGTATTTTTTTTGTTCATGGCTGATGACAATCTATTCCTTGAGCTACATCTTCACCTTCTGCTTCTTGTCTGTTTAGGCTGACATTTAACCCAAATCTTCAGGTCTTTGCCTCCTGAGTTTCTAGGATTCTACACATGAGCCGCAAACACCAAGCTTTACTTTACTGTTATTTTAATTATGTGTTAGAAGAAAGTGGAAGCATATTTGTGTTAAGTGTGCGATTTTCAAATATAAGTTTGAATGAACTTGATATAATGTAACTGTTATCAATTTTAAGTTAAATCAATGAATATTACACATTCCCAAAGAAATATAATTGGAAACAAAAGGCATAATTTTTTCCTTAAAACAAGTAATGGAACCATGAATTTCCTTCACTTTTCAAATCATGTTTTATATAACTTTAATTAGCAGACTTCCATGACTATAAGTAAATCTACTAATTGTATACCACAAGATGTAAAATGATTATAGTTAAGAGTAGATATTTCATCAGAACCAGAAGATAAGTTTTTGAGCATTCTCACTAAAAAGAAATGTTACACAACACATACATGAATGGGATTACCATTGAATACTTCATAAATATGTAAAAACTAATTGTGTAGCTAGGTGCTAGCGGCTCATGCTTGTAATCTTAGCTACTAAGGAGGCTGAGAGCTGAGAATCATGGTTCATAGCCAGTCTAGACAGGAAAGTCCATGAGACACTTATCTCCAATGAGCCACCAGAAAACAGGCAGTTGCTCAAGTCAGAGAGCAGTAGTTTTGAGCTGAAGAGCTGAGGGACAGTGTCCAGGCCCAGATTTCAAGCCCCATGACCGAAAAAAAAAACTAAAAAAGTTAAAAATAAACATATTTTGACATAAATATTAAAATATATTCTAAAAAATTTAATTTCCTTTTTCAAGTTTTTAAAGTTTTCATCATAAGGTCCTTCACTTCTTTGGTTAAGTTAATTAATTCCTAGGCATTTTATTTTTTGTGGGTTATTACAAATGGAGTTGCTTTCCTAATTTCATCCCCACTTTTCTCATTGTTGTCATACAGAAAAGCCATTGATTTTTGAGGGTTAATTTTATACCTTGCTACTTTCCCAAAGTTTTGAATCAGCTTGAGTAATTTGGGAGTGGAGTCTATGGGATTCTTTAAATACAAGATCATGTCATCTGCAAAGAGGGAGAGTTTTATTTCTTCTTTCCCTATTTGGATCCCCTTTATGTTTGCATCTTATCTTATTGCTGTAGCTAGGCATTCTAATAGGTTGAAGAGAAGTGGAGAGTGTGGACATGCTCCTGGTTTGGAAAGATTAACATCGTGAAAATGGCAATACTTTCCAAGGCTATCTACAAATTCAATGCGATATCTATCAAAATTCCAACCTCATTCTTCAAGGAAATAGAAGAGGCAATCCAAAAATTCATATGGAACAATAAAAGACCCAGAATAGCAAAAACGATCCTCAACGGAAAGAACACTGCTGGAGGAATATCAATACCAAATTTCAAACTCTACTATACAGCCATAGTAATCGAAACAGCTTGGTACTGGCACAAAAACAGACCACAGGACCAATGGACTAGAATTGAAAACCCAGAAATGAACCTACAGACTTATAGCCATCTATTCTTTGATAAGGGAGCTAAAAAAAAATAGAATGGAAGAAAGTCAGCCTCTTCAGTAAATGGTGCTGACAAAATTGGTTAACTACTTGTAGAAAACTAAAGCTGGATCCTTCTATATCACCCTGCACCAGAATCAACTCCAAATAAATCAAAGACCTCAGAGTCAAAGCAGATGCTCTAAAAAACATTACAGGATGGAATAGGAGAAATTCTAGGTCTCCCTGGCTCAGGCAGAAATTTTCTTAATAGAGACCCGGAAATATAACAAATCAAAGAAAGGTTGGACAAATGGATTGCATGAAGTTGAAGAGCTTCTGCATGGCAAAGGACATAGCTAGCAAGATCAATAGAAAGCCTACACATTGGGAGAAGATCTTCACTAGCCATACAACGGACAAGGGTCTCATATCTAAAATATACTTGGAACTCAAAAAATTAAATCTCCCAACAACAAATCCTCAAAGAAACAACTGCCCAATAAATACGTGGGCTAATGACTTAGAAACTTCTCTGAAGAAGAAAGAAGTATGGCCAATAGACACATGAAGAAACGCTCAACCTCCCTAGCCATATAGAAATGCAAATCAAAACAACATTGAAATACCACCTCACATCAGTTAGAATGGCAAAAATCAAGAAATCTAATAACAACAGATGCTGGACGGGATGTGGACAGAAGGGAACCTTACTTCATTGTTGGTGGGAGTGTAAACTTTTCCAAACTCTTTGGAAAGTATTATGGAGGCTCTTCAAAAGACTCCACATAGAGTTCCCCTATGACAAACCAATCCCACTTTTGGGCATTTACCCAAATGTTTACAAACAAGACCACACTAAAGCTACCAGCACAACTATGTTTATTGCAGCATTATTTACCATAGCTAAGATCTGGAACCAACCCAGATGCCCCTCAGTAGATGAATGGATCAAGAAAATGTGGTATATATACACAATGGAATTCTATGCCTCCATCAGAAAGAATGACATTGCCCCATTTGTTAGGAAATGGAAAGACTTGGAAAAAATTATATTAAGTGAAGTAAGCCAAGCCCAAAAAAACATAGGTCCCATGATTTCCCTTATTTACAATATCTAATATACGTATGAGTCAAGCAGAAAAGGTCAGATAAGGTGATGTTAGGAAAATGAACCCTAAGATATGTATTTTAAATGTTTTTTTTCTTTCATGCATTTGTTTCTAACGCAATTATAAGATTATTTCTTTGTTGCTTTGTATGTCCCTCCCCCACAGTATAACCACTGCTTTCACTCTATTTGATGTCGGTATAATTTGTGGAGGGGAAGGGGAAAAACAAGTCGTTTAAATAAGGATACATGTGGACCTGTTGCAACAATGAGAAGTACAAGTTGTCATATAGAAAACGAACTTTACAACTTGGGGGGTGGGAAGATTGTGTGGGGAAGGAGGGAGGATGGGAAGGGATGGAAATGGTAAACAAGGGAGGAGGCTACAATACTTGATAAGAAATATACTCACTATCTTGCCCATGTAATTGTAACCCCTCTGTACATTATTAAACTAAAATAACAAAAAAAGAGAAAAAATATTCTAAAAAATTTAAATCTTCACTAGATATAATAGTTTATATAAATGTAGAGCAGTGTTTTCTGGTTTTAGTTGTCATTGAGTCACTTGTGTAAATCATACATTTCTCACTCAATTCATATTTGTATGTTTATACACTAATATGCCATAAGTATAATTAACTGATAAGCGATAGGCAGTGCTGTTTTATTAATCTCCCTAGGGTTTCTAAAATTAACCCTTCTACTCTAAAATCGATATGCCTTCAAACCTTGTAAAAGGTTTCATCTCATTAGATCAGAATAGTATAAGCCATAATCATTGTTTGGAAAAAGAGTAACATTTTACATGCATTTCACTTAGTTTAAGAACCAAAACATTCAAGTCATCTTAACCATACCAGTAATAGCAAAATGTCTTCTGAGCTTTTCTGTCTCTTAAGAGATGAAAATCTTTAATTATACATCTTTTATTTTGTCTAACATCTTATATCTTAGGAATATCTTTTTGTGTAACCCTGTGTTCCTGATTAGAAGACCGGAACAAAGGCAATAATGAAAATAGCCAAGGAAAATACTTGAAAACAATTAAAAAGCAATCACATACACTTTTGTTTTCACCGGTTTCAATGAGAATATGCGTTAAAGTTTCATGCTTTTTTATTATCATTTAAAAAGCAATAAATAAACTTGAATTATCAATGAAGAAGAGAAAAGAAAACTTTGTTTGAAAACAACTTGACTGAACAATCCAACATAAGCATAATGAATTTATATCGTTTTTCTATGTTGTTGCCAAAATAATAGAGAGCAACACCCAAAAGCAGGAAAGTAACTAAGCCAAAGCAATAACGTTTTGCTATAAAATAATTGTGAGGTTCTGACTCTTTCAAAGTCAGGCTTGCAAAGAGGAAAAGTGTATTTGATTTAGTGTGAATAATAAAAAGTATAAAATTCCTTTATTAATGTTTTACATATCTTGACTAGGACTTCTCATGTTGGAGAAGAGGAAAGGTATGTAAAATTTCAAGATTGTTTGACTATTCCCCAAGATCATTCTTATTTATCAGCTATAGCAACACAAGTAGCTTTGGTTACTCTTAGAATCATGCTTGTTTACATTTAGAAGCTTTATTAGTTGCTGGGTTATAACTGCAAACCCTTGAGTATTAATAAAAATTCATTTCCTAAGTGAGGAAAATTGCTGTGAAAAGAAACATATAATATCAAAGACTTAGCATAGTGGAAACTATTTTCTAGCTATATTACTATCTGTAGGTGTAGATTTTGTTTCACATTGTTCCAGGGGACCCATTTTTGTTATCTTCTTTTTCAACATCTAGTGATCTTATAACATCCTATGACATACTGGGAATCTATATCTTCACTGGATTCTCTAATTTCTGTTGGAAATTTAGGAAGAATAGGAAATTGTTTCTGTTTCTGTCATCATATTTTGTATTACTTTACACACTATAACTCAAAATGACAAATTTTCTTTATAATATTAGGAGACAGATTTCATTTCCATATTCTTACGCTAGCCTTCTACATAAGTTTGGTAGTTAGTAATCCCAAAATGTGAAAATAAAGTTAGGGAGCTTCTTATTTAGATATTATTTAGAATTTCAAGACGTCATTAATTAAGGCCCTTAGTAGTATTTACATCATACACGTGTACAAAGCCGGTGGCAACTTTTTCTTATTCTCGGAAACTGGGACATGTGGTGTCCCTGTAGTTGCATCAGGAAAAGGCCAAAATTTAGTTAGTTTACAAAACCAAATCTCCTGCAAAAAAAATTTCTACAAGTTAATTGGCTGGAATAATGCCTATTTTCATTTTACACTTCTAAAGGACAGAAATCTAAAAGAAGTCTCACTAGATTAAAATCAAGCCATCTACAGAGCTAAAATATTTTTCAAATGATTCTAGTGAAAAAGTCATTTACTTCCTGTTCTGCTTTCCACAAACTTCAGAATCTGGGTGGTTTTCCTTTATTTTCTAATGTAGCATCTTTACATATTTCTGATGGTTCTTACCTAATCATGTCCCTTTGAACTACAGCTGGGACTTTTAAGTACCTGTTTGAGTATACTTTCCCCATCTGATAATTATTGAAATTTGTGTTCCTTGGGTAATGAAAGGTGATTGTTTTACAAAATTATATATAAAATGTAAATCTACATTTGAGGGATTAGATATATGGGGACTATGTATATTTTGGGAAGGTATTTTACTGCCTACCACA
Organism: Dipodomys spectabilis; assembly: GCF_019054845.1. Classification (NCBI taxonomy): domain Eukaryota; kingdom Metazoa; phylum Chordata; class Mammalia; order Rodentia; family Heteromyidae; genus Dipodomys; species Dipodomys spectabilis. Next base: position 601,049 of record NW_024871204.1, on the reverse strand, counting down.
GTGAGTGTGTAAGCATTCTTTCTATTGTAACCTGTTATCCTTTCATTAATTTTGAACAACATATTTCTTCAATGAAATATAACTAGAAAAAAATTTAGTTCCTAAAAGCATTTAATCCTGATTAGAACATTGTTATGTACAAGAAATCTTAAATGCTAAATAGCAGCTCTTGAAACAGTTCTGGAACTATCACTTTTTATACACTTTGCTTAAAAATCTCTTTTCAAGAGCATTTGATTGTTATTATTTTGGAATTATGGTTAATATTTATTTGACTGCTATTTTTAAAGAACTCACCACCCAATACTGGTTCTTTTCTTCTAACATTTTTGGGTCTAATCTAGTTGTGAAAGAAACACAGTTATTTGAATTACATGAACTGGTTGTTGAAGTTGAATCAGTGTGGAGAAGAAAAGAAGAAAAAAGATGTCTCTGTGTGTATGTCACGTTAAAAATGTATCTAAAAGCTGTGTGTCTTAAAATCATCTATTTTTCATTATGTTTAGATTCTGATAAAATTTAGCCTCTCAACTCACACAGTGTTAATGCAGTCTTATTTCATACCTCCTAAAAGCAAACAACAAATTACTATTTATTTTAGAAATATTCTTTTCAATTTTTAAAAACTATATTTTTAAAAAGTTAGCCAAAGCAAATGGTGTATTAGTTATTTAGAGTCATGTTCAGACTCTATGATGGAAGCCAGAAAGGGAAAATAGTTATGTTATTATTCTTACTCTTGCCACTCTGATTTACTTCATCTATTTCTGAAAGAATGAAATTCTGGCTTTGAAGCCTTTTGCTTGATATCCACAATGTGTCATTCTTCCTTTATTAATAGGAGAATTTGGAGAACGGATGAGAATTCACACTAGAAAAAGGAGAAGAGCAAAAGAGAAGGTGAAATCTAGATATTTTGTTCTTCCTCATCTCAATCACAAGGTCTGGATAATGATTGTGGATATTAGATACAGTGGTCTAAAGTGATTAAAAACATTTATAAAAAAGTTACCCCCACAAGTGATCACATAGATAATGCTTATTTATTAAAAAATGTAATAGCATCAAACAGGAAGTGTTATCTATTTGTTTAGTACTTATTCAGTATTTGTTAAATTTTGGTGTGTTATAGTCAACTATCATACAGGTAAACAACAATGGTAAGAAACTAATATCTTAATATCATATTCTAATATTAGCTTAATTCTTCCTTGTTTGAGTTTTACCTCAATTTCACATACTATATTCTCCCAGTATATAAGTAGAAAGAAGATTCCCTCTGTATATATTCTTTTTTTATAGCTAAGCGAAAAGAAGTTAGTTCTTAGACAGTGACAAGGGGATAGAAATCTTCCCCTAAAAATAAAACCTTTGACCACTTCTGGTTCATTTTTGTAAGCTTAAGTATGTCACATGACCCATCTTGACGTTGCAGAGTAGAGGTAAATCTCACCTACAGTAAGCTGATGCAGGGCAGAATAATATGCCAAGGTATGCAGCACTTGAGATAAAGAAGAAAAAGAAGAGAACTATAACACAATCAAACATACTTGCCATCACATGTCTCTGCAGGAAGGAAGGTATTATGTACCTTTGTTTCTAAAACTACTGATATCTTCAAATTATTTCTTTTATGCTTGGATATTACTAGAATTAGAGAACATTTTGATTCTGAGACAGCATAAAATGTCAAAGAAATCTGGATTAATCATTTCAATATTACATTTTTGTTTTGCTAGGAACAATACTTTATACTTTTTTAGCTAGTCTCTTTTGTTTCCAGAACTGGATTTTGATAATATATGTGACTATCCACCAGAAGAAATATCTTCATTTATCTGCATCTTGTGCAGATAGCATAGTCAATTATATGTATGTGCGAATTCATCAGTAACACTTTTTAAAAATGCAAAAAAATGTTGACAGGGAGCCAATATACATATATTCCCACCATCAACTTCCACATCCTCCTTCTGCCTTCCTTGGAATCACACTCAATCACTAAAAGGCTGACCATTTTTGGCTCTTTTTTATTTTTTATTGTGAAAATACTGTACAGAGGGGTTACAATGACATGGGCAAGATAATGAGTATATTTCTTATCAAGCATTGTAGCCTCCTCCTTTGTTTTCCCTTCCCATCCCTTCCCATCCTCTCCCAGCCCCCCACCCAATCCTTCCCACCAAAGTGGTAAAGTTCATTTTCGACATAACAACTTGTACATCTCATTGTTGCAAAGGGCCCAGCTGTATCCCTAGTTAAACGATTTGATTTTGCCCTTCCCCTTCACAAATTATACCAACATAAAATACAGTGAAAAGAGGGGTTATGCTGTGGGGGAGCGACATACAAAGCAACATAGAAATCACCTTATAAATATGTTAGAAACAATTGTGTGAAAGGAAAAAAAAACATTTAAATACTTATCTTGGGGTTCATTCCCCTAACATCAAGAAAATGTGGTATATATACACAATGGAATTCTATGCCTCTATCAGAAGAATGGCACTTGTTAGGAAATGGAAAGAATTGGAAAAAAATTATATTAAGTGAAGTAAGGCAGGCCCAAAGAAACATAGGTCCCATGGTTTCCCTTATTTGCAACAACTAGTATTTGTCTGAGTCAAGCAGAAAAGTTCAGATAAGTTGATGTTAGGGAAATGAACCCTAAGATACGTATTCAAATGTTTTTTTTTTTACTTTCATGACATTGTTTCTAACACATGTATAAGATTATTTCTTTGTTGTTTTGTATGTCCCTCGTCCACAGTATAACAACTGCTTTCACTGTATTTGATGTCGGCATAATTTGTGGAGGGGAAGAGGAAAAACAAATCATTTGGCTCTTGACCTTGAAAGTGAAACAGAATGTTTTGGATGTCGGAGATGACTGTTAAATGTTTTTTTTTTTTTTTTCCCATAATAATGTTACATGAAACAGCCTTTTGAGTCCTGCAGTTCTTAACACTGTACTTCCTTAGTGATGTGATAGGAATGTCAACCTTACTGGACTTAGTATTGGCTTCCACTTCCTTTTCTACCATTCAGTCTAAATTAAAATAATGGAATGAAAAAGTAATGCCATCTTAAGAAAGTCGTTTAAGGCTATGAGAATGTGGCTTCATGGCAGAGATTGCTTATCATGCATGAAACCCTGGGTTAAATTCCTCAGTACCACATAAACAGAAAAAGAAGTGGTGATGCGCCTCAAGTTGTAGAGTGCTAGACTTGAGCAAAAAAACGGAAAAGCTCCGGAACAGTTCCATGGTCCTGAGTTCAAGCCCCAGGACTGGCAAAAAAAGTCATTTAGCTAGTAAATGACAAATAAAGAAAGTATACTTGAAATATATAATTGTTCTTCCCAACTATGTCTAACAATCGTCCTTAATTCATATACTTTACCTATATTAGAATACTGAGTTGAAAGCAAAACAAAAAAAGGTTTGCTAATAGGTCACAGCAATTAATGTTAGGAATGTGCTTAGATATCAGGTGGGGATTAATCCTGGAAATTCAAAGATTCCAGTCTTCTGAATGGTCACTGCTAATAACAACGAGGATAGTCTAAGTGAGATTTGGAAAAATTTTGTTCAGTTATGGCACCAAAAAGCACAGGCTAATTAATAGTTTGGACAGAAGTGAAGAAATAACTCCAGATGGAAGAAATAAATGATAATAATAAATAATTATACTGGAAACTGTTCTAGAGAACCAGTTTTGTTTATTGAAGAACTAGTTATCAACTATACTTATTCCTCATTGCCTTTATCTCTTAGGCTAGTTCTTAATCTCTGTGGGATAAGTTGTATCTATTTCTATGTTGTTTTTTCATACCGGATCTTCTTTGCTTTCTAAAAATCAGTCTTTCTCTATTTCCCTATTAACAATTATTGATACTAAGTCCACATTCGCAGACAGCAGAGGATGCTAATGTAAGAGTCATTAATGTAACAACATGGAAAAGGAGGACATATTTATTGCTACCTCAATTTTTTTGAAAACCTGCAATGTCAGATCATTTGATTCAAATTTCCATTCTTTGTCCACATAGTGTCATTAAGTGCACATAAATGCAAATATGAACCGGGTGCTGGTGGTTCACGCCTGTAATTCTAGCTACTCAGGAGGTTGAAACAAGAGGATTGTAGATCAAAGCCAGCCTGGTCAGCAAAGTCCATGAGACTCTTATATTCAATTAACCACCAGAAACTCGGAAGTGGTGCTGTAGCTAAAGTGGTAAAGCACTCAACTGGAGCTGAAGAGCTGAGGGACATTGCCCAGAATCAGAGTCCAAGCCTCACGACCAATAAACAAAAGTGCAAATATGACATTAAATTTCCCCAAAAAGAACTACAAAGTCAATAGTAATCTTCCCAAGCAGAAAAAATGATTTCAAAATGATTCAGTGTACCTACTTTTGCTGTTATTTGTTATGGCTTCTTTGTTGGACATATTCTCTTCTTTTAAAAATTGTCAAATATCAGCTTTATAATAAACTTCATCTAATATTTCTCAAATGAGAAGTCCATATATTTGATGTCACTTGGCTTTCTTACTATCACAGTTCAAAGCCAACCCTGGCAAGAGAAGTCTGTCAAATTCTTATCTCTAATTAAACACCAAAAAAACAGAAGTGGAGTATTTGTTCAAGCAATAGTGTACTAGCTTTGGGGTCAGGTGGGCAGGAAAGACAATTGTTCAGGAACAGGGTCCAGCCTCTGAGTTCAAGCCCCAGAACCAGCACAAACTAAACAAACAAAAAAATAACCCCACATATTTCTTTGGGACATCCTTTAACACTGTTTGAGAAAAGGCTCTTTTTGCTGATCATACACACTGCATCCTGCTTTTGGGAATCTTTATTGCTATGGCAAAATCAGGACCAGATTAAAGGAATGGATAAAGGACTTCTGCAACAAGACAATCATGTCAGGAGTGAAATATCCATGCATAAGACATTTTAAAACCTCCATGTCTTTCTTTCTTTGCAGTAGAACACTTTAAAACAAAGTTATTTCGTTTTTTTTTTCTATGCTGGCCTGCGAATGGCATATTGTTTCTTTTTGTAATACTCTCAACTAGAAGTTTACAGAAAAGTTTTATATGAGTAAAGAACACACTCGAAAAATCAGGGACAGATTTTCCTTCCAGCCTTGGATTATTTTTTTTTTCAGTAAAAAGAACAGCACAAATTATCTTGAACTTTGTCATTTCTCTATGTTCAATTCCTGTCTTGGAATCATTTTCCACTGCCCATAACAGTTCCTTCCATCTACTTCCAATAACAATCTATGGTGCTGCTCCCAGTAAAAAGGAATATTTTCTGGATTCATTGAAATAGCACAAGTACATCTTTGGACATGAGGTAACATGTCTTTCAGAAACAACTTAGAAATGAGAAAATATGGAATTTACATGGCTTATAAAAATTATCCATGTACATATCGCCATATAAGATGATGTTAAGTGAAATGAATCCCAAGATAGGGACACAACTTTTTTTTTGCTTTCTTGCTATTTTTAATGTATCTAACATGTAATATGTCTTTTTTTTGGGGGGGGGGGGTCCGGTGGTGGGTCCTGAACTCTGGGCCTGGGCGCTGTCCCTCAGCTCTTCAGCTCAAGGCTAGCACTCTACCACTTGAGCCACAGCACCACTTTTGGCTTTTTTCTTTTTGATTCTGTGGTTCTGAAGAATCGAACCCAGGGCCTCATGCATGCAAGGCAAGCGCTATACCACTGAGCCACCTTCCCAGCCCTACTATGTCGTTCGTTTGTTTCTGTTCTATTTTCATCCTCCACGGTATTTTTTCAACGTATTTGAGTTTGGTGATCTGCTTCTTGCACATACATTTTCCTAATGTGGGGATGGGAAGGGAAATATCAAAATGCTGAAACAAGGATAAAGTATGATCCATTGTAACAATAAGATGAACAAGACACCATGTAGAGAACAAACTTTACAACTTGGGGAGGGGAGGAGTAAGTTGTGTAGGGGGAGAGAAAAGGGATGGCAGGGGACAAATAAAAGAGGAGCTAACAATGCTCATTAGATAATGTACTCATTAGCTTACTTATGTAACTAACCCACAATAAAAAACATGAAAGAAAACATTATCCTGGAGTACATTAAGTATAAATTTCCTAAATGCTCTGTAAATTAAGCCCAATTTTAATTGGGAAGAAGGTTCTCAGAAACATTTTTTTGTGAGTGTGGGTGTTGTTCATTCTTTTCCAAGTGTACATAGGATAACATTAGGAGAAACATTAGGAATAATAGGAGAAAGAGAAGTTTTGTGTTTAAGTATAATGGTTCAAAACACTATAGAAGACTGCAAATAAGACAACTTTGAAACAATAAGGCCAAGGCCAATATTTCGATCTATGAGTGTGATATAGAGAAAGCATTACTACTAAGTGGAACATGACGTATGAGGCTCTTTCATCTCTTTCATCATGGTAGCTAATCATGTAAATTAGTGAAAATTCCAGTGGAAGTATAATTTGGGTTCCTAGCAAGTCAGATAAAAGAGCATGGACATAACTGGAAAAAAAGGGCATGTTGAGAGAGCAGGAATGATACTAGCAATGAACTGGTGGCTAAGATCACTTTTCTTTTTCTTTTTTTCTTTCTTTTCCTTTCTCTCTCTTTTTTATGGTAGTGGGGCTTAAACTCTGGGGTTGGGAACTGTCCCTCTGCTATTCAGCTCAAGGCTAGTGCTCTACCACTTGAGCCACAGTGCCATTTCAGGATTCTGGTAGTTAATTGGAGAAAAGAGACTCTGGGACTTTCCTAGCTGGGCTGGCTTTGAACCCCATCCTCAGATCTCACTGCCACCCGGTTTAAGATCACATTTTTAACAGTGTACACTCAGGATATGTAATGTGTATGTTCATCTATCTTTATATGTATTCTTGAGTTAAAAATTTGGGCTACAGCTCAGACTTTATACTCACAAAATGTTTGTCATTTAAAAGTTGATACTCCTGGAGAAATAAAAAATAAGGATGTAAAGGAGTCTGGGAAGTTCAGTTTATATCTTGCCTGGGAAGAACAGGCTTTGAGACACTACCTATAATTATCCAGGCAAAAGCTGAATTGGAAGAAGGTCTCAGGTGATGGAATACCAGTCATGAGAAAGATGGCTGAATAAGAGATTGAGGCTTTTGCATACATACATACAAATATACATATACACATACACTCAGAGGCACTTATATGTGCACAAACAAATACACAAATGAAACAACTCTCAGAATATATAGAAAAGTTAGAAAACAATAAAAAATATTTCCTGAGTAAGACTAGAATCAAGTGATAATTTTTAATATTAGAAAATATTCAAGTGAACTTTCTTCAAAAAAGTTTAGGACTAATACAGACGTAGGGACTAGAGATAGTAAGAGAGTCAAGTAATCATTATTAATGGGATCAGATCCATGGAGGAATGAATTAGAGACCCCTGCAGGTGCATCTGAAAATGTTCATATCCTGTGTCAAATGTTAGAACATCTTTCAAAAATGTACATAAACAGTCCAAGCAGTCAGTCTCATGGATAATATCATCAGAGAAGTTCAGAATTGCTAGTCTGTATATAGATTAAATAAACCAACAAACCATGGTAGGAGAATGTGATACAAGACAAAAATTCTAGCACTGAGACTAAGACAAGAGAATAGAGAGTGGAATTACATAGCGATACCTTCCCTGGACCAGGTAGCATAATTTTGTCTCAATAAAACAAACCAAACAACAAGAAAGAAATACACAGTTTGAAGTTTGGGCTAATTTTGTCACTATGTTTTGAGATGTCAAGTTTCCTATTGACATGCAACTCATATATAATCCTCAGTTGTGTTTTAAATGCTCTTTTCATTACAGAACATTCCCAGATGCAAAATGACTCATGATTCCCAATGAAAAATTTGAAAAAGTAAGCATCATTCTGTTGGATTCCAAAGAAATGATGAAGTATTACGAAAGCTTAAGCCTGGAGAAATAGCAAAGTTCATCTAATGTAGGACTTAGTAGACCTGGCTAAATTAGAATTTAGATTTAAAATAATGTTTTGGGTTTGTAATTTCATATTCTATAGGATATTACAAAATGCTTTTCAAGTAGATGATTTAATCCCATCCCTGGCCCCTGGCTCCTGAAGGCTTCTGGGTACGGACAGGAAAGTTCATTTATATCTGTCCCCAGAAGCCTCATCCCCTCCCAGCATATAGGGGCATGCCCCAGCCATCACTCTGGGCCAGGAACTGGCTCCAGAGCCAGGCCAACCCATCCCTCCTTCTCCCCTTGTGCCAGGACTCATGTGGGAGTTAGAGTCCACCCAGCCTTCTGTTCCCATGGCCGCCATGGGCCTCATGCTCTCCAGCCATTCCCACCCCCTGTCCCATGCCCCGGAGCCTGGATGCTAACTGCTCCCCCCTTTCCTGTTTCTCCAGCCCCCAGTTCCTGCATGTCCAGCAGTCCAGGCCATAAGTGTGCCTGCCCCTAGGACAAGAGGCTCACTGGAGCCTTCCTGCACTTCTGTGCCCAGCACCAGATGGGGTTTTTCACAACTCTCCCCCTCGCCCCCCACCCCCCGCCAGCTCTTCCCTGCTCCACCCACTGCTGAGCCAAAGGGTGCTCCCTGTACACCATGCATCCTCCATTGCTCCTTCCTGGGCTTGATTCTGCACTGTGCTCTCCCTCTCCACCTTCCCCGTGCAGGAAGGACCTCTCCATGGCTGGATAAGGCTTGTGGGACATGCCCTTGCCCCCTCCCACACCTAGGGAGCCAAAGGCGCAATCCCACCCCTCCGTCCACTCCAGGGAGACAGCTCACTAGGAGAGATGGACTCCCTGGTGGGGCAGGGGTAGGCCCAAGCACCTGTCTCACGTTTCTCCCTCTTCCTTCCTGGCCTGTTTCTGCTGTGGTCTCTGCAGGTGCATGCGGCCTCCCCCAAACCCTTTCCTCTGGAGATGACTTTCCTCACCCCACCTGGGGAGGTCACCAGCTGATTCCCCCCCACACTCATCCCCAGGTCCTTCTTGGCTCCCTCTTGGCTGCCAAGCCCTATGCAACCAAGTCTGATCTGTGTGGGAAATCCAGAAGCTGGGCTGCCTCTTGGGAGACTCCCCCCTCCACTGCTCCCAGATGTGTCTTGAGTTCCATCCCGCAGGCTCGCCCATTTCCCTGGGAAATGACCTCACACACAGCCACAGCCACACACAGAGCTGGGTCATGTCAGCCACAGTGGGTCTGAATTAGAGAGGCCTCAGGAGCCAGAAGGGACCCACAGGTTGAGGGCAGCGTTTCCTATCTCCTACATTCCCCCTTCCCAGGATGTTATGCTGGGAGGAGGTAGGCCTCACCCACTGATGGTGCTGGTGCCCCGTGGCCCCACTGGTATGGTCAGATGTACTGTAGCAAAGCCTGCTGGAGGCCTAGCCCCCCCCCCCCCCAGGCAGATGGCAGCAGCCCCGAGTTCCCCCTTCCACACTGCTAGGTTGGCCTGCTCTCCATTTGCTGCCCCTCCCTGGCAGCCAGGGTTGGTTCTCATTGAGAAAGCCCAGAACTCCTGCCTTCCTCTTCCCCGCTTGGCCAGCCCTTTCTCACTGACTGCTCTTGCCTCTCCTGCCCCTCCAATCCCTCTCCTGCTTCTCATAACCATAGGGGCATAGGGGACCAGCAGCCACAACACCAAGACTCCCTCCCCATCTGCTCCCTCCTTGATCCTCCATTTCCCCTATCGGCGACACCTCCTCCATTCCTGGCCTGCCCCTGTCCTAAGTTTCATGCCCCTTCCACTTATGCCAACCCTCCTGGGCAGCCCGGCCCTCTCAGAATGGCAAATGCTCCATGGGCCATCAAGAGTCAGTTCCCAGTCCTGGAGCTTGCTCCAACCTCTTCCCTTCCGGGCCTGCTCCTTCCAAAGCAGCCTTTCCTGGGGCAAAGTTCCCAGGTGCAGGTCCCCATTCCCCCTTCTACTCCCAACCCACAAATCTCTACTGAGGGCCCCGCTCCCCAAGGGTGCAAAAGCACACTTGGCTGGCTCAGCTCCTCATTCCTCTGTCAAGGGCTCTGCACCAGTTCTCACTGGGTCTGGGTAGGAAAACCCACAGGATTCAGAGGCCATGCAGGACAATAGCACCTTGGATCACCCATGTCTTACCTTCCAGCTTCCCAGCCTGTTCCCAACATGACTTCCTGTGGTACAGGGCCATCCCCTGATTTCCAGGAAATGACTTCTGGAGCTTTCCCACTCTCATAGGCTAACACGGGGAGGAGGAAGAGTTGCTGGGTCCTCAGCCTGGAGGTCTTGCCTGGAGTACCGGGGTTGCAAAAGGCCTACTGGGAACAAGGCACTGGTTTGTGGGTCTGACCTGGGATCCGGGATACTAGCAGCAGCAGGAAAAATGGGGTGGGACCAGGCTCAGGAAACAGATGTCAGCAAGCCTGAAAGGGCAGGGCCCTGGCACAAGTCTGTCCTGTGATGCAGGTGGGAGCAGGAGGAAGTGGGTGGGCTCAGTCAGGCACCTGCATCTGTTCTGCCCTGAATCTAAGGGATGGCGGGAGACCTAAAGGGTGATTCCTGCCCAAGGTGCGAGTACTGGTGGGCAAACCGATGGGATGGGGCCCTAGTTCAGATGCTGCCCAAGGCACTCCTGCCAGAGAGTCCCATGGCAGAAACCACCCCAAGCACCTCTGCTGGCAGGCAAGCTAGGAGGTGGAGCCTTGGGGCTGGTCTTGTCAAATGATGCTGGTGCCTGCAGGCAAGAATGGATAGGTGGAGCCCAAGTGCCAGCAGGTGCCATCCAAGGGGTGGAGGCCCGTGCTGTCTCCTCCAAGGCAGGGGATTCTGGAGGCTGAACTACGGGGTGGAGCCCAGGTGTAGTTGCCAGTCCCTCCTAAGACACCTCTGCTTGTGAGTGAATTAAGGGACAGAGCCCCGGTGCAGGTCCTGCCCCAGGCAGGCGGTGCAGGCAGGCAATATTAGGAACAGAGCCCCAGTGCCAGCGGGCTACATAAGGGGCAGATCCCTAATGCCGGTCCCGCCCTAGGCAGCCTAAGGGGCAGATTCCAGGTGTGAACCTCCTTGAAAGCGCTGGTGCTCGTGCTGGCGGGCGAACTAAGGGGTGGAACCCTTGTGCAGGTCTCGCTTACTGGGCAGTGCAGGAGTGTGAACGAATGGACAGAGCCAAGGTGTGGATGTTGTCAAAAGGACCGCTGCTGGTGGGCAGTCTGAGGGGCAGAGCCCCAGTGCTGATGTCGCCCAAGGCACCACCACCATCAACTAATTAATGGGTGGAGCCCACCGGCCATCTCTCAAGGTTGCCAGTACTGGCGGCTGAGTCAAAGGGCGGGGCCCCGATGCAGGTGTCATCCAAAGCACCTCTGCCTGCTGACAAACAGAGGGGAGGAGCTCCTGTGTTAGTCCCACCCAAGGCGCCCGTACTGGCCATCTAATGGAGGGGTGGTGCAGGTCTCGCCCAAGGGTCAAGCCCCAAAGAGGGTCGTGACCTAATGCAGGGAGCAGGGGTGGTTGTGACCTAATGCGGGGAGTCTGGGGTTGGTCTTGCCAAAGGCCTGGGGACTGGTGGGCAAACCAAGTGTTGGAGCCTCCCTGCAGTTCTGTCAGAAAATTAGAAAACAAGATAAACTTGCAAGGTTCATGGAACAGGGACTTTGAAGCCCGACTGGATTCAAACCGCCATCCTCTCCATGTCAGGTTCCTGAGTAACAGTTTGGGTAGCAGGCCTGAGCAGGTTCAAATGTCGTTCCATACTGCCACTTCTTTGAACTCCACTCCGCTGCTGGATCCCCCCTAATGTGCATGACACCAGGGCCTGGGTCCTGGGACTATGCGCCTCTCTCCTCTCTCTATGTATATTCACATCAATACATTTGCCATATGTGTATGTATTTATACGTGCCCTTTTTCTGTACTGGACTTTTTGTCCACGGATTGGGAGAAAATCTTCAGTAGCCATACAATGGACAAGGGTCTCATATCTAAAATATACCTGGAACTCAAAAAATTAAATCCTCCTAAAATAAATCTAGACACATGAAGAAATGCTCAACCCCCTAGCCATTAAAGAAATGCAAATAGAAACAATATTGAGATACCACCTCACCCCAGTTAGAAAGGCTATAATCATGAACTATAATAACAACAGGTGCTGGAGGGTATGTGTACAGAAGGGAACCTTACTGCATTGTTGGTGGGAGTGTAAACTTGTTTAACCACTTTGGAAAACAGTATGGAGTTTCCTCAAAAGACTCCACATAGAGCCTCCCTATTACCCAGCCATCCCACTTTTGGGCATTTACCCAAATTTTCACAAACAAGAGCACACGAAAGCTACCTGCATGACTATGTTTATTGCAGCATTATTTACCATAGCTAAAATATGGAACCAGCCCAGATCCCTCTTAGTAGATGAATGGATCAAGAAAATGTGGTATATATACACAATGGAATTCTATACCTCTATCAGAAAGAATGATATTGCCCCATTTGTTAGGAAATGGAAAGACTTGGAAAAATTATATTAAGTGAAGTAATCCATGCCCAAAGAAGCATAGGTCCCATCGTTTCCCTTATTTGCAATAACTAGCATATGTCTGAGTCAAGCAGAAAAGGTCAGATAAGTTGATGTTAGGGAAATGAACCCTAAGATATGTATTCAAATGTTTTTTTTTTCTTTCATGCAATTGTTTCTTACACATTTATAAGATAATTTCTTTGTTGCTCCCCCATGGTATAACCCCTGCTTTCACTGTATTTGTTGTCGGTGTATTTTATGGAGAGGAAGGGAAAAATCAAATCATTTAAATAGGGATACAGGTGGACCCATTGCAACAATGAGATGTATAAGTCGTTATGTCAAAATACGATCTTTACAACTGTGGTGGGGGTGGGGGACATTGGGGGATGATTGTGTGGGGGGATGGGAGGAGGGGAGAGAATGGGAAAGGATAGAGGGGGAAACAAAAAAAGAGGCTATGATGCTTGATAAGAAATGTACCCATTATCTTGCCCATGTAATTGTAAACCCTCTGTACAGTATTTTCACAATTTAAAATAAAAGAAAAAAGTAACAATTAAATTTTTGATTATATAAAATTATACACAACAATTATACTACATTGACTAATTTTCAATTAATACTTTCTTAGTTATTCAATCATGTTACTTAAAAAAGGAAGGAATAATTTAAATAGCAATAATCGGTAGTAAAATTTATATGCAATTTCCTAGTATACAGATATCTTTCTCTTGTTTTATACATATGCATCTATTTATCTATCTACCAATCTACATGTTTATGTATTCATATTTACATATTCATATTTACATATTCAATTTACATATTTATGTGTTCATACACTTGTCAGTCATGGGGCTCATTTGTAGATTGCTCACCTACTACGTACAAAGCCCTGGGTTCGATTCCTCACTACCTTGTGCACAGAAAAATCTAGAAGTCGTGCTGTTGCTTAAGCAGTCGAGCACTCGCTTTGAGCATAAAAGCTTCAGGACTGTGTCTAGACCCTTTCTCAAGACCCAGGATTGGCACCAAAAAAAAAAAAAAAAAGAATGTTCTGACTGCAACAATATAAGTATAGTACTGCAAATACCTCATCACAGAACAAGCATGGAGTTTGGTGCTTGCAGCTGCCATACTACCTGACTTAGCCAGAAATAAACCACGGCAACCCAGCTCCACGGAACCAGAAGCTGCTGGTTCAGTCACCACTGTCATCCAAGATACTCGTGGGCTGATCTGTGAAACTCTGAGTTTGGTTCACAGTAGTAGAGATCTAGCCTTGAGCAAGAGATCTTAGAACAGTACCCTCAAATTTTCAGTGCATTCCCCGTGGCTCCTTGCAACAGAGTTATGATCTAGACGTCTGTAGCTGAGGTCTGTCACCCTGCCTACTCAAGAAACTGAGATGTAAGGATCTGGGTTCCAAACTATCCCAGACACAAAAGTTCCCATGAGACTATTATCTCCTATTCACCACTTAGAAACTTGAAATGGAAGCTAGGCACCAGTGACTAACGCCTGTCATCCTAACTACTCAGGAGCCTGAGAGCTGAGGATCATGGTCCAAAGCCAGCCTGGTCAGGAAATTCCTTGAGATGGACAATTCTCTCCAGTGACCCACCAAAAACCTGAAGGGGTGCTGTAGCTTAAGTGGTAGAGTGCTTGGTTTTAGCTGAAGAGCTCTAGGATAGATAGCACCCAGGCCTAGACTTCAACTCTTCCAACTTACAAGAAAAGAAAAGAAAGAAAGAAACCTAAAGAGGAGGGGTTAGACTGCTTTGCATGTATGAATCCCTGAATTTGAATCCTCACTACCACATCACTAGAAAAAAGCCTGAAGTGGCCCTGTGGCTCAAGTGGTAGACTTCTATCTTTGTACAGGAGAAACTCAGGAACCATGCTCAGGTCCTGAGGTCAAGTTCCAGGACAAGTGTATGCATGTGCGCACACACACACACACACACACACACACACACACACACACACAGATACCAGAAGTGAAGCTGTGACACCAAATGGTGGTAAAGCACTGAGCTTCTCTTCTGAGCTCATGGTCAGCACCCTAGCCCTGTGTTCAACCCCGAAACCTAGCCATCCAGGGCTCAACTAGGATAAGTCAAAGGTTTCACAATTTGATGCACTTCACCAGCCCTAGATGACAGGAAACTTTGGGATTTTGCACAAATGCTTATATTAGCAAGCTTCTGGAAACCTAGGGAGGCACCATTGCCAATTAGGAATCTTTTCATTAGGTTCAGCTCCCTTATTGACTGCCAGAAGGACCCATGAATTAATTGTAGCAGGTTATTTCAATACTGGAACATAATCTAACAAAGACAGGATAAGTGCAGGGAACTTGGCCTGCCACAGGAGTTGGCACAAATGAAAGCTTCCTGGGGAGAGAGATAGCTTAGAGTACAAAGAGGCCTTTTTCTCCTGGCCTTCAAATTCTGCCTACACTCATCCTCACTAATTGGCTCAGATGGAGTTGTTTGTTACACAGCTGTATAGGAATGAGTCCTTTTTGTCTGTCTGTCCAGACCATGAGGCAGACTTCCTCCAATAGCCTGGAGTGCACAGAAACCCTCAGGCAACACTGGGAACAGTGAGGGGAGCCCCAGAACAGGCATGTCTTGAAAACACTCTCTGTGCTATGAAATCATTCTATTCAAAGCAAATTTCCTAGCTGGGTGCCTTTCAACATAGTGACTCTGGATCTTCACCAATACAAATACATGCATACATACATGGGGAGACATGGATTTACTGGCTTTTTCTTTTTTGGCAGGTCCAGGGCTTGTACTATGAGCCTAGGCACTCTCCCAGAGCTCCTTTTCTTCAAGGGTGGTGCTCTGCCCTTGTGTTTCAGTCCTACTCATGGGTTTTTATATTCCTGTGATCCCTTAGAAATGAGAGTGTCCTGATCTTTCCTGTCCCGACTGAATTCAAGCTGCCATTCTCTAACTCTCAGCCTCCTGAGGAGCTATGATTACAAGTATGAGCCTCTGAGACCTGGCTTTCTTTTATTCTTGTTGTTCTTTGTTTTATCATGACAATCTGAAATCTTCACAGTGTCATACTAATGGTTTGCATTTCAAAGTAAATTACCCAGGCCTGGAGTTCAAATGCCAGGACTGACACCTACAAATAGAGGGAGATCTTGAGAAAATAATTCCTATTCATGGGAGTGCTTAATGGAATGTTATAAAAGTAACAATTAAATCCACAGTTTTTCATGATTCTCTTAAAGAATGCCACACAAAAAGTATTGGATTATGTCTTTAATTCTAGCACCATGGTATGATTCTCCTAATTAAAGAATACTGAATACTTTTACATTAATGCTTTAATAAGTATTCAACCATGATACTTCATTGAATGGAGGCTTAATTTAATAACTAATAATTCACAATATATATTATTCAATATCCTCATATTGTCTCTCTCTCTCATATATATATAGAGAGAGAAAACTACACATCTATCTATCTATCTATATCTATATTTAAATCTATATCAAGGCCACTACTATGGCTTGATCACATGTCCTCAGAACTGGCTGGCAGCTCAATTTGCCAAAGGCTTTGTCTACAACTGACACTTTCATGAATTGGGCATTGTGGGCTGTGAG
This sequence comes from Dipodomys spectabilis, assembly GCF_019054845.1. Taxonomy (NCBI): domain Eukaryota; kingdom Metazoa; phylum Chordata; class Mammalia; order Rodentia; family Heteromyidae; genus Dipodomys; species Dipodomys spectabilis. Next base: position 584,870 of record NW_024871204.1, on the reverse strand, counting down.
TTCATATCCCAGAATGGCCAAAAGTTTATAGGTGGAGTAAGAAGCCACATCTGACATATATTTTTCCTTCTCTGTAAAAGTCCTGGGTCTAAGGATGATGTAAAATCCACGTGCAAATATATCCATGTGATATGATGTAATAAATGAAATAAATATTATATATGTAATAATAATAAAATAAAGAATAAATAAATAAGGGTAATAAATGTAATATGGGGTAAACACATGTATGTAAAAGATCTCATATATGAATATTATTTTTTCCAGTGCCGTGGCTTGAATTTGGCCCTGGAAATTGCTCTGAATTTCTTGTTTTCAATGATGGTGAGTTTCCTCTCCCCCACAGTGCCACAGAGTTACCTAGACCCTGAGTTCAAATACCAGGCCTGCCAGAAAATTGGTGCAAATTCCAACCCAGGGCCTCATTTTTCAATGGCCCGGCTCGGGACATGAACTCAGCTTGTATCAACTCTTCCTCAGCTTTGATTATCCTAGGCTGGGGTGCAACCTCTGGACCCACAGCCCATCCTGAGATCCCAGGACCCAAGTTTAAATCTCGGGACCGGCAAAAAGAAAAAAAAGGTGAAGGGCTGGGAAGGTGGCTCAATAGTAGAGTGCTTGCCTTGCATGCATAAGGCCCTGGGTTCGATTCCTCAGCACCACATAAGCATAAACAAGCTGGAAGTGGTGCTATGACTCAAATGGTAGAACGATAGCCTTGAGCTGAAGATTTGAGGTACAGCGCCCAGACCCAGACTTCTGGCCCCACAACAGACAAAAAAAAAAAAAAAGATGGGGAAAAAAGGAGAAGTATAAAACTGGGAAGTTCCGGAAGGCAGTTTTACAATTTTTTTTCCTTTGCATTGTGACCATCCTGTGTCTAAATGACAGGACCCGAAAACTGTACATGGCCTCGCATTGTTGAAGTTTGGTAGGCTATCAGTGAAGCCACAGCCTGAACCAGGAACCTAGGTCCAGGGTTGGGATCCCGTACTGCTATCTACAAATGGCAGGAGATCCTAAGAAACATATTCTGTTAGACATCCATATGAATGGAATGTTGTAAAAGTAACAATTACATTAGTATTTAGTGTATGATTATATTAAAATTATACACAATAATCATAGTACATTGACTAATTTTCAATTAATACTTTATTATGTATTTAACCATGATACTTAAATAAAGGAAGAAATAATTTGTTTTGGTTTAGTTTTCTCCATCATGAACATTCAACTTAGAGCCTAGGCACTGACTTTCCTCTTGGGCTCATGGCTAGTGCTCTACCTCGTAGCTAAGGACCCCCTTGGAGCAAAGTGTGTCTTTAGCTGAGGTCTGTCCTCCTGCCTTCTCAGGAAGCTGATGATCTGGATTCCAAACTATCCCAGACACAAAAGGTCCCATGAGAATATTATCTCCTATTCACCACTTAGAAACTTGAAGTGGAAGCTGGGTACTGGTGATTCATGCCTGTCAACCTAGCTACTCAGGATCCTGAGAGCTGAGGATCACAGTCCAAAGCCAGCCTGGGCAGGAGATTCCTTGAGATGCTTATCTCCAGTGAACCACCAGAAAGCCTGAAGGGGCGCTGTAGCTCAAGTGGTAGAGTGCTAGACTTGAGCACCCAGTCCCAGACATCAACTCCTCCAACTACAAGAAGAGAAAGAAAGAAACCTGAAGTGGAGTGCTGGAAATGTGTCTTAGGGGTAGAGTGCTTTGCATGTATGAAACCCTGGGTTTGAATCCTCAGTACTACATCCCTAGAAAAAAAAAGCCTGAAGTGGTTTTGTGGCTCAAGTGGTAATGCACTATCCTTGTACAGGAGAAACTCAGGTACAGAGCTGAGGTACTGAGTTCAAGCTCCAGGACTGGTGTTTGCACACACACGCACAGACGCACACAGACACACACACAGACACACACCTACACACACACACACACACACACACACACACACACACACAGATACCATAAGTGAAGCTGTGACACTAAATGGTAAAGGAAAGAGCTTCTGCTCTGAGCTCTTGGTCAGCACCCTGGCCCTGTGTTAAACCCCAAAATATAAACACCCAGAGCCCAACTAGGAGAGGGCAAAGGTTTCAAAACCTGATGAGTTTCACCAGCACTAGATTACAGGAAGCATTGTGATTTTGCACAAGTGCTTAGATTTAGCAAGCATCCGGAAAACTAGGGAGGCACCTTTTCCAATTTGGAATCTTTTCATTAGGTTCAGCTCACTTGTTTTCTGCCAGAAGGACCCTTGAATTAATTGTAGTAGTTTTTTCAACACTGGAAAATAGTCTAACAAAGACAGGTTGAGTGCAGGAAACTTGGACTGCCCCGAAAGGCAGCACAAATGAAGGCTTCCTGTCAAAACAGAGCACTGGGAGGAGAGATAGCTTGGTGTACAAAGAGGCCTTTTCCTCCTGGCCTTCAGAGTCTGCCCTCATCCTCACTCTTTGCTCATCCTCACTAATTGCTATGGATAAATTGTTTGTTACACAGATGTTCAAGAGGGAGGCCTTTTGTCTGCCTGTTCCAACATTGAGGCAGACTTCCTCCAGCAGTCTGGGGTGCACAGAAGCCCTCAGGGTACACTGGGAACAGTGAGGGGAGCCCTGGATCATGCACTGTCTTGAAAGCATTCTCTGTGCTATTAAATCATTCCATTCATACCTTTCTTCATAGCAACTCTAGATGTTCACTGCTAGAAATACATGCATACATACACAGACACATGGAGTTACTGGCTCTATTTTTGAAGCAGGTCCTGAGGCTTGAACTGTGACCCTAGGCACTATCCCTGAGTTTCTTTTTCACAAGGGAGCACCGAATTGTGTCTTAACCCATGATTACCCTAGGCCTGTTTACTGCATTTACACCCACAGATGATCCAGTCATCCTAGGACCCCAGTTCAACTCCCAGCACTGGCAAAAATACATCAAACCAACAAAAATGGAGGAGGAAAAATCCAGAAAATTTTACACAACCGTTTTACCTTTGTTTCCTTTGCACTGTGACCACCATGGGTCTCAATATCTCGGGCTTGAAAATTGTATGTGACCTTGCATGGCCAAAGGCTCACAGATTGTTGGTGAAGCCTGAGCCCAACCCAGATACCTAGGCCGTGAGTCTGATCCTCGGACTGCCACCTACACACAGCTGAAGATCCTAGGAATCTCGTTCCTATCAATAGGAACATTAATAGTATGTTTGGCATGTACAAATTGAATTACTATTTAGCTAGACTTTCTAATATAATATTGTACGCATAAATATATGTCATCGATTAATTTAATTAATAATAATTATTAAGTCTTCTACCGTGATTAATTAATGGAGGCATAATTTTAGACCAAATAATTGGTAGTAATAGAATATATAATTTGTAGTAATAGAATATATAAAAATAAGATATAGACATCACTTTATATAAAGAGTTATACACTAGAATCTACATAAATGTCTGTCTCTGTATACATTATTTATAGATCCATATTCATATGTTAATACACACCCACTTTAATCTATATATCTATCTTTTTATATATTGGTCACTCCTAGGGCTTGATCTCAGGTCCTCAAATTTGCCCGACAACTTCATTTGCATCAGATTGGTGTGCTAACATTGAGCCATTCATGAAGTTGGCCTTCTAGGGCCGGAGTTCAAATCACAGAACTGCCAAAAACTTAATCCTGGTGGAAGAAGCCAATTGTCCCACTTGTTTTCTTTATGGGTGTCAAAATTCCTGGGTCTCAGGAATGATGTATAATACATAGGCAAATTTATGTCCTATGTAATAGGATGTAAAAAATGTTATATGTGTAATCATACTCACTAAAATACATAAAAAATACATAAAAATAAAATAAAATGAATAACTACACTAACTGCAAGATAAGTAAACATGTGTATGCAAATATAAATCATGTACTTAAAATGTATATGAATATTATTTTTTGAGTGCTAAGACTTGAATTCAGGCCCTGGGAACAGGCCTGAATTTCTTGTCTTCCAGCACAGTGAGCTTCCCCTTCCCCGACAATGCTGCAGATTTACCCAGACTCTGAATTCAAATCCCAGGCCTGCCAGAAAAAATGGCGTGAATTCCAAGCCAAGGAGCCTCATAATTTTTTAAAATATTTTTAATGAATTTATTTATATATTTTTAGTTTGTCAAGCACAGGGCTTGAACTCAGGTTGTGGCAACTCTGCCTCATCTTTAATCGCTCTAGACTGGGGTGCAACCACTGGACCCACAACCGAACCTGGGTTCCTGGGCCCCAAAGATTTACAGGAAAAATATAAATAAAATGACACAGATAAAAATCTGGCAACTTGCAGATGGCTGTCTGTTTTACATTTGTTTTTTTTTGCAAGGTAACCATCTTAGGTCTGAATGACATTGCTGAAAATTTTGTAACCTGACATTGCTGAAAGCTGGTGGGCTACCAGGCAAGCCATAGGTCAACACTGCAACATAGGCCCTGTGGTTGAGACCCGGTCCCGACCCCTACCAATGGTGGGAGATCTTAAGGGTCTCATTCCTATTCATAGGAATACTGATGGAAGATTATGAATATCAAGATTAAATTAATTGTTCCTGAATGATACTACTATAAAATTAGTGATTTTAGGAGGCTGATGGATTTTAAGGAATATTTTGACACATTAAAGAATATTATTAATTACATGGACGCAATAGTTTTGTGATAGTGGTTAATTAAATTAATAATTCATTAAGGATGAACACAATAATATTAATTACATGGGGGCATAATAAATACCCAAGAATTGTTAAAAATGTAGTCTATTTAACTGAAGAATATATAAACATCTCTGCCACTCTATAAAGATCTATATTTATTTGTGTACTACCATCCACATGTCAATCTATCTTATTTTGTCAATCCCTGGGGCTGGATCTCAGGTGCTGGGAACTGCTTGTCAGCTCCATATGGCCCAGGCTGGCCGTGCTGACACTTACCCATTCATGAATTGGGCCTTGTAGGCTTTGAGTTCAGATGCCAGCACTCACAAAAATTGAATCGTGGAGTAAGAAGCACTGGTGACACATGTTTTCTTTTTCTGTGAGCGTCTGGGTGTCTGGTGTGAAGTTTCTTACATAGCCAAATCTATATCCCATGTAATAAATGTAATAAATATTCTATGAGTAATACCAGTCAATAAAATAAATGAATAAAACAACAAATAAAATGCATAACTACACTAAGCGCAATATGTGGTCAACATATGGGGCTCAGTCTCATGGCCTGGGAACTGCCTGCCAGCTGAATTGGCTAGAGGCTGCTGTGCTGACAGTCACCCATTCATGAACTGAGCCTTCTAGGCCCTGAGTTTAGAACCCAGCCCTGCCAAAAATGCAATCTTGGTGTAAGAAGCCGAGAGTGACACATACTTACCTTTTCTATGAAATTGCTCGATGTCAGGTAGGATGTATAATTCATATGCAAATCTATATGCTATGTAATAGGATATCATAAAGGTAAAAATATCATAGGTGGAAGAATTGTCACTATAATAAATGAAAAACAGATTGAATTATTAGTGAATCATTCTGGGATAATATTAGACAAAATAATTATAGGATGTGGATTAAGTTTAATTACTATATTATTAAGCATTAACAGAATGAAAAGTAAATGGAGACAGAGTTAAAAACCTAATGATTGGTAGTAACACATGATGCATAAATTAATATAAATAGACGTCTCATTCTATTAAATATGTAATTGTATGTATGGATGTATGTACATATATGATAAACAATAACAGTATATTGAGTAATAATTAATGTCTTATTAATTGTTCAACTGGGATTCATCATTAAATGAAGACATCATTTAATACCTAATAATTGGTAGTACTATTAGCTATAATTTAATAATATGCATACCTCTCTCTCTCTTTATTTTTTTTTTGGGTCCAGTCGTGGGCCTGAAGTCTGGGCATAGGTGCTGTCCCTCAGCCCTTCAGCTCAAGGCTAGCACTCTACCACTTGAGCCACAGCACCACTTCCGGCTTTTTTTCTGCTTATGTGGTACTGAGGAATTGAACTCAGGGCCTCATGCTTGCAAGGCAAGCGCTCTATCACTGAGTCACCTTCCCAGACCACATATCTCTTTTTGTATATATATATAATATTTATATTCAGCAATCTCTATTTATACCTCATGCACTCATGGGACTGGGTGGTTGAGTGCTCGCCTAGTAAGCAGGAAGCTCTGGCTTCCATTCCTCAGTACCACATACAAAGAAAAACCGGAAGTTCTGCTTTCTTTCAATCAATTGTGTACTAGCTTGGAGCACAAATCCTTGGGGAGAGTGTCTAAGCCCTTACTAAAGGCCCAGGACTGCCGCCAAAAAAGGTAGACTGTTCTAACTGCAACTATAGAAAGTCAAAACTTCAAATACCTCATCACAGAGCAAGGTAGGAGTCGGGTGCTGACAATTTCCACCTAACCTGACTTATCCAGATGTAAATCGCTGCAACCCAGCTCCACCAAACCAGACGCTGCTAGCTTACCTCAGTCATTCTAGCTGCTCATGGGCTTTAAAACCCAGCCCTGGCAGGAAGTCTGTGAGACTCTTCAAAATGTGGTTCCAAGTAGTAGGGCTGTAGCCTTGAGCAAATGTTATTAGAACAGTATCCCTATATTTGAGTTCAAGCCCCATGGGTAACCTCCCCCCCTAAAAAGAAACACCCCACTAAACCATTAGATGTGAACTTGTGTGGTTTGTGAAATGTTCCTCAAAGAATGGTGATACTGAAGAAAGCATGCTGATTCTAATGACAGCTTGTGGAATAGAGCTATGTGCTGAGTCCTTCATAGGGTGCTCTGTGCTGAGTAATGCACAGGGTGCTATATGCTGAGTCCTTCACAGGTTACAGTGTGCTGAGTCCTGCATTGGGTTCTGGGTGCTGAGTCTTTCACATGATGCTGTGTGCTGAGTCCTTCAAACAGTGTCATGTGCTGTGTCCTTCACAGGGTGCATTTATTCATCTGGTCCTTGTAAGAGCTCCACAACTGAGATGCTTACACAGATAAGAATATTGAGGCTCAGATATAACCCCATGGAAGGTACAAAATTAAGTATTACTGAAGACTAGTGAGTTGTCTCCTGCAGACCATTGTTTTGCTTTGTTTTTTTCTCAGTCATGAACCTTGATCTCAGGACCTAGATTCTGACCCTTACCTCTTGGGCTCAAGGCTAGCACTCCACACGTGGAGCCAAGGATCCCTTTGCAGCAGAGTTCCATGGCCTAGGGGTCGATAGCTGAGGTCTGTCATCCTGCCTTCTCAGCAAGCTGAGATCTAAGGATCTGGGTTCTAAACTATCCCAGACACAAAAAGTCCCATGAGACTATTATCTCCAATTCACCACTAACAAACATTAAGTGGAAGCTTGGTGCTTGTGGCTCATGACTATCATCCTAGGTTCTCAGGAGGATGAGAACTAAGGATCATGGTTCAAAGCTGGAAAAGCTGTTGCTGCTATTGATGCATACCATACTGCTATTATTGGTCTTTTTATACAAATATATATATACATATATATAATTTGAATTTTTGGAAACTTTACCTGTGCTGTCAACTTTGGAAAAAGTATCCCAGTTTACCGTGTTGAGTTGGCATTGTACAGAAATTAATAGCCATATTGGTCTAGAAACGTTAAACTTAAGTTTTTTCCATTTGTACAGGGGTAAAAGCACTGTATTAAATATGTAAGGTCTTTTCTATGTGGGTTTGATTACAGAAACTAATAAAGTATTCTCTAAATAATGAGAAAAAAAGGAACTAAGGATCATGGTTCAAAGCTAGCCTCGGCAGGAATGTCCTTGAGACACTTAGCTCCAATGGACCACCAGAAAACCTGAAGTGGAGCTGTGACTCAAGTGATAGAGCACAAGACTTGAGCTGAAGAGCTCAGGGACAGCACCCAGGCCTAGACTTCAACTCCTACAACCGACAACATAAAAAAAAAAAAAAAAAACCAGAAACAATCTAACAAACCTGAAATACAAGGCTGGGAATGTGCCTTAGGGGTAGAGTGCTTTGCATATATGAAACCCTGGGCTTGATTACTCAGGACCAAATCACTAGAAAAAGTATGGAGTGGTTCTGTGGCTCAAGTGATAGAAGGCTATCCTTGTACAAGAGAAATTAGGTACAATGCTGAGTTCAAGCTCCATGACTGTATGTGTGCACACATGGACATACACACACAGACACACACATAGACCAGAAGTGAAGCTCTGACACAAAATGGTAAAGCACTGGACTTCTGCACTGAACTTATGGTCAGCAACCAGGCCCTGTGTTTAATCCCCAAACCTACCCACCCAAGGCCCAATTAGGAGAGGTCAAAGTTTCAGAACCTGATGATCTTCACGAGACCTAGATGACAGGAAGCTTTGTTATATCAGACATGTGCTTGGATTTCTCAAGCTTCCGGAAAACCAAGGAGAGGTATCATAGGCCTATCATCGCCTGCAATGTAATATTTCATTATATATTATATTGAGCACTGTATCTGAGCACCGAAATATAGTCTCACAAAGGCAGGATAAGTGCAGGGAACTTGGACTGCCTTGGGAGGTGGCACAAATGAAGGCTTCCTGTAAAAACAGAGCACTGGGAAGAGAGATAGCTTGTAGTGAAAGAGGCCTTTTTCTCCTGGCCTGCAGAGCCCACCCACACTCATCCTAACTAATTGGCCTAGATGGAGTTGCTGTTACAAAGCTTTACAGATCTGAGGCCTTTTGTCTGCCTGTACAGAAAATGGGAGAGACTTCTTCCAGCAGGCCTGGGATGCAGAGAATTCCTCAGGCTACACTGGGAACAGTGAAGGTAGCCCTGGAACATACATTGTCATAAAAGTAGTCTCTGTGTTATGAAATCATTGTATTGAAAAAAAAATCCTTGCTTGGTGCCATTCATCATATCTACTCTGGAGATTTGCCTATAGGAATACATCCATACATACACAAAGACATGGAGGTATAGGCTCTATTGGGGGTGGGCAGGTCCAGGGGTTGAACATTGAGCCTAGACATTGTCCCTGAATTCCTTTTGCTCAAGGGTAGTGCATTAACCTTGAGTCACAGCCTCACTTCTGGGTTTTTCTGGGATCTCTTAGAAATAAAAATGTCATGTCCTTTCCTATGCTGGCTGGGTTCAAACTAAGATTCTCTACATCTCAGCCTCTTAAGAAGCTGTGATTAAACTGACACCTGCCTTACTTTTCTTCTTCATTTTTTTAATCTGGACAATCTGACTTCTTAACAGGATCATTCCAATAGTTTGAATTTATAAGTAAACTACCCCAATATTCTTTATAGCTGCTTTCTTTGAGAAGGATTTTCTCTCCTCATCTTCTCTGGTCACAGATTTGAAGCCAAAAGTGAGAAATGAGTGTCACAGGATTTGGGAGCATATGTCCACAGGACATGCCAGTTCTGTCACTTAGCATTGAGCTGAAATGATTTTACTGTCTCAAGATGAGAGTACTGAAGCTGGAGTGATCCTCATACTGTCTGCATTGCTCCTTTTGCTTATAAAATGATCTAATGATTATGAGTGTTTTGTGTCTCCAACCTTAAGTATCTGGAGAATACTAGAAGCAACTGCATGTTTCTGTTTTCTCTAGTACCTCTCGAGATTTAGACTAAGGGTTTGTGTAGAGAGGCTCCTCAGCGAATCCCTGAGAGAAGCCGCTTGAAACCTCCTCAGGAGATCGCCATCCAAAGTCAGCCCAAACAGGAAAGTCTGTGAGACTCTTATCTCCAATAAACCACCAGAAAACCAGAAGTGGAGCAGTGGCCCAGATGGTTGAGCTCGAGCTTTAAGAGAACAAGCTGAGTGGGAGATTCAGTCCAGACGAGGCAGGAAAGCCTGGGAGGTGCTTATGTCCAATTAACAACCAGATGGCTGGAGCTGTGGCGGTGGTAGAGCCTCAGCCTTGAGCAAAACAGCTCAGCAACGCATAGGGCCCTGAGCTTAAGCCCTGGGATGGCCAAAAAGAAAATTCAAAAAGAGGAGACCATGTTTATGAATCAGTGCCCTACCTATTTATGTGTGTAAATTACCTCCCTGAATGTAAACAGAGCACATGTAATGCTTCTGCTTTTATTTACTGATTTATTTTTCAGATATGTTCATTGTGAGTACTACATCATTCTCTTCACTTAAGGCCCATCTCTTTTCTCTTCTAGGGTTCCTGGCCTCTGTCTTTATATGATGCACACTTAAGCTTTTAGCAGCCTTTATTTACATTTTCTTATGAGGCCAATGCCACAAATGAGGCAGGGAAAGAGAAGATCAGGTTTCATAGTAGTAACCGGTATTCAGAAAATTAAACGTAAAATTAAACATGAAATGGAAGCATGCTTAAGTAAAAACTACCATTAACAAAAAATGAGGGGGCTGGGAATGTGGATTAGTGAGAGTACCTAACATGCAAGAAGTCCTGGGTTTGATTGCTCAAAAGCACATATACAAAAAAAGCCAAAATTGATGCTTTGGCTCAAGTAGTAGAGTGCTATAGACAGTGCCCAGGCCTAGAGTTCAACCCAAGAACTGGCAAAAAGATACCTAGCTGGCTAGGTAGGTAGATTGATGATAGATAAATAGATAGATACATAGATACATAGATAGATGATAAATGAAGCTGATCTTGGTCGTTAGAAGGAAAGAAAGGAACAATTCTGTCATGAGGCCTTTTACAGTGTGCCAGACACCAGCATTGACTTCACACAATCACAGAGGAAGAAGACAGTCTCTGTCCCACTTCTCAGGCAGCCGATGGCCCGAGAGCCAAGAGGGCACAGCCAGGTTCTAACTCAAGTGCTTGGAGACAGTAAAGAAAGGGCATTGCCTCTCCTTGGACTGGGGATTTGCATTAATGACGTGGAGAATGAAGGAAGGAGAATGGCCTGGAAGAGGTAGAAGAAGGGCCTTCAAATCTGACAGATGGAGAGTCAAAAATCCACTCCCTAAGTCCAGAGAGCATGGCGTTTCTACCCTGTTCCTGCCCTCTCCCCCACTAAACTGGCTCACTATTATGAACTTAATGATAGCTTGAAGCTCAGTTCACCTGAGGGAGGAAGGTTAATTAGTCATTGTTTGAAGAGGCTGAGAAAAGCCTGACCCTAGTGAAAGTCTAACAAATATTTCAAGTTTCCCCCTATTTCTGGCTGTGCCTGGAATGAATGAAGTGGTTTTGCAGCTCTCTTCACTGTTGAGTGTGTACATTCTGCCTCCTTATCCTGCAGGTCTAGGTCTCTTCACCTAGCCCGGCTTTTGAAACTGTTTTCTGTCCTCCAAATATAGTGTTTCAGTGCTGTTCTTCCTGCCAACAGGGCTAAGGCTTGGATCCTGAGAACTTCATTTGAACCCAGGATGGGTCAATGATGTTTCTTTCCTGCTTCTATAGCTCAAGAATTTAGAATTCTTGAGCTATAGAAGCAGGAAAGAAACATCGTAAGAACATTTAGAGAGCGAGTAACTTCTCATCACAAAGCGAAACACAGTAAGCTCTTGAACATCTGACCTTTCAGAAGTGGAAGTCAGAGTGTCATAGACTTTGCTGCCCTGGCTGGCTTCAGCCTGTGATACTGAGACCTCAGCCTCCTGTGCTAGGGTGATGGGCATGAGCTACTGGTACTCTGCTAGCTTCAGAACTGTAATGACATTGACAATAGGAGTCAACTGCTTATCACAAAGGGCTTGGGGATGATATTAATCCCTTCAACATTGGACCTTTCAGAACCCTGTAGGACACAAAGTTATAATGCTAGAGTAAGAGAGGCTGGGTATATGGATGTGTTCACTTGAACCTTGAGCTCTGACTCCAATTCTGGTTACATCTGTGTTCATTTTCCACAGGATGTTCTCATAATTAGCAAATAGGAAAAGTACTTTCATTAATCCTCACTTTTTTCCAGTTGTGTGTCTTGTATCAAGCCTGGGCACTGTCCCTGAGCCGTTCAGTTCAAGGTGAACACTCTACCACTTGAGCCACAGCGCCATGTGAGGTCTTTTGGTGGTTCATTGGAGATAAGAGTCTAACAGGCTTTCCTTGTGCAGGCTGTCTTTGAACTGTGGTGTTCAAATCTCAGCCTCCTGAGAAGCTAGGTTTCCAAGAGTGAGCCACTGGCATCTAGCCTATTGTTTTTGACAGCCCTGGGGCTTGAATTTAGGGCCTGGGTACTGTCTCTGAGCTTCTTTTTCTCAAGCCTAGCGCTGTACCACTTGAGCCACTCCACAGCTTCTGGCTTTTTCTGAGTATGTGGCTCTGAGAATTCAAACTTTGGCATTCATGCATGCTGAGCAATCTCTTTACCACTAAGCCACATTTTTAACCACACCTTGCAATTTTATCCGTCAATTTGCCTATCCTCAAGAAAAGGCTTCTGAGTATAAATCATGTAAAGAAATCCCTATAGGAAGATGCCATAGATAAGTAAGACAAGGTTCATACTAGGGACAGATTCTAAACATGTTAAGACTGTGATAAATATCTCCATTTTATTATGTATTTTGTTTCAACACGTAATATAGTATTAATGAAAAATGAGTCAATGTCCTAATTTATTTTGTTTTTTTTTATAATACATGTACAACATGTAAAATATGTGTATAATAACACTAAATACAATAAACAATAAATGAATCAAATAAATACAAAATCAATAATAAAAATAATAATATGTAATAAACATACATATATAAGTATATATCATATATTACACATGCATGGAAATATTTTTTCCATTGTAGGGCCTTCATTTAGTTCCTGGGAACTCTAGACTGAATTTCTTTTCCTCAAGTACAGTGAACTTCACCTTCAACCTCGTTGCAAAAGAGTTACTGGGCAATGCAATCAAATCCCAGCAAACACTGGCAGAAACACTGGCCCAGTTCCAAGAGAGTGACTTGATTTTTTTTAATGGAAGCAGTTATGTTTATTCAGTTCCATACTGAGCATTAAAAGCAAAGCAGTGTAGAATTTTGTACAGCTAGTTAGACATCCTTCCCTTACGCCCCAAATGCTTCTCTGAGCATAATATTGTTTTGGGTTTTTTTTGCACATTTATAATTGTAAAAATGTTGGACTGAGAGTTACAGTTACATGAACAAGGTAATGAGTACATTTTCTATTGAGCATTGTTGCTTCCTCCTTTGTTTTCCTCCTACCATCCCTTCCCTCCAATCTCCACATTTGCTCCCCGTGCCAAGGTCAGTGACTTAATTTTTTATTTTTGGCTTGGCATGGGGTTTGAACTCAAGTATTGGCAACTCTGAACCTTCCCTGACATTGCTACAGATATACCAAGACCCTGAGTTCAAATCCCAGGGTAGGAAAGAAAATTAGCATATATTTCATACCAGGGAGATTTTTTTTTATTTAGTTAAATAATTAATTAATTTTGTATTTATTCTTTTTACTTTTGCCAGCCATGGGGATTGAACTCGGGTCGTGGAAACTCTGTCTCAGCTTTAATCACCCTAGGCTGGGGTGCAGCTTCCAGACCCACAGCCAGTCCTGGGATCCTAGGCCCAGAGGGTTTGCAGGATGAAACAAAAAGTGGGACAGCACAAAAAGTTACAAGCTACAGAGGGCTGGAGGTTTTACATTTTTTTTCTTTGCATGGTGACTCAGTTGCAAAGTGGACCTGACCTGCCATAGCTGAAGGCTGGTGGATTATCAGGAAAGCTATAGGCCGACCTGTCAACATAGATCTCATTTTCAAATCCCAGTCCCGACAACTACCAATGGCAGGAGATCACAAGAGACTCGATTGAGAGAGTAGTTTGTGCATCAGTCAAGTCTAAAATTGGATGCAATAATCCTAGGATGCTGATGGATCTTTTTTGGGGGGGCGGGGGTGCATCCAGTCATGGAGCCTGAAATCTGGGCCTGGGCAATGTCCTTCAGCTCTTCAGCTCAAGGCTAGCACTCTACCCATTGAGCCACAGCACCACTTCCAGCTTTTTTCTTTTTTCTGCTTATGTGGTGCTGAGGAATCAAATTCAGGCCTCATGCATGCAAGGCGAGCGCTCTACCACTGAGCCACCTTCCCAGCCCCTGATTGATCTTAATTAATAGTTTATTAAGCATGGAAAGAATAATATTCCTTCAATGGCAGTATAATAAATACCTAAGTGTTGGTCGGAATGTAGTAGAGGTCATTCAGTTATAGATAGACAGCTCTGGCAATCTTTACCAATATATATTTGTTTGTATACCACCGTCTGGCTATTCATGTATTGCTGTTTTGGCCAAACCTGGAACTCGAACTCACTATGTGGGAACCACCTGACAGTTTCATTGTCTAGCGGCTGTCGTGCTCACACAGACCCATTCATGAATTGGGCCTGCTAGGCCCTGACTTCAGATCCCAGCACTGCAAAAAATTTAATCTTGGAGTAAGAAGCTGAGTGTGACACATGTTTTCCTTTTCGGGGAGAGTCCTGGGTGTCTGGCATGATGGAGACCACATCTGCCAAACTAGATCCTATGTGATAGGATGTAAACAATGTAATAAATGGTATAGGTGTCATCAGAGTCAATAAAATATATGGTAAATAAATGCATAAAACAAGAAATAAAATGAATAACCACATCAAACATGATATTTACTGAATATCTGTATGGAAGTGTAAATCCTAGCTTTAAAATCTACATAAAGAGTATGTTTTCCAGGACTAAGGCTTGAATTCAGGCCTAGGGAACAGGCCTGACTTTCTGTCTTCAAGCATGGTGAGATTCCCCCTCCCCCACAGTGCTGCATATTTGCCCAGACCTTGAGTTCAAATTCCAGGCATGGCAGAAAAAAAGTACCACGAATTGCAAACCAGGGAGTTAAGTAATTTTTTTTTTACTTTTTTTAGTTGTCTTAATTTTTTTCTTTTTTCTTTTCTTTTCTTTTCTTTTTTTATTTTTTTGGCCATGCATGTGGCTTGAACTCAGATTGTGGCAGCTCTGCCTAAGCTTCTATCACACTACCCTGGGGTGCAGCCTCCGGAACCAAAGCTGATCCTGGAATCCTAAGACCCGAGGTCTGACAGGAAAACAAAATGAAAATGGCACCAAAAAAAAAAAAAAGCCGCGAGCCACACATGGTAGGTGGTTTCTTGGCTTTGGTTCCTTGCACGGTGACCATCATAGGTCTGAATGACATGTCTGCAACACACAGGTGACCTGTCATTGCTGAAGGCTGGATGGCTGTCAGAAAAGCCATAGGACAACCACACAACAGAATGCCTGAGTTCAAATCCCTGTCCTGACACCTACCAATGGCAGAAGATCCCAAGAGACTCCTGCCCATTCATAGAAGTTCAGATGGAATGGTATCCAACTCATGATAGAATGAGTAGTCCGTGCAGAGGTCTAGTCTCAAATTAGACGCAATAATCCTAGGATGCATATTGAATTTAATTAGTGGTTAATTAGGCACAAAAAGAATAATATTCCTACAATTGAGGCATAACAAATACCAAAGACTTGGTAGGAATGTAGTAGATGTCATTGAATACTAGATACATGGCTATGGCACTCTGTACTAATAGACATTTATTGGTATACCACCACCTGCCTATACATCTATGGCTATTTTGGTCACCCCTGATGCTCGATCTCAGCTCCTGACAAAAATTTCATCCTGGAGTTAGAAGCCAAGTGTGACATCTGTTTTTCTTTTCTGTGAGAGTGCTGGGTGTCAGGCATGATGGATAACAAGTCTACAAATCTAAATGCTATGTGATAGGATGTAATACATGGTTAGGTATCATCACAGCCAATAAAATAAGTGGCAAATAAATGAATAAAACAAAAAATACAGTAAATAACCACACCAAACATAATATAGAATGAGCATCTGTATGGAAGTTCAATCCTATCTTTTAAATATATATAAGGAGTACGTTTTACAAGGCTAGGGCCTGAATTCAGGCCTAGGGAAAAGGCCCGACTTTCTGGTCTTCAAGCACAGTGAGCTTCCACTTCCCCCACAGTCTAACAGAGGTACCTGGACCCCAAGTTCAAATCCCAGGTCTTGCAGACAAAAAATGTCACACATTCCAAGCCAGGGAGCGTCATTAGCATTTTAAATATTTTTTTAAAGTTCACTTTGCCTTTATTTGATACATTTTGATTTTAAAACATGAGAGTTTTTCAATAAGGGGGTTTAAACTTTTACATTTTAGCATAACACATTGGTGTTTCTATTTTGGCCATCTGCAATGAAGAGTGAGAATGAAAATGAGGACATCATTTCTCCCTAGAAGGTTGGGAGAGTTGATGATATTTCTTTTTTTTTTTTGGTTGGTCCTGAGGCTTGAACTCTGGGCTTGGGCGCTGTCCTTGCGCTCTTCAGATCAAGGCGAGCACTCTACCTCTTGAGCCTCAGCACCACTTCCGGTTTTCTAGTGGTTTATTGGAGATAAGAGTCTCATGGACTTTCTTGCCTGGGCTGGCTTTTAACCATGACCCTCAGATCTGAGTCATTGGCACCTGGCAACTGATGTTTTTTTTCAATTCAGAGTTACTTCTGTAATTATAAACTGTCTGCAATTTGTGTGAGTTTTCCTCGTGCTTACCACGAAATACACTAGGGGTGTCTTCATACCACAAAAGGTTGGGTATGTGGATAAAAACTCACTTGTGTGAGGAGAGTAGTTACTTGTAAGCATTTTGGGAATAAACTGGATTGTAAAATTAAAAACAAAAACATTGGGACTGGGATGTAGCCCAGCAGTGGAGTAGTTGCCTAAAGAGCATAAGACCCTGGAAGAAAAGATTCCTAAAGCTTAGAATGTTAGAATTTTGTATGAACAAAGTTCTTTCTTCGGTGGTGGGGCTTGAACTCTTGGCTTGGGCGTTATCCCTGTGCTCTTCAGACCAAAGGCTTGCACTCTACTGCTTGAGCTACAGCACCACTTCCAGTTTTCTAGTGGTTTTATGGAGATAACAGTTTCATGGCCTTTCCTGCCAAAGCAGGCCTTGAAGCACCATCCTCAGATCTCTGCCTCCTGAGTAACTAGGATCATAGGCATGGGCCTCCAATGCCTGGCACATGAACAAACGTCTTAAAGATTGACTCTGAAGAAAGAAACTTGGAATATACTTTTAGTACAAATAATTTATAATGCCATGGTTAAGGCACTAATTCAGAAGTATTTATTCATTGACTGGTTTCTTAGTTTCTTCACATATATATACATTATTAATATATATACATAACATACGTTATTAACATATACATATATATTACTAGAAACATAGCTTTGAAGTGTACCTAAGAATATATGTGATCATGTAAAGTTATACAACTGCACAAGCTTGATCTGTTTTTCCCTTTGTTTGGTACCCTAAATTAGGTGGGATTTGTGTACTGTTGTTTGTTCTCTGTTTTTGGAGGAGTTCTCTCCCCTTTATGCCCCAAACCCCCTCTCCCTGCACTTGATCTCAGCTTGCTCTTTCTTGGCTTTGTTTTTCATAGCTGATTTTCTACCAATTCAGCCATCCCTGTAACCTGGTTTTTGACCAGTTAATTGGAGATGACATCTCTCAGACTTTTCTGCTTGGATTGGCTTTGAAACTTAATCTTCCACTTCTCACCTCTGAATAGCTGGGATTACAGATGTGAGCCACTGGGGTACCTATGGATAAATTAGACTTTGGTTGATGTATTCATTCTGTTTTTCTATGCATGGGATGATCTACTATAGAATTTCTGTGAATGTCCTGGGTCTGAAGTAAGATATATAATGCATATGTAAATCTGTATAGTTCTCAGAAGATGTAATCAATTTAATACATAAGTATAATAATAGTCAATAAAAATAATGAAGGAATGAATAATACAAAAAGTAAAATAAATATACTCAAAGCAATATGAAATAAGCATAAGTATGTAGATATTAATCATTATTTCAAATGTGGATGAATATTACTTTAACAGGGCTGGGGATTGAATTCAGGCCTAGGGAACAGGCCTGAATTTCTTGTGTTCAAAGTGGGTAAGTTTCTCTGTCCACAGCAGTGCAATAGAGTTACCCAGTCTCGGAGTTCAATACCCAGGCCTGGCAGAAAAAAAAAAGGCATGAATTCCAAGCCAGGGAGCTGCATTTATATATATATATATATATATATATATATATATATATATATATATACATTGGGACTTGAACTCTGGCCTTGGAAGATGTCCTTGGGCTCTTCAGCTCAAGGCAAGCACTCTACCACTTGAACCACAGTGCTACTTCGCTACTTCGGGTTTTATAGTGGTTTAATGGAGATAAGAGTCTCAAGGACTTTCCTGCTTGGGCTGGCTTTGAACCGTGATTTTCAGATCTCAACCTCCTGAGTAGCTAAGATTACAGGCATGAGCCTTTGGCACCCGACTATTTTTAATATTTTAAAATTATTTTATTTATTTATTCATTCATTCATTTATTTATTGCCAAGTACAGGGATTGAACTCAGGTCGTGGCAACTCTGCCTCAACTAATATCACCCTAGGCTGGGATGGTGCAGTATCTGGACCCATAGCCCATCTTGGGATCCCAGGCCTAGGGGACTGACAGGAAAACAAAATGAAAACGGCAGTGAAAAAAAGTCACAAACTGTGGATGGATGACGGTTTCTTGGTTTTCCTTACTTGCATGGTGACCATCCTGGGTCCAAATGACAAGACTGCAACCTGTATGTCACCTAGCATTGCTGAAGGCTGGAAGGCTGTTAGCGAAGTCATAGGCCAACCTGGACACCTAGCCCCTGAGTCTGAATCCCGGTCATGCCAGTATAAAGGGCTGGAGAGCCTAAGAAACTATTGTCTGTCCCTAGGAACACCAGAGGAATATTTGTATGAGTAGTTCATAAATCAGTATAGCATAAAATTAGACCTAATAATCACAGGACACAAATTGATTTGAATTCATAGTTTATTATGCATTAAAAGAATACTATTCATTAAATGGAGTCCTCACTAAAGACCTGAAAATCCGTAGGAACACAATATATGTCATTTAATACAAGATAGACATCACTGGCAGTATCTAAATACCTAAATATATATTTATCTGTATACCACTGTCTGCATAGAAAGGTATTGCTCTTTTGGCCAAACTTGTGGCTCCATCCCAGGTCCTAAGATTCACTTGGCAGCTGAATGGGCTAGAGGATGCCATGCTGACACTCACCCATTCATGAATTGAGCCTCTTTGGCCCTCAGTTCAGGTCCCAGCATTGCCAAAAATTTCATCTTGCAGTAAGATTCCAAGTGTGACACCTGTTTTCCTTTTCTTTGCAAATGCTGGGTGTCAGGTATGATGTATATAGTATTAGTATGTCTGCAAAGCTACATGCTATGGAATAGGTTGGAATAAATGAAATAAATATTATAGGTGTACTCAGGATCAATAAAATAATTGGTAAATAAATAAATACTAAAATATAATGAAACACTCCAACAAACATGATATGGACTGAACATATGGATGTTAGTATAAATCATATACTAAAAATTACTATAAATGTTATGTTCTCCAAGATTGGGGCTAGAATTCAGGCCTAGGGAACTGTCCTGAATTTCTTATCTTACAGGAGGGTAAACTTCCTCTTTCCCCACAGTGCACCAGATTTACTCAGACTCTGAGTTCAAACCTCAGGACTAGCAGAAAAAAAAAAGGCACAAATTCCAAGCCAGGGAGCTTCATTAGTCCTTTTAATATTTTTAGGTTTTATTTATTTATTTGCCAATCACAGGGCTTGAACTCAGGTCGTGGAAACTCTGCCTCAGCTAACATCACCCTAGGCTGGGATGGTGCAACCTCTGGACCCACAGCCCATCCTAGGATCCTAGGCCTTAGGGGCTGACAGGAAATCAAAATGAAAATGGCATTGAAAAAAAGCTGTGAACTGCGGATGGTCAGTAGTTTCTCGGGTTTCCCTTCCTTTCATGGTGACCATTCCTTTGTCCAAGTGACACGGCTGCAACCTGTAGTCCACCTGGCATTGCTGAAGGCTGTCGGGCTGTCAGGGAAGCCATAGGCCAACCTGGACACCTAGGCCCTGAGTTTGAATCCTGATTATACCACTTACAAAGGGCTGGAGGGCCTACAAAATTATTGCCTGTCCCTAGGAGCACCAAAGGAATGTGATCAATGTCATGGTTGGATGAGTAGTTCATGAATCATTCTGGCATAACATTAGACCCAATAATCACAGGACACAGATTGATTAAAATTCATAGTCTATTTTGCATTAAAAGAATACCATTGATTAAATGGAATCCTCACTGAAGACCTGAGAATCCATAGGAATGTAGTATATATCATTGAATACCAGATAGACATTTCTGACAGTATCTAAATATCTAAATTTATATGTATTTATATACCATCATCTGCATAGAGAGTTATTGCTATTTTGGCCAATCCTGGGGCTTGATCCCAGACACTGGGATCCACTTGGCAGTTGAATGGGCTAGCGGCTGCCATGATGACACTCACCCATTCATGAATTGGGACTCCTTGGCTCTTAGTCTAGTTTCAATCATTGCCAAAAGTTTCTTTCTGGTGTAAGATTCCATGTGTGACACCTGTTTTCCTTTTCTGTGCAAGTACTGGGTGTCAGGTATGATGTACATAATATATCTGCAAAGCTACATTCTATGGAATAGATTGGAATAAATGTAATAAATGTTATAGGTGCACTCACAGCCCATAAAATAAATGCTAAATCAATCTATCAATAATAAAATATAATGAATCACTCCAACAAACACGATATAGACTGAATATATAGATGTAAGTATAAATCATATATTTAAGATGTCTATAAATGTTACGTTTTTCGGGCTGGTGCTTGAATTCAGGTCTAGGGAAGAGTTGAGAAGTTAATGCATGATTCACATAGGAAATGATAGACAAGACCTTTGGCAAAATGATTATTTTAAATTAAGACTTCATGAAGTGTGACAATAATACTTACGTTCAGGAAATCAAGGCATTGGGAAAGATCCAAGAATCGGTACTCACATGGTAGATAGTATTCCAACACGGTCCGTCACATCTCCTACTGTATACAAATAGGTATTTATTAGCACACAAGTTTCAGCATAAGAATGGAGGAATATGTTGCACCAGCCCCACCCTGGGGCTCAAGCTCAAGTTATTGGAATGCCCTAGCACCTTAGTGGCTCACAGGCTGATGTGCTCACCTTGACCCATTCACCAATTTTGCTTGCTAGGCCCTGAGTTCAAATCCCAGTACTTCCAAAAGATCCATTCTGATGTGAGAAGTCCATCAATCTACCAGTTTTCCTATCCTGTGAAAGTCCTGCACCTAAGCGAGGATGGAGAATGCTATATAGGCAATTCTATAGCCATGGGAATAGGTTGTCATCCATGGCAGCACAGATATACCTGTCACCATACTCAATAAAATACACAATACATCCATGAATAAGACTCAAAATTAAAAAAAACTACATTGAATGGAAGATGCATAACACAACTGTATCTAAATAGAGATCTTATGTTTAAAAGAGATGAGCTTTATATTTTGTCTAGTGCTGGGGCTTCAAATCAGGCCCTGGACCAGGCCTGACATTCTAGTTTTCAAGGATGTTGAGCTCCCCTTCCCCCACAGTGTAATGGAGTTAACCAGACCTGAGTTCAAATGACAGCACTGACAAATGTTTCATCTTGATGTCAGAAGCCAGTCATTGCACCTGTTTTCCTCTCATGTGGAAGTCCTGGGTCTCAGCTAGGATAGAGAATGAATGCATAGGCAACCCTATAACCATGGGAACAGGTCATCATCCATGTCAGCACAGTTCTATCTGACACCATACTCAGCAAAATGCACAATACCTCCATGAATTAGACCCAAAATAAGGAAAATGTGTGCACTGAATGCAAGATGCTGTTCACGCATATATGTCAATATAGATCCTATGTTTCAAGCATGAATCTATGCCTATCCTGGCCCTCCCTGGGGCTCGATGTCAGGTCCTGGGAACAGCCTAGCTCCTCAGTTGCTCACAGGCCAGTGTCCTCTCCTTGACCCTTTTGCCAATTGGCCTGCTGGGTTCTGAGTTCAAATCACAACAGTACCGAAACATGAATCCTGATATTAGAAGCCCATAGATCCACCTGCTTTCCTGTCCAGTGAAAGTCCTAGGTCTCAGCTAGGATGGAGAAAGCATAGGCAACTTCATGGGCATGGGAATCGGTGTCCATCCATGTCAGTATAGTTATATCTGTCATCATACTCAGTAAAATACAAAATGCAGTCTTGACTAAGAAACACACTGAAAGCATGAGGCATTCCACACACATATGTAAATAGAGATCCCATGTGTAAAATAGGTGGGCATATGATTTTTGCCAGTGTTAGGGCTTCAGTTCAGGCCCTGGGAGCAGGCCTGACCTTGTAGTCTTTTTTTTTTTTTTTGGTCCGGTCGTGAGGCCTGAACTCTGTGCCTGGGCACTGTCCCTCAGCTCTTCAGCTCAAGGCTAGCGCTCTACCACTTGAGCCACAGCACCACTTCCGGCTTTTTTCTTTTTGCTTATGTGGTGCTGAGGAATTGAACCCAGGGCGTCAGGCATGCAAGGCAAGCGCTCTACCACTGAGCCACCTTCCCAGCCCTGACCTTGTTGTCTTTAAAGATGGTGATCTTCCCCTTCCCCCACAGTGCAACAAAGTTACCCAGACCTGAATTCAAATCCCAGCTCTGGCAATAAAAAGGCGTGAATTCTGAGCGAGGGTGCTTCATTCATAATTTTTTATTTATTTATGTTTTTTTTTTGGCAAACCCAGGCCTTGAACTCAAGTCGAGGCAACACTGCCTTTAATGCAATCATCCTAGACTTTAGCCTCTGGACCTACAGATCATCCTTGGATCCTAGGAGCCCCAGGCTTGCAGGAAAAAAAAAAAAAAAAAAAACGACCAGAAGGGGAAAAAAGCAGCAGGAATTTCCACCTCGTGCTTGTACGTTTATTTTCCTTTGCATAGTGACCATGTTGGTCTGAACCCAGCGGCCTACAGAGTGAAGGTGACCTGGCATGGTTGAAGGCCTGCTGGCTATCGGGGAAGTCACAGCCAACCGTGCAACGGAGGGCATGGGTTTGAATCCGGGTCAGCCCCCCTACATTGTGGGAATGGTGGAAGATCCTGAAGTACATCTTTCCGGACCTAGGAAGTGTGGAATGTGATCATCTCATCCTTGAATTAGTAGTTCCGGCAGGATGAGAGTAGGAAATGATAAGCAAGACTCATGGGGTATCCATTATTTTTTATGAAGAGTTGATGAAGTGTGACAATAATCATCACAGTCAAGAAATGGAGGCATTGGGGAAGATCTGAGAATAGGTAGTCACATGGTAAATTGGATTCCATCACAGGTCGCCATGTCTCCTACTCTATTCAAATATGTACTTATTTGCATACTACCTTCAGCTTATAAATGGACAACAATTGTGCTCCCCATCACTCCGGGCCTTGATCTCAGGTCCTGGGAATGGCCTAGATCCTTAGTGGCTCACAGGCTGGTGTGCTCACATGGACCCATTCACCTATTGGGCCTGCTAGGCGCCAAGTTCAGATACCAGCAGTGCTAAAAGATTCATCCTGATGTCTGAAGCCAATCATTGCACCTGTTTTCCTTTCCTGTGCGAGTCCTGGGTCTCCTCTAAGATGGAAAATGCATGAGCTACCCTGTGACCATAGGAATAGGTTTTCATCCATGCCAGCCCCGTTATACCTGTCATCATATACTCAAGAACATATACAATACATCCATGAATAACACACAAAATGGAGAGGATAACTATCCTCAATGCAGGAGGAAGTCCACACATGGATGTGAATAGAAATCCCATGTTTCAATGATGCATTGAGGATTATTGTGGTCTCCCTAGGGCTAGATCTCAGTTCCTGGGAAAGGCCCAGCTCCTTAGTGGTTCACAGGCTGGTGTGCTCACATGGATCCATTGGGCAGTTGGGCCTCCTAGGCCCCAAGTTCGAATCCCAGCTCTGCCAAAAATTCACCCTGATGTGAGAAACCAGTCGTTGCACCTGTTCTTCTGTGCTGTGCAAGTTCTGGGTCTCAGCTACGATGAAGAATGCATAGGCAACTCTCTACTCATGGGAATCAGTTGTCATCCAGGGCAGCACAGATATACCTATTACCATACTCAATAAAATACACAATACATCTATGAATAAGATTCAAAATTAAAGAAAAACTACCTTGAAGGCAAGATGCATACCACCCCAGTATGGAAGTAGAGATCCTATGTTTAAAAGAGGTGGGCTTGTTATTTTGTCCAGTGCTGGGGCTTCAAATCAGGCCCTGGACCAGGCCTGACATTCTAGTCTTCAAGGATGGTGAGCTTCCCCTTTCCCCACAGTGCAATGGGGTTACCCAGATTTGAGTTCAAATCCCAGCACTGACAAAAGTTTCATCCTGATGTCAGAAGCCAGTCTTTGCACCTGTTTTCCTCTCATGTGGAAGTCCTTGGTCTCAGCTAGGATGGAGAATGAATGCATAGGCAACTCTGTAACCATGTGAAAAGGTTGCCATCCATGTCAGCACAGTTATATCTGTCACCATACTCAGTAAAATACACAATACCTCCATGAATTAGACACAAGTTAAGGAGAAGTGCGCCGAACACAAGATGCTATCTACACCAATATGTTAATACAGATCTTGTTTCAATTATAAATTTATGCCTATCCTGGCTCTCCCTGGGGCTCGATGTCAGGTCCTGGGAATGGCCTAACTCCTCAGCTGCTCACAGGCCAGTGTCCTCCCCTTGACCCTTTTACCAATTGGGACTGCTAGGCTTTGAGTTCAAATCCCAACTCTGCCAAAACATGAATGCTTCTTTCAGAAGCCCATTGTTGCACCTGTTTTCCTGTGCTGTGAAGTCCTGGGTCTCAGCTAGGACACAGTATGCTATATAGGCAACTCTATACACATTGGAATAGATTGCCATCCATATCAGCAAAGTTATATCTGTCATGATCTGCAATAAAATACAAAATGCATCCCTGATTAAGACACAAAATAAAGAGAATAACTACACTGAATGCATGATGCATTCCACACATGTAAGTAAATAGAGATCATCTCTGTAAATTATGAATTTATAACAATAATGGCCCCCACCAGGGCTCAATCTCAGG
This sequence comes from Dipodomys spectabilis, assembly GCF_019054845.1. Classification (NCBI taxonomy): domain Eukaryota; kingdom Metazoa; phylum Chordata; class Mammalia; order Rodentia; family Heteromyidae; genus Dipodomys; species Dipodomys spectabilis. The sequence continues at coordinate 559,639 of NW_024871204.1, read as the reverse complement.
ACCCGGGATGGACCTAACCCTCTATTGGCTCAGAGGCTGGTGTACTCACCATAACCCATTCTTTGGTTTTCTAGGCCTTGAGTTCAAATCCCAGCACTGTCAAAAGATGAATACTGATGTGAGAAGCCAAGTGATCCTCCTCTTTTCCTTTGCTGTGAAAGTCCTGCTTCTCAGCTAGGAATGGAGCATGCTATATAGGCAACTTTATAGCCATGTGAACAGGTTGACATCCATGTCCCCACAGTTATACCTGTGACCATACTCAGTAAAATACACATTACTTCCATGAATTAGACACAAATTAAGGAGAAGTGCACTGACCTCAAGATGCTGTCCACACATGTATATAAATAGAGGTCCTATGTTTAAATTATGAATTTATGCCTATCCGGGCCCTCCCTGGTGCTCAATGTCAAGTCCTGGAAACGGTCTAGCTCCTCAGTTGCTCACAGGCCAGTGTCCTCACCTTGACCCTTTCGCCAAATGGGCCTGCTAGGTTCTGAGTTCAAATCACAACACTGCCAAAACATGAATCCTGATGTGAGCAGTACATCAGTTCACCTTCTTTCCGGCCCTGTGAAAGTCCTGGGTCTCATCTAGGATGGACAAGGCATAGGCAACTCTATAGACATGTGAATAGGTTGTCATGCATGTCAGCACATTTATATCTGTCATCATACACAATAAAATACAAAATGCATCTCTAATACACAGAATAAAATAAATAACTACACTGAAAACATGATGCATTTCACACATGTATGTAAATAGAGATCCTATGTGTAAAATAGGTGGGCATATGATTTTTGCTAGTGTTGGGGCTTCAATTCAGGCACTGAGAGCAGGCCTGAACTTGTACTCTTCAAGAATGGTGATCTTCCCCTTCCCCCACAGTGCAACAGAGTTACCCAGACCTGAGTTCAAATCCCAGCTAAGGCAGTAAAATGGGGTGAATTCGGAGCTAGGGTTCTTCCTTCACAATTTTTTTTAACAGACTCAGAGCTTGAACTCAAGTCGTGGCAACTCTGCTTCAGTTCCAATCATCCTGGGCTGCAGCCTCTGGACCTACAACTCATCGCATCCTAGGACCCCAGGGCTTGCAGGGAAAAAAAGCAGCGAAGGGGAAAAAAAAGTGGCAGGAAGTTCGATCTGGCGCTTTTTATGTTCATTTTCCTTTGCATGGTGACCATGCTGGGTCCGAACTCAGCGGCCTGCAGAGTGAAGGTGACCTGGGCTTCAGTTCAGGCCCTGGGAGCAGACCTGACCTTGTAGTCTTCAAGAATGGTGAGCTTCCCCTTCACCCACTGTGCTATAGTGTTACCCAGATCTGAGTTGGAATCCCAGCTGTGGCAGAAAAAATGGTGCTAATTCTGGGCTAAGGTGGTTTATTATTTATTATTTTTATTTTATTTTATTTTTTGCCAACCAAGGGATTTGAACTCAGTTCATGGCAACTCTGCCTCAGCTTCGATCACTTTAGGCTGGTGGGCTGCCATGGGCGCATAGCCGATCCTGTGATCCTAGGCCCTGAAGCCTTGCAGGAGATAAAAAAAAAAAAAAAAAAAAAAAAAAACCACACTGGAAAATAGCTGCGGGATGGATTTTTTACATTTTATTCCTTTGCATGGTGACCAACCTGGGTCTGAATGACAAAGCTACAAGTTTACTTCACTTAGCATTGGCCAAGGCTAGCGGGCTATCGTGGAAGCCACAGGCCCTTATGTCATCGAAGGCCCTAATATTGAATCCTGGTCCTTACACCTACCAGTGGGGAGATTTCCCAAGAGACTTGTTCCTATGCACGGGAATAACGATGGAATGTTTGCAAACTCATGAATGTATAAGTTTCTGCGGGCATCGGTCCAATCTAAAATGGGATGCAATGATCCTAGGAAGCTGATTGATCTTAATGAATGGTTTATTAAGCATGAAAACTATACTACTCCTTCAATGGCAGCATAATAATACATAAGAGTTGGTAGGAATGTAGTTGATGTCATTGAATCCTAAGTAGATGTCTCTGGAATTCTATACAAATATATATTTATTGGTATACTGCCACCTGCCTATCCATGTATGGCTATTTTGTCCACCCTTGTGGCTCAATCTCAGGGTCTGGGAACTGTCTGGAAGCTTCTTTGGCTAGAGGTTGCCGTGTTGAATTAGGTCTGATAGGCCCTGAGTTCAGATCCCAGCACTGCAAACAATTGGATTGTGGAATAAGAAGACAAGTGTGACACCTGTTTTCCTTTTCTCTGAGAGTCCTGGGTGTCAGACATGATGGAGAACACGTCTACAAATTTAGATACTATGAGATGGGATGCCATCAGTATAATAAATGGAATGCATATCATCACAGTCAATAAATGGTAAATAATTGAATAAAACAAAAATGCAATCAATAACCACAACTAACAGGATATGGACTGAACATCTGTGGTAAATACAAATACTATCTTTACAATAAATATAAATAGTATGTTTTCCAGGGCTGAGGCTTGAATTCAGGCCTAGGGACCAGGCCCAAATTTATTGTCTTCAAGCATGGTGAGCTTCCCCTTCGTGCACAGTGCTACAGAGTTACCCAGACCCTGAGTTCAAATCCAAAGCCTAGTAGAAGAAAAAAGCGTGAATTGCAAGCCAAGGAGCTAATTTATTTATTTATTTATTTTTGCGAAGCAAGGTCTTGAACTCAGGTCATGGCAACTCTGCCTCAGCTTCCATCATCCTAGGCTGGGGTGCAGCCACTGGAGCCACAGCCAATCCTGGAATCCTAGATCTCCAAGCCTTGCAAGTGGAAAAAATATGCACAGAAAAAAAGTGGCAGAGCCGGGGGCAGGTGGCTCACAACTGAAATCCAAGCTACAGAGGAGGCTGAGATCTGAGTATCGTAGTTCAAAGCTAGCCCGGGAAAGAAAGTACGTTAGAATCTTATCTCCAATAAACCACTAGAAATCCGGAAGTAACACTGTGACTCAAGCGGTAGAGTGTTCGCCTTGAGCTGAAGAGCACAGGGACAGTACCCAGGCCCAGAATTCAAGCCCTATGACCTACCAAAGAAAAAAATGTTGCATGATTGCACTTTTACATTTCCTTCCTTTGCACTATGAGCATCTGGATCTGAATGACAGGGCTCCAAAGGGTGCTTCATCTTGCATTGCTGAAGGCTAGCAGGCTATTGAGGAAGCCATAATCCCTCACAGGAACATAGGTCTAGATTTCGAATCCCAGTCATGCCACTTCCAAATAGTGGAAGATCTTAAGAGACTCGTTCTCATCCATAGGAATAATGATGGAATGTTATCAATGTCACAATTGAATGAGCTAATCGTGAATGCTACTCATATAAAATTAGACATCATAATTTCAGTAGACTGATATAATAATTTCAGTACCTTGATTTACTTAATAGTTTGTTAAGGATGAAAAAAATACTATTAATTACATAGAGGCATAATAAATACCCAAGAATTGGTAGAAATGTAGTCTATATAACTGAATAATGTGTAGACACTTCTGGCACTCTATAAAGATATATATTTATTAGCATAATACCATCTACATGTCAATTTGTTCTTATTTTGTCAACCCTAGGGGCTTGATCTCAGACCCTGGGAACTGCCTGTCAGCTCAGTTTGCCCCAGGATGGCGTTCTGATATTCACCCATTAAGGAATTTGGCCTTGTAGGCTTTGAGTTCAGACACCAACACTCCCAAACAATGAATCATAGAGTAAGAAGCTGATGGTGACACATTTTCTTTTTCTGTGAAATTCCTGGGTGTCAGGTATGAAGTGGAATACATATGCAGACCTATATCCTATGTAATCAATGTAATCAATGTAATCAATATTCTATGTGCCATAATACTCAATAAAATAAATGGCCAATACGTGAATAAAACAAAAAATAAAATGAATAACTACACTGAATGCAATAAAGAGTCAACATATGTATGTAAACATAAATAATGTATATAAAATATACATGAAAAAGATGTTTTCTAGTGCTGGGGATCGATTTCAGGCCTAAGGAACAGACTTGAATTTCTTGACTTCACGGGGGTGAGCTTCCCCTTCCCACACAGTGCAACAGAGTTACCCAGACCATGAGTTCCAATCCCAGTCCTTTCAGAAAAAATGGCACCTTCATACAATGTGACACCCAATTCTTAGATATTTCATTATGCCTCCATTTAATGAATATGATTGTTTAAATGCTTCATAAAGTGTTAGTTTAAAATTGATTAGAGTCCTAGGATATAATTGTGTATTATTTTATCCTAGAATCGTTCAAGAACTGCCCATTCAATCATGACATATATCGCATTCCATTGGTATTCATATGGATAGGAATAAGTTTCTTAGGATCTCCTGCCATTTGGAGGTGGCAGGAACAGGATTCAAACTGTGGGCTCCAGCTTCCACCATTTAATCCTCAGGATAGGGAACTCACAAGTCTGCCCAAGAACATCAGCAATACCAATGATTAGGCAGGCACCCGTGGCTCTCAGTAGTTCTCCTTAATACTTACAAGTCTGTGATAGGAGGATCATGGTCAAAGTCACCCTTGTCCAACTTCAGTGCCATCAAAGTCAGAAGTACAGTCGTGTGGCTCCAGAGGTTGAGGGCTAGCCTTGAGCAAAAGCAGCTCAAGGACTGTGCCCAGATCCAGAGTTAAAGGTCCAGGACTGGCAACAAACAGACATACAGAACAATCTGTGCAGCCATCCAGCTAAAGCAGGTCACCTTCGTTTCCCCAGCAGGATTGGACAGAGTTTCCTTGGAAAGCAGCTGCTCTCATCTTGACTCCACCCATTCTGCCTGCATCACAGTATTCTGGTCACATCTGCATTCTTTCATGGTTCTTTCTGAACAATGGGATACAAGAATGGAGGCCACACCCAAATTCCATGCTGCCCAGAAGGACCAGGATTCCCTCTGTTGGTTGACACCACTACCAGCAGTTGAGGAAAGTAGAGGTGGCTAAGTGGTGAGCAAGAGACTCCAGGTGACTTTGGAGTAGAGTACGAAATTGACATCCTAATCAGTGAGTGGGAGAAGACAGGGTTTCCCAGAGCCTGGGAACGTGGCCAGCCCATCTTTCCCATCCTAGCGCTCAGATGTCTGAAACAAGACTCCATGAGAAAGCTGTGGGGATGAAACTGCCCCCAGAACACCGGTAGAAGAATCCTCCTGACAGATCTGCAACATTCAAGAAAACAAAGAACATGAAAAAGGGAAGGGTCCCCGCCAAAGGTGATGCCCATCACTGGCCTCCCGTGCCTTTGGACACAGTCACAGCCACGAGGTTCCAGAGTGTCAATGGTCCTGATACCACCAAGGATCTGCAGAGGTGCTACTGACACGTGGTGCCCACCCTGGATCCCAGCAAAAGAAGAAACCAGGCACTCTATGCCAAGATCCAACCACTGAAGCAGGAAAAGTCAGACCTGCAGGATCAATGGAAGAAAAAGAGGCAGAAGATAGCCCAGGTGCATGCAGCACCTAAAATGGAGCTAGAGATCCACAAGGCACCCATACAGAGTTTGATTTCCGCAGAAGGCAATTTACAATGTGGACCCGCCTGCATGCAGCAGGTGGCCAATGACACAGAAAGGGAGCACGAAGCTCTCACCAGCTGCCTGCAGGCCGCAGAGCAGTGCATGGTAGAGCTGGAGATGTCGGCTTCTGTGGTTACTGATCACAGAATGAGACTGAAATGTTCTTTGAACAGCTGCATGTGGTGACCCTTCTGCTCAAGGAAGGCGAGAAGCTTCGATGACCTGGAGCAAGTGAACTCAAAGTTACAGGAGAAGCTGGATGTGCTCTGGACAATAGGGAGAAAGGAATCTGCAAGTTCCAACAAGCACTGGTGGGGCATGAAGAATTGAAGAGACTACTAGACAACGTGAGCTGACTGGTGAGCACAGCGAATCTAGAGAGACACCTTCACAGAAGACCTGAGCATTGAGAGGACCACGTGGAAGGAGGAGGCCCGGCAGCTGACCCAGAAGGTAAAAAGACTGACAGAGGAGAAGGAGCGAGGGTCGAGGCAGGTGTTCGGCCTAGAGAATACTGGAAGAACCATGGCCCATCTCAGGCTGAGTGGCAGTTCCAGGCCCAGGCCTACTGCACAAAGATGGAGTTGAAAAACCTGGAGGAATAACTTCACATCCAGATCTAGGAAAACCAGAGGCTCCATCTCCAGAACGCAGAGCAGCAGGAGCAATTGTGCAGACTGGAGGAGAAGGCCAAGGATTGGCAGGAGATCCCCGAGACCCCATGATGTGCATATGTGTGTGACAGACAGCTGGAGGAACAGCTGGCCCTGCTGTGGGAGGCTCTCCACAGGGTGATCAGTGAGGAGAAGGAGCTCGCCAGCATCCTAGACACAGCAGCAGGTGAAGAAACACCTGTGGGAACAGCTGGTACACACAGAGGAGAAGAGAGAGGAATGGAAAGAAGTGGCTGAGAGAGAAAGAAAGCCAAGCATCTCAGGATCAGCAGGAGCAGTCCCTGGCCCCGCTGCAGGAGCTCAGAGCCATCTATGAGCGGCACATCACCACCAATTAGCGGCTTAGCTCCGAGAAGGAGTCCCTGCAGCAGCACATAGAGAGGCAGACCCAACTCCTGGAACAGCTGAATAAAGTGCACAGCCCGACCAACTGAGGAAACCAGGTGGTGCCCTCAAAGTGGCAGGACACTCTCAAGTGCCTGAAAGTAATCAGACCACAGGAGGAGCGGCTGCAGGCCCAGCTGAGCTTCCTGGTGTTCCTTGGGAAAGGGGAAGTCTAAAACCCTGGAGAAGCAAAAGGAGAGGAGTCGACTCCCCACCAAATGACCATTGCAGAGGATGGAGACATTCCCCAAACTGAGAGGGACATGGATTTGTGAGCACTCTTAGTGGCTGAAATCCACAGGGGGAAACTCCTGCACCAGGAGTGGCAGGCCTGCTGCAGGCACCAGGTTCACTTGGCAGCTCAGTGCCAGAGAAAGCTTGAGCCACAAGCACTCCATCCCATGAGCTGGCACCACAGCTGTGTGGGGATGGGAAACGGGACACGTGGGCGTCTGAGAAGAAATTATACTTTGTCCATGACCTGCCTAATAAAATGGACTTCCATAGTCCAGCGGGTGATCTTCAACATAGATGCAGCCAGCTGTCGGCACAGATCGCACTGTTGAGGAGTCCCTCATGGCATGTAAAGAGCAGATGTTCATTCTGGCTGAGCTCTATCAGAAGAAACCTGAGCGTGTGTACCAGCTGTCCTAGGAGAAGATGGAGAAATGGAGAGGGCTGTGGGAGCCATTGTCACTCCTCACAGGGGAAGACATGGACAACGGGCTCCTGATGCCAGCACAGGCTGAGTCTACTGTCACTGCCGCCGCTTTGGATGACTCCAGGCTCCAGGGCGGGCGAAATGAGGGAGGAGAAGAAAGGTTTTAAAGAATTGCCACTTCAACACAGTGTGGAAACTACCAGAAGGGAGATCAAGATTCCCAACCCCATAGAGGACTCCCCCACAAAGCACATCCTGCCGCAGCTGCCCCACATCCAGAGCTACCCACAGCTCATGGGCTCAGTTGAGGAACAGTCCCTCCCTTTCTTCTGTAGACTGATGTAGATGATGACTACGTGACATGATGATTCTCCAAAGCCTCAGCAGCCACCATAAGTAGGTGGCCAGGTGGCCTTCTCTCAGGCCTCCATCTGCTGGGCCATGGAAAGGGTAAACTGCGGGTTGGGTAGGCCAAAGGCTGCTGGGAGGTGGCCCATATTCAAGGGACATCTATTGGTGGCCAGGGAAGAGGCCCATGCTATGCTTATCACAAAGAAGAAATTGTTTTCAAAGGCAAAACAAGCCTTCAATAAAGATTGTTCTTCCAGTCCTGGAGCTTGAACTCAGGTTCCTGAGCTCTTTGTCTCATGGCTAGCACTCTACCACTTGAGCCACAGGGCCACTTCTTGTTTTCTGATGGTTCATCGATGATAAGAGTCTCACACACTTTCCTGCCCAGGCTGGCTTTGAACCATGATCCTCCAGATCTCAGCTTCCAGATTAGCTAGAATGATAGGCATGAGCCACCAGTGCCCAGCTTTTGATACCTTTTGAAGGCATCTTGGCGAGTCTGTAAAAGGAGACCTAAAGGGCCTGGATAGACCTTGACCCAGTCAAGGAGCTGGGTGGGGGAAGGCTGACCTTCTAGCCATTCTGTTCCCCAAAATTAAAAATGCCAGGTGGTGTTGGATGCATCAAACACCTAGGCCAATAGCCACCAGACTCAGTGGGGAAAAGGTAGAGAATACCCAAAGATTTCAGTGTAGAAATCCTTGATTTTGCATGCATATGGTGTGTGTGCGTGTGTGTGTGTGTGCGTGTGTGTGTGTGTGTGTGTGTGTGTGTGTGTGTGTGTGAACTCAGGGCCAAGGCTCTATCCCTGAGTTTTCTTGCTCAAGACTAGTGCTCTGCCACTTGTGCTTTTCAATGGTTAATTGTAGGTAAGTCTCAAGGACTTTCCTGTCCAGGGTGGCTTCAAAGCGTGATGGGAGCCCCAGGGAAACAAGATTAAATACAACTGATACAATCCTTATGGTGGACAAATCCTGCCTCCTGGTGGAACATGCATCCCTCTGCCATCATGGAGGACTATCGTCCTCTAGAGTTCAATTTGGGAAAGTGACCAGGGCCAACCTGACTTTCGCTCACCCTGAGTGATGATTCCAGAGCAGATCTGTTTCACCTTAGGCCAAGAGAGCTCCAGTAGGCCCTGCTCCTAGGGGCACAAGGAAGTGAGAAGTCAGCTCCAGGGCCAGCTAGGAGCCTTTGCCCATGGACACCCCAACTTGGCCTTCCTGATTACCATAAGACCTGTCAAAGAACAACCCAAAAAAAAAACAAACCAAAATTGGATCTGTGAATCAAAGTGGTAGAGTTCTAGCATTGAACCAAAGAGCTCAGGGACAGGGGCCCCAAGCTTTGAGTTCAAGACCCCCAGCTGACCTTCCCCCATAAAACACACATTAGCTAAATGTGAACTAGTAGGATTTGTGAAGTGTTTCTGAAGAATGATGATACTGCAGAAAGTACCCGAATTCTAATGACAACTGAACTTGTGACATACAGGTATGTGCTGAGTCCTTCACAAGGTGCTGTTTTCTGAGTCCTTCCCACATAGGGTGTTTTTTCTGAGTCTTCAAAAACCATTCTGTGTGCTGAGTCATCCCAAAGGGTGCTATGTTCTGAGTCCTTGAGAAGAGTAGGCTGTGCTGGATTTTTCAAAGGGTGCTGTGTGCTGAGTCCATTACACAATGTACTTTATGCTGAGTCCTTCAAAAGTGTGGGATGCTAATTCATCCCAAATGGTGTTATGTGCTGACCGCTTGAGAAGGGAGGGACAGGTGAATTTTTCAATGGGTGCTGTGGGCCCATTCCTTTACACAGGGTACTTTTGCTGAGTGCTTCAAAGAGGGCTGTGTGCTGAGTTATCTCAATGGGTGCAATGTGCTGCATCCTTGAGAAGAGAGGATGAGGTGAGTGCTATGTGCCGAGTCCTGTAGACAGTGATCTGTACTGTCTTTCAAATAGCGGTGTGTGTTGAGTTCTTCCACAAGGTGGTATGTGCTGAGTCCTTCAAAACTGTGCTATGTGCTGAGTTTTTCAAAGGGTGCTGTGCACTGACTGTTTTACACAGGGTGCTACATACTCAGCCCTTCAAAGGGTAGTGTGTATGGAGACTTAACACAGGATTCTATATGCTGAGTCCTGGGAAAGGGTGCTACGTGCTGAGTTTTTCAAAGTGTGCCATGCACTGAGTCCTATACACTGCATGCTATGGATTCCCTCCTTCAGCGGGTGCTGTGTGCTGAGTCATCCCAAAGGCTATTTTATGCTAAGTCCTTCAAAGGGCACATTGTGCTGAGTCTTTTACTCAGGGTGCTTTGTGATGTTTTTTGAAGTATGCTGTGTGCTGAGTCATCCAAAAGGGTGCTATGTTCTGAGTCCTTGAGAGGTAGTTTTCCCCAACAATCTCTCTCAGTCTCTCTGTCTCTCAGTCTCTCTGTCTCTGTCTCTGTCTCTGTCTCTCTCTGTCTTTCTGTCTCTCTCTCTCTCTCTCTCACTGGGTCACTGTGCATGTGCTTGATATGTGGAGTGGAGAGGCTTGGAGGAGAGTCTCCTCTTGTTGTGGGGCTGAGGGGAGATTCGATCCCCTGAGCAAGTGCTAGGGTTGGTGGGGAGTGCTGAGTTGAAGTGAGGCTGTAATTCCCATGGCCTGGAAGCCTTAGGGCCCAGTCAGGGCTGCTCTTGTGGGCAAGGGTAGGGGGCAGAGCCAAGGGGACGAGGGGACTGGGTCGAGGGGAGGAGGAGGCAGGGCTCAGGGGCCTCACTGTGGAGGCAGCAGTGGCCAGGATCTCACAGGGGCAGGTGCACATACACAAAGGGTGTGAGGCGGCCCGCGAGAGAAGTGGAGGTAGAGAGAGAGAGCAGAGAGTAGCTAGACAGGCACGAGGGGAAGTGGCTTCACATGCTCTGTTTGTGGATCAATAGAAAAATAGCCAAAATGAGAAAAAGGCAACAAATGTACAGCCAAGAAGAATATAGTTAGAATAAAGGTAGAGGCAATAAAGGTGCAGGGAAATGTATAGGAAGCCTTGAACCAACACCCCCTTCCTGCAGGCATGCTTCCATGAAGCTTATGCTTTGTCTGGCATGATCTCTCATGCAGATTCAGCAGGAGGTGTCATGGAAATTCTTCCTTTTTTATTTTTTTATTGAAGATCATGAATGTCTTGGTTCACAGAAGAGACAAATCTAAAGATCATCCGGAAAATGACTGGAAATATAAGAATAAGAATTGGGAGAATTGATCTGACAATGGCAATTATAATTATTACATGAATCCAATCCAGAGGATTGAGGGCCTCCACGTTATGCTTAAATAACACTGCCAAAGATTGTAAATTTTTTACATCTGAATGAGCTTTACTAACTGCTGTAATTTTGTCCTGTAAAACCTCCATAACATTAGAGATATCTTTATCTATCCAAACTCCTAACAAATGATTTTTGGTGGCATTCCAATTAAAAGAAAAGTTATATTTTAGAGCAGTAACACAGATATATTTAAAACTAGCCTGACATTTACCTAAGAGTTGTGTTTTTAAATTTTGGACTTCCTGACCTATAGACAGAACCACTTCCTCCAGAGCATTTATTTTCATTTCTAACTTTTTATCTATAATTTATTGTTTTACTAGGGCTAATGAAATATTTTTGCTTAAATCAGTAACAAAACGAGCAGTGTTTACTTCATTTATTAAGGCTGCTGTAGAAATCACTAAAGAGCTAATTATTGTTATTAAAGCACTTATTCCTAAAATCAAGGCCGCAACAAAGCATTCTGGCTGCAATATAATATCCAGAGATTTCAACATTTGTAAAGCAGAATTTTTAAACCAAGGGTCATTTTATAGATCTACACGTAACATTACATACGAAGGTCTTTTTAAAATAAAAATTACAGAATATGTTTTACCCAGAGAAGAAGTAAAACAATTAGTAAAAATAAAATCTTTACAGCTAATATAATAAGATTTTCCTTGATTAATAATGATTAAATTATCTAGTTTTCCAGCTAAAATTCCCATAGGATAACCCACACATGCTCTTACCCCAATTGCAGTACTCTTAGTTTCCTTGGGCTTTTTCAGTAAAATCATGGTTTTTGCTGCAAAAATTCTGAACAAATCCAGCTGAATGCCCGTTTTATTGTGAAAGGGACAGTGACTAACCAAAATGGAAGCCACCCACCCGGGAGCGAGCCATCTTTTCAGGGGTTCCCCGTGCGTATCAGGAGCATAGCCATTCAACTTTGATGAATTATGTTTTAAGTAGCAGGCATAATCATAATCGGGGTTAGCAATGGAAAAATCAAAAATACTATCTGGTGCCCAATAGGATTATAAAAAAGAGGCCTTTTGAAATCCACATTCCCACCATTTTGGTGAGGTAATTAATGCATCCCCAAACTGATCCTTGTCATGATATTTTCGTAGGCAGTTACCTAAATGTATATTACTCTTGGGAATGAAAAAGGATTCATTATAAGTATGAAAGTCTAATGTCATCATGCCAATTCCCACATCAATCTTTTTTTGAACTTTTTATCATTGGATTGATCAAGGGCATCAGTCAAAAAAGTTCTATAGTTTATAGGCAAACACCCAGGGAGATTTTCTCCTGATAGCGTTATACAAATTGGAGTGGTATCTGTCATTCCTTCATAATTAATTGTTTGAGAAGTCATATGAGAATTAGAATAGTCCTCCAAAACCCCTAGCAGGTCACTATTATTTGTCATTACTTAAATCTTCATCCCTCCCATCGCACGGGATATAGAAGAGGAGGATTAGGAACATATGCCCTGTATTGTTCTCCTGAAACAGACACTGACTGCATAGCAATAATGGCAAGCATAGGAAGAAACATATTTTCAACTGTGATAGTCTTTACCGTAGAAACCACAATCTCCTCCGCAGAATGGGTGATCTTCTTAATTTGTTACCAGGTTGGTGGTTGAGCTTTTTTTGTTGTCTTTGCCTGTTGAGGAGAAAGGTGAAGACTTTTGAGCTTCTGCATCGTTTTCTTCATTTGCATCTTCTGTTTTTGTTTTTGTTTTTTTGTTTTTTTTTTGTTTTTTTTTTTGCTGGGTTTCTCTTATCTTTGTAGAGGCACACGAGTCGGTTGAGATTCCAGATGGGTGACTCGGCATCCTGTGGAAACACACATGTATACCCTCTTCCCGAGGTGATTAATACATCAGGCCCTTTCCAGGTGCCTGTGAGCAAATCTTTCCTTTTAACTTTTGGCTGAACTTTAAATCCAATTTCGCTCCAATGTTTTTGCATAAGTGTAAGTTTTTGTTCATTAGTATTAAGGTGATTAATTACAAATAAAGCATGATGGTTTCTCTAGTTAATAAGTCAGCCATCATATTTCCAAATGAAAGAGGTGGGAAACCGCCATCTATTCCCTATAATGTAAGCTGGACCAAACTCAGTCATAACTGTTGTGGTAATCTTTCTTTTCCTTTTATTATCAGAGGTCCCTTTTTCTATAACTCTCTGTGCTTTTGGGATAACTCCTTCTGGTTTAGATTAATTCATTAATTCTGCCTATTGTAACATATCTGGAAATTTTATATTTCTATATTTACTATGAGGGAGCCGTAAAACTGCTTTTGAAGTTGCAGGAGTTTCTGGAGGCAGCTTCCCATCAGATGATATATTGATTAGGGAATTGTCCACATCTAATCTTTGGTCCTAGTCTTTATTATATAGAGAAGCCGTCTCTATTGGACTGGAAAGAAACAACATGCTCTGTTTACGGATCAATAGAAAAATAGCCAAAACAAGAATAAAGGCAGCAAATGTACAGCCAAGAAGAATATAGTAAGAATAAAGGTAGAGGCAATAAAGGTGCAGCCAAGTGTATAGGAAGCCTTGAACCAGCACCCCCTTCTGCAGGCATGCTTCCATGAAGCTTATGCTTTGCCTGGCATGATCTCTCAAGGAGACTCAGCAGGAGGTAATGTGGCAAATGGGGTCTGCTCTTAATCATGCAATAGGTGTGGGGTAATGAAACAGAACATGGTTCTCTTTCATCATTACCCAATCTCCATGATGAAGGGAATCCTTCACTCTATTCAGTTTTGCAGCTGGGGAAAATGAGGCATGGAGAAGCCAGGTGATCTACTCATGACCCCCAGTGCCCAGGAAGCTTGGCCTGACTTCTCTGCCATGCTCCCTAGGACAGTGGGTGCTATGCAGTCCACTTCTTATGGTGGGAAGTCCACTGCTTGTCAGTCGTGGGGCTTGAACTCTGGGCCAGGGCACTGTACCCAAGCTCCTCAGATCAAGGCTAGTGCTCTACCACATGAGCCACAGAATCACTTCCGGTTTTCTGGTGGTTCTTTGAGGATAAGATTCTCACAGACATTCCTGCCTGGGCCAGCTCTGAACCATGATCTTCATATCTCAGCCTCCTGTGTAATTAGGATTATAGGCCTGAGCCACCGGCACCCGGCATAAGTGTAATTTTGTCCTTATTTATCTCTCTGTCTCTCTCTCACACAGGAACTGGTTGAATGGGTGTTGGAGGAGGTGGCCCAGCATCCCTATCTGACTGGAACCCAAGGTGGTCCTCTCATTCTGGTTGTGGGCTGTGGGTCAGGAGCTGTGTCGGTCACCCTGTTGAACCAGCTTCATGAGGTAAGCCCCTCTGTGCACTGTCTGGACCATGATGGTTATGCATTGTCCATCCCATCAGTCCTTCCCCAAATCCCTCTGCTAGACCATTGAAGGAAATTGGATGAGGAGGCATTGTCCCCCTGCTTAGCACTATCCTGGGCCTCTGACCTTCACCCTCACCTATCTGGTCAGACCCTGGTTATAAGACAATGAAAACACTCAGTGTCTACTATCCTTTGTTAGGGTGTGTCATTTTGGTTAGGGGGGCAGAGTGCAGAAAAAAAAAACCTAGACCTGAAACCTCCCTGGGTACGTTTGTTCTTGTGACAGAGCCCAGTCATTGCTGTGAATAAGGAGGAAGCCACCATCAGACTGACCCAGAACAATGATGAAAGATAGGAAGGCTGTTAAAGTATCAAACCCACTCATGTCTGCTTCCAACTCCCAACAATGGGGTGCAGTGTGAGTGACTCAGCCCTGGGCCTAAGGGATTATAAATGGATGGTGGCGGTCAGGAGCTGGTGGCTCCGGCCCATCATCCTGGCTATTTGGGAAGCTGAGGTCTGATGGTCGTGACTAAGAGCCAGCCCGGCCAGGAGAGTCCGTGAGATTCTTATCTCCCAAGAACAACCCCCCCCTCAAAACCCACACACAGAAAAGCCAGATTTGGTGTTGTGGCTCAAGTGGTAGATCCTCAGCCTTGAACAAAAGAAGCTCAGAGATAACCTGAATATAAGCCCTAGGACTCACAAATAATAATAAAATAAGTGAACTGTGTATACATTTTATCTGACAACCAAGACAGATGGATTCAGTCTTCACGCTGGTACCTGTAGCCAAAGATAAGGGGCTTCCCTTGATGTTCCCCAAAACTTCTCTTTCTCTCCTTTATCTGTCCAGGTTCGGTTGCAGGACATAATTCAGATCATCCCCCTGGATGTGACCTTAGGTACCCTCCCCCATTCGTCTTCCTTGGGGTGACTATTCTGGATGCACTCCCTGCTGGAAAGATGTGGTACCGGAGAGATGGGGGTAGGTATCCCCGACAGACTCCCACACACCCACACCCACACACCCACACACACCACTAGGCCTACTCAGACTAGCCTTTTCCAAAGACACTTTATCTCCTTGGATTAACTGACCTAGGAGAGGATCTTGATCCCCTGAAACTGATTACTTTAACTTGGGCTTGCTAGTTGAAAGGGGAGCAATAAAATAATAGCCATTGGTGCCCGTCAACCGGGGCTAAGGCTCACACTGTCATCCTAGCTACTTGGGAGGCTGAAATCTGAGGTTCACAGTTTGAAGCCAACCATAAGCTAGAAAGCCTGTGAGACTCTACTTTCCATGGAACCACCAAAAAGCCTGAAGTGGAGCTGTGGCTCAAGTGGTAGAGCTCCAACCTTGAGCACGAAAATTCAGAGACAGCTCCCAGATCCTGAGTTCAACCCCACACAAAGAAACGGCCCCATCTTCTTGCCCACAGACTGCCTAAGCTTCGAGGGCCCTATCTCGGAGTGTGGTACAACACCTGTCCCTGGGTGGTGTATCAGTGCCTTCAGAAATCCGGTGGTGGAGCCCTTCCCCTTTGTGCATTCTCAACCCACACTGGATGGAAGACAGGGTGTGATAAGGCCAGAAGCCTGCAGAGCAGAGAGGTTCCAGCTCTGCCAAGGTGATCAGAACGGGCTTCTTAGAGGCATCACTTGAAAAGGGGGTCTTGCTTAACAAGGAGGAGCTGACAGGAAGCACAGAGAGCAAAGTTGCAGCAGATGATGGAAAACATAGCAGAGCGTGTTCATTTCCAGCCAGGACTGTTGGTGGGAAACATGGTAGAGATGTGCAAGACTGTCTGGAGACAGGCCCGATGGGTCACAGAAGAACAGCTATGCAGGGCTGGGATTGTGTCTTAGAGGTAGAGGGCTTGCCTAGCATGCAGGAAACCCCGGGTTCGATTCCTAGGTCCTGCATACACAGAAAATGTCAGAAGTGGCACCGTGGCTCAGGTGGAAGTGCTCACCTGGAGCCAAAGAAACTCGGGGATACCACCCAGGCCCCAAGGCCAAGCCCAAGGGCTGTCAACATAAAATAGCTCTCCAAGGGTCCTTGGTGACCGGTGGATGGCTATGCCCTGTAGCTCTTAATAGATCATGCATGCTTTGTGTTTCCTTCTTTGACAGAAGTGAGCTAGACACTCCTTCTGCCCTGGAAACCCTGGACACATTATCAGCAACCCTCCCAACATCTTCCACTGGGACATGGAACAGCTGGCCCCAGAAATTCTCAGGTACTAGTTGATTGGGGCAGGGGGATACAGGGAAGGCACCAGAACTCCTAGTGGGTCTGATCTGTCCTGGACGACCAGGCCATCCATAGGAGGCAAATGGTAGCTTAGACAGGGCTAGTGATGTGGAGGGGCCCTTTAATGCCCATGGCCCCACCCAGATTCTGAGCTTCCCTTTGCTGTCCCCGAGGGAGGTAGAGGGGTGTCTAGGTGGTAACATCTAGAGGAGGACAAGCTGGAAATTCTGAAGGACAAGACACCTTAAGCTGTGTGCAGGTGGCTCACACCTGTCATCTCACACCTGTTATCCTGGCCACTCAGGAGGTTGAGATCCAGAGGATCTCATTTCCCAGACCAGGCAAGAGAGTCCCATGAGAGCCTCATCTCCAATCTGCAACTGGCAGTGGTACTGTGGCTCAAGTGGTCGAGCACTGGCCTTAAGGAAAATTAGAATTCAGGGACAGTACCGAAGCCCTGAGTTCAAACCCTGCAACCAAAATTCAAAGAAAGGAAGGAAGAAAGAAAGACACCCCTTCCTTGCTTGCAAGAGATGTTGAAGTAGTGAGGTTGCTGTGGTTGGGAGACCAGGTGCTGGCCTCACTGTACAGACATTTCTAAGAACTCCCCAGGTTTGCCCCAGTGTGAAACCACAGTAGGATGGATGGTGCCTTACCAAGAACTCTATAGGTCATGGCCTGTGGCAGGCAGGGAGTGGGTGAATGGGAGCAGGGGTGGGATATTAGGGTCAATTATATGCTCTCCATCCATGGAAGAATGGTTTTGGATGCTGGTGTAAAAGTGTGAACTGAAGGGTTGCATGTGGTTTGTGGCATGACCAGATGGGTTTCCCCTGGGTCTAAGAAGGTGGCTGAAGCCAGGCGCCGTTGGTGGCTCACACTGTGTCATCCTAGATACTCAGGAGGCTGAGATCTGATTGATGATCGTGGTTCAAAGCCAGCTTGGAAAGGAAAATCTGTGAGACTTTATCTCCAGTGAACTACCAGAAAGCCAGAAATGGCACTGTGGCTCCAGTGGTAGAGGGCCCACCTACAGCTGAAGGGCTGAGGGATTGTGCACAGGCCCAGAGTTCAAACCCCATGACAGACCAAAAATAAGGTAGCTGAGATTTCTGCATAGTCGTGTGTACATTTAGGAAATTCCAGGCTGTATTATGAGCCATTCCAGATGTGTGAGAGGCCATGAGTTTTGTCTTCAGTTGGTCTGAGGATAGTAGTACCATCTTCTTTGGGGTGGGATGTTCAGATTGCTCAGGGACTTCTGAGGCCTTGGGCTACTTGTGTGTGTGTGTGTGTGTGTGTATTTTTCCCTCTTCTTTCTCTGTCCACTTCCTGGGTGCCTGTTTGACTCTTTCTGCCTCAGATGGTGCCCCTCCTCCATGCCGACCTTGTGCTTTAGCACCCTATCAAGGTCAACAATGAGTCTTAAATTGCCAGAGGCCTGCATTTCAGCGTTACTTTGAGACCCAAGTCTGGCCTGTCCAAATCTTTGGGCACCGCCAGGGGATTCTGGGCCAGCAGGGCCGGCTGGCATAGGGTCTCCCCTGCCTCTGTGGGTCCTTAGTCATTCGATGTCCTGTTCTTTTTCTCAGCTGGGCTTCTGGCTGCATGTCCCTCTCTTTAGGCTGGCAGTGAAGTGGAGAAAAGGGGGTTTCTGGTGGCTCTGGCCAACTTGAGCTTGATATCTGACTGAAGGCTGCCCATGCAAGGAAGGTCCGGGGATACATGGGAGGTGAGGCCAAAGTGGCTTAGAAGTATCCGTTGGTGTCTAGGAAATGTCAACGTAACTTGTTGCAGGAAAGTCTATCTTCCTGCCCCAGCTTGGTCTCTCAGGTCGTTCTAGAATATTCTGGATGACCAGAATACAGAGGCACAGATTTTAGATTCTACGTACAGGGAACTGGGGCATGAGAAACTGGTATGGCCAATACCTCAATGTTCTGGGGCATTAGCCTTGACCTGGCTATGCCCCTCTTGTTAAAAGTTCTCTTAATCCAGTGCTGGCCACACACCGGCCACTTGTGGCAGTGCTATAAAAGTGGCAGGAGTGGAAGTGAGATCAAGGGGTGACCGAAATCTGGATTTATGGCCTGATTGGGGGTGAGGTGGAGGCAAAGTGTGTCTGTAAAAAAAAATCTTAGAGCTGGAACTCAGGGCCTAAGCACTTTCCCTGAGCTTCCTTTGTTCAAAGCTTAAACTGTGTCACTTGAACCACAGCTCACCTTTCATCTTTTTTAGTAGTTTACTGGAGAGAAGAGTCTCACATGCTTTCCTGCCTGGGCTGGCTTCAAGCCGCCATCCTTAGAGCTCAACATCGTAAGTAGGTAGGATTGCTGGTATGAACCATTGGGACCTCCTAAGGATGTTGTTGTGTGTGCTTTTTTGTGCATGAGTGTGTGTGTGTATTTGCGTGAGTGTGTGTGTATGTGTGTGTTCGTGCGTCTACCGAGGCTTGAACTCAGAGCCTATGTGGTATCCTTTAGCTTGTTTGCACAAGATTTGTGCTCTACCACTTGAACTACAGTACACATAAGCTCCCAGCAGCCCCTGACTGTGTCTGGGCCATGGCAGTAAGTTCCATGGGACCTGCCCCTACATCCATGCACAGGGCCACAGGACCAAGGGAAATGTCACTATGGATGCTCTTTTATAGTCGGCCCACGACTGAAGACCTTCATTGGACCTCAAGCACTGGTGAGCCCTGGAACTCCAGGGATAGCGAATGCTACAAGCACCAGCCAGCCGGCTCTGGATTCCTGAACCCACAACTCTTTCATGAGCCCAACTCAACACCCACCGGACGTGTGCCGGACAGATTTGCACTCTTATGATATCTACATGAGTAGGCTTTACCTGCCATGTCACCTTCTGCAGCTCCTGGCCCAGAACCGTGGTCTGAGACATTGATTTACTGCTCAGACCCACACTGCACCCATGACAGATTTCATTCTGATGAGCCAGACAATGACCTCCATGCCCCAAGGCTGGACACTTCCCTGATAATGTGGCTCAATCTGTAGGCAAAAGCCTCCAAATGGGCTGCTCTCAAGACTTGTAGGATACCTAGACATTGGGAGAAACTCAGGGGCCCACTGGAAAATACTCTGCTTAGAACCACTAAGTGAGATCCAAGCAGGCCAGGTGTTGGTCATGGGTTGCTGTCACCTAGCTTCAGCTTACCACTTGAGCCAGAGGGCCACTTCCAGGTTTCTGGAGTTTCAGAGTCCCCAGACTTTCCTGCCTGGGCTGGCTTTGAACCGGGACCCTCACATCTCAGGCTCCTGAGGAGCTAGGAGGACAGGCATGAGCCACCAGTGCCTGGCTGATCTGGCCTTTCACAACAGTCGACTAGGAGCTCCTGAAAGCTTTTCTTTATTTTTTTTTTGCCAGAACTGGCCTTGAACTCAGTACTGGGCTCCGGTCTCCTAACTTTTTCCTTGAGGTTGGCACTTTACCACTTGAGCCATAGCACAATTTCTGGCTTTGGGTATTTCACTGGCAAGAAGAGTCTCACTAAATTTCCTCCTCTGAGCTGGCTTTGCCCCACGATCTCTGAACCCAGTCTCCTGAGTAGCTAGGATTTACAGGAGTTGAACCACTGTTAACATTGGGCTAGAAGCTTTTCTTAAGCAAGAGTTCTTCCCTGCATTTGCCCTGACTCCTCAATGCAAAGGATGCCTGAGTGTCAGGAGCTGTGAAAAATAGGCTTCCAGCCACAAGAAATGGCTGAGGTCCATGGTGAAAAGTCAAGCTAATCTTCCCCCTGGGCCTCATTCTGGGACCCCATCCTCTTCCCTCCCAGTGACTCAAGTACAAACCTTGACCCAGACTCGCATGTCCTGCCAGATTTGTCTGAAGCCACAGAACCTCCATTCCACCCACACCACCTGCTCTACACCATACCTCAGGACCTTTGCCCATGTCGTACCTTCTGCATGAGGCTCTCTATCCTGTTTCACTCCTTAGAACTTCTGTGGAATTTTGGCACTGGTTATATCACCTGCTGGAGCAAGTCTTCCCTTCCTTTTTCCCTCAAGATATGGAAATTGTGCAGGCTAACTGGCAAATGCTCTATCTTGGTGTGTGTGTGTGTGTGTGTGTGTGTGTGTGTGTGTGTGTGTCTGTGTGTGTGTCTGTGTGTGTGTCTGTGTGTCTGTGCCAGTCTTGGGGTTTGAATTCATGGCCTGGACACTATCCCTGAGCTTTTGTGCTCAAAGCTAGCACTCTACTCCTTGAATCCCAACTCTACTTCTGGCTGTTTGGGTGTTTAATTAGACAAAATTGTTTCATATAGACTGTCCTGCTTGTAATTGTGATCCTCAGAACTCAGCCTCCTGAGTAGCTTAGATTACTGGGGTGAGCCACAAGCACCTGCCCTCTACCTCTTTCCTCTAACCTCGGCCCTCCTGAGTCCCAGAAGAATATGTCTCACCATGCTCCCTTTTATTTTTTTGCCAGTGTTGGGGCATGAACTCAAGCTATGGGCATGTTCCTTAGATTCTTTTGCTCAAGGCTAGTCACAGTGCCACGTTTGGCTTTTTCTGTTTGTGTGGTACTGAGGAATTGAAACCAGGGCTTCGTGCCTATTAGTTAAGCACTCTACCGCTAAGCCATATTTGAAGCCCAAGGCTGACTTGTAATAGGAGTTATGAGGGTAGGATTTATTGGCTTACCCTTTGGCATAGAAATCGCTGACTATTTCATAACATTGCCAAGATTTGGGACCAGTCAATGACTCGGTAATGAGGAATGATGAATGAGTGAGAGCCACCAGGCCACAGAGGCCTAGGCTCACATCCTACGGAGGGATAGAGAATATAGATCCAGAAACTTCGACCACTCCTGGAGGCAGTGGCTGGCTGCTAGGTGTCCCAATGGGACACCTCAGCTAGAACATAATGCATCCATTGCACACACCAGCCTAGGCAAAGCCTTCGGGGCTTCAGTTATTAAATGGCAGAGGGATGCTTTGTTCAAGCTGCCGGCTCATACTTAGTACTCTCTGAGGGCTTGTCCCAGCCGGCCCAGGGGCTGCTGGGCATGGGCAACCTGCTGAATGCCCATCATCCATACATCATCCATGCATACACAGAGACATGGAGTTACTGCTCCCTTTTTTTTGGGGGGGGGTGCAGGTATGGGGTTTAACTATGAGCCTAGGCCTTGTCCCTTAGCTACTTTTGCTCAGGGGAAGCACTATGCAACTTGAGCTACAGCCCCACTCATGGTGTTATTTTTTTCCTGTGATCTCTTAGAAATAAGAGTGTTGCCGACTTTCCTGCCCTGGCTGAATTCAAATTGGCATTTGCTACATCTCAGCCTCCTGAGGAGCTAGGATTACAGGCAGGAGCCGCTGACATCTGGGTTTCTTTTCTTCCTGTTGTTCTTTTTTAAATCGTGACAGTCTGAAATCTTCAAGGTGTCATTCCAATGGTTTGCATTCGAAGTAAACTACCCAGTCCTGGAGTTCAAATTCTAGGACTGCTACCCACAAATGAAGGGAGATCCTGACAAACTCATTCCTATTTTTGTGAATGCGAATGGAATGCTATAAAAGAAATAATTAAATTTGCAGTTAATGAATGATTCTATTTTAGAATGCCACACAAATATTATTGGATTTATGTCTTCCATTCTAGCACCATAGTATGATTCCCGAAATGGAAGGATATTGACTAATTTTTAATTAATGCTTTTATAAGTATTCTACCATGATACTTCATTAAATAGTGGCATAATGTAATAACTAATTATTGGTGATAGTATACATAATTGAATATCCTCACATTCCCTCTTTTTCTCTATATTATATATATATATATATATACACACACACACACACACACACACACTCACATACATATCTATCAATGTGTATATTGGGCACTACTCTGGCTTGATCTAAGCTCCTCAGAATTTCCTCACAGCTCAGTTTGCTAGAGGCTGGTGTGCTAAGACTGAGACCCCATTTATGAATTGGGCATTCTAGGCTGTGAGTTAAACTCCCAGCAAGGCCCAAAATTTATTCATGAAGTAAGAAGCCAATTTGACAAATTTTTATCTTTTCTGTGAAAGTCCTGGGTCTCAGTACGATGTATAATCCATATGCAAATATAATCTAGATGAAATGATGTAATAAATGAAGTGTTATATGTATAATACTAAATAAATAAGGGTAATAAACCTTATACGCATTAAACCCATGTATGTAAATAGATCTCATATATGAATATTATGCTGAGGCTTTAATTCCGACCCTGGGAACTGGTCTGAATTTCTTGTCTTTAAGGTCAGTGAGCTTCCCCTTCACCCACAATGCTACAGAGTTACCCAGACCCTGAGTTCAATCCCAGGCCTGCCAGAACAATGATGCAAATTGCACACCAGAGCCTTATTATTTATTTATTTACTTACTTACTTATTTGCCAAGCACAGGGCTTGAACTTAGGTCTTGGCACCTCTGCCACAGCCAACCCTGGTTTCCTAGGACCCGAGATCAAATCTCAAGGCTGGCAAAAATAATAAGGAAAAGGATAAAATTGAGAAGTTCAAGAAGGTGGTTTTACTTTTTTTTCCCTTTGAACTGTGACCATCCTGGGTCTAAATGACAAGGCCCAGAAAGTACACATGACCTTGCATTGCTGATGTTTGGTGGGCTATTAGGGAAGCCATAGCCGAAACCGGCAACTTAGACCTGGAGGTCGAATCCTGGGACTGTCACTAATGAATGGCGGCATGGTCTAAGAAATGCATCCCAATGTTACATCCGTACAAATGGAATGTTATAAAAGTAAGAATTAATTTAGTATTAGATAGCTAGCTCACTAGGTAGGTAGGTAGGTAGGTAGGTAGGTAGATGATAGATAGATAGATAGATAGATAGATAGATAGATAGATAGATAGATAGATAGATAGATAGGCGATCTGGTCTTAGACATCAGGAGGAAAGAAGGAAACAATTCCCAGTCTTGAGACCTTCTGCAGTGCTCTAGGCCACCAGCATCGCCATCACACACCACAGAGCAGGAAGACTGTCCCTATCCCACTTCTCAGGCAGCAGAAGAGCCAAGAGGGCAGAGCCAGGTTCTAACTCAGGTGCTTGGAGATAGTAGAGAAAGGGCCCTGCCTCTCCTTGGAGTGGGGATTTGCATTAATGATGTGGAGAATGAAGGAAGGAGAATGGACTGGAAGAGGTAGAAGAAGGGCCTTCAAATCTGACAGAGAGTCAAAAACCTACTTCCTAAGATCAGAGAGTAGGGTTTTTCTACTCTGTTCCTCCCCTCTCCTCCATGAAACTGGCTCTCTATTATTAACCTAAAGATACACTGAGGCTCCCTTCACCTGAGGAAAAAGGTTAATTAGTCATTGTTTGCAGAGGCTGAGAAAAGCCTGCCCCTGGTGTAACTCTAACAAATGTTTGAGGTTTCCTCTTTGCAGGCTATGCCTGGAATGAATAAAGTGGTTTTGCAGCTCACTTCCCTGTTGAGTGTGTACATTCTGCCTCCTAATCCTGCAGGCCTAGGTCTCTTCACCTAGCCAGGCTTTTGAAACTGTTTTCTGTCCTTCAAATTCAGTGTTACACTGGAGTTCTTCCTGCTAACAGGGCTAAGGCTTGGATCCTGAGAACTTCATTTGAACCCAGGATGGGTCAACAATGTTTCTTTCCTGTTTCTATAGCTTGAGAACTCTAAGAACATTTAGAGTGCAAGTAACCTCTCATCACCAAGGGAAACACACAGGAAGCTCTTGAACTTCTGACCTTTCAGAAGTGGAAGTCAGAATGTCGTAGACTTTCCTGCCCTGGCTGGCTTCACCCTGTGATCCTGAGACCTCAGTCTCCTGAGCTAGAGTTATGGGCCTGAGCTACTGGTGCTGTGCTAGGTTCAGAACTGTAATGACATTGACAATATAAGTCAAGTGCTTATCACAAAGGGCTTGGGGAGCATATTATGCCTTTCAACATTGGACCTTTCAGAACTCTGTAGGACACAAGGTTATAATGTTAGAGTCTGAGAGGCTGGTCATATGGATCTGCTATACTTGAAACTTGAGCCCTGACTCCAACTCTGATGTATATCAATGTTCATTTTCCAGAAAATATTCTCATAATTAGCAAATTGGAAAAGTACTTTGATTATCCCTCACTCTTTTTCCAGTTGTTTTTCTCATACTGAAGCCTGGGTGCTCTCCCTGCACCCTTCAGCTCAAGGTGAACACTCTACCACTTGAGCCACAGTGCCATGTGAGGTCTTTTGGTGATTCATTGGAGATAAGAGTCTAACAGGCTTTCCTTGTGTAGGCTGTCTTGGAACTGTGGTCCTCAGATCTCAGTCTCCTGAGAAGCTAGGGTTCCAAGAATTCCCCACCAGCAACTGGCCTATTGTTTTTACCAGTCCTGGGGCTTGATCTAAGGGCCTGGGTACTGTCTCTGAGCTTCTTTTTCTCAAGGCTAGCACTCTATCACTTGAGCCACTTCACAGCTTCTGGGTTTTTCTGAATATGTGGCACTGAGGATTCAAACCCTGGCATTCATGCATGCTGAGCAAGCTCTATACCACTAAGCCACATTCCCAGCCCCACCCTTAAAATTTTATCCCTCAACTTGCCTATCCTCAAGAAAAGGCTTCTGATTATAAATCATCTAAACGAATCCCTATAGTAAGTTGTCAAAAGATAACTAAGACAAAGCTCATACTTGGGAGAGACTCTAAACATGTGATGAATGTGACTAATGCCTCCATTTAATTATGTATCATGTTTCAACATTTAATATAGTATTAATGAATAACAAGTCAATGATCTGATTTATTGTGTATAATTTTATACTAGATGTACAAAACATAATAAATATTATGTGTATAATAATATTAAATACAATAAACTATAAAATGAATAAAATAAAATAAATACAAAATCAATAATTATAATAATCAATATATAATATTCATGCATATGTACATATATATTATATATTACACATGTATAGAAATAGTTTTTACATTGCAGGGCCTCAATGCAGGCCCTGGGAACTCTAGCTTGAATTTCTTTTCCTCAAGGACAGTGAGCTTCCCCTTCACCAATGGAGTAAAAGAGTTACCCGGAAATGAGCTCAAATCCCTTCAATGGCAGAAATACTGGCTCCAATTCCAAGACAATGACTTAAAATTTTTAATGGAAGCATTTATGTTTATTCAGTTCCATACTGAACATTAAAAAAAAAGCAATGTAGAATTTTGTACAGTTATTCAGATATCCTTCCCTTACCCCCAAAGTGCTTCTTTGAGCACTACATTATTTATGTATGTTTTCTATTGTAAAAATGTTGTACAGAGGGGTTACAGTTAAATTAACAAAGTAATGAGTACATTTCCTATTGAGCATTGTTGCTTCCTTCTTTATTCTCCTCCTACCTGTTTGATCTTCATCTGTCCTGCGGAAGATGAATGGGGTCCGTGGAAAGGTAAGTGTGCTGCTGGCCCATTCGCCAACCTCCCGTAGCCCCGGAGACAGTCAGATGCAGCAGGGAGTCAAGTCAAGCAGGAATTCGTTTATCACCATGCAGCAAGCAATTTTTAAAGCAAAAAACCACGTGGCATGGAAGGGGAAGAAAAGGAACCAACCAATCACTGTAGAGGTCATCCTATCATGCACTTAAGCTTTCTATACTTTCTCTGCTGTCTTTCGTGCTATATAACTACAGACGTCACTGTTCCTGGTTGTGGTACACAGTCAGATTTTAACATAAACAACTCCAACTCTGCCAACTCAACTGCCTCTCAGCGCCACCTTTGCTGTCCATGTGCCCTACAGATTCCCCCTTTTATAATGGCAAACCCACCTCTTTGCTGAGGTTCAGGTCAGGGCACCTCTTATGAGGTTTGCCCAATTGGCACCTCCTCTTTCCATGGTTCACCTAAAATATGGAGTAATCTTCAGCACTGAGCTTATCATAATAGACACGGAGAGCCATGCGTTGGATCTCTTGGGCTCCACCCTTTTCGATATAACCACAACCCCCACATCCTGCTCATTTCCCAGTTAGTTATCCTTTTTCCCTCCTCAGTAAAGTTAATAAACGTCAGCCCCACCACAGTTAGAAATGTCCGAAGCAGTTCGATTACTTCTGGGACATATATAAAGTCACTATCTTATAAGGTTGACCTCTTTAAAGCATGGGAGCAGCCTGGATATTGGGGGTACCACACATGAGGCACAGTGCATCCTCGTGGGCCCCCTTGGTAAAGGGGGTCTCAATCTCCAACATCCCAGGATCCTCTAGCCAGGTCAAAGATGTCAAAATGCAGCTCAGGCCTCCCTCCAGGTCGAAGGGACAGCATCTCTTTTGGTGCTGTTGATGATTTCTCCATTTGATCACTGCCCAGGTCAAACATTGAGGTTGATGTGGATTCCGTAGGGCCATTGCCAGGACTAGGAGGGTCAGGACAGCCAACAGCTGGAGTATCACCATCTGCAATGTTAAAGAACGCAAGAGCTTCTCAAGGGCTGATTGCCCTTGGGGATGGTCAGTAATTATCTTTTTAGCTTTCTCTCTTTTAAACACAAGCCTTGACCAGCATAGCCATTTTACTTACCTTGTTGGTTAGTTTATCCTTGGGCTTCTTCCTGTATAGAAGAAATGGGTAAAACTTAAAGTTCCTGGCTGGGATCCAAATGAGGGCTGTCTCCCCTATGGAAAAAACATATCTGAATCCCCTGCCAATGGTAACTAGGGGGTCAGGTCTGCTCCATTGTTGTGTCAGGGAGTCCTTCCACCTGACTTTCACTTGGGGCTTAGGATTTAGTTGTCCCCAGTGTTTCTGAAATCTGGATTCAATTGCCCCTTTTGAAAAATTTAAAATGTTAGTGGTAAAAAAAGCTTTCTGTAACTATATATGGGGGTTAACTCCCACTTATTTCTATAATTGCTTGGCCTTGGAGATTATAGGGATTTCCTGTATGAGTAATATGTCATCTCTCAAAGAACTATGACATTGCTTTACTAACAAAACAATGTCCATTATAGTTTTAACTTGTGTTACTAGAGCCAAGGTGGCAAAGCATTGAAGAAAATGTGCTTCTGAATGTTTAGTTCTTTCTCCTGTATGTGCTGTAGCCCAACATGCTCCTGAATAGGTATATATAGAAAAAAATATATATTTAAGCTTACCAAAGGCTGGAAAATGAGTCACATCAGGTTGCCAGAGGACATTGGGTTTGAGGCCTCTGGGATTTACCTCTGGTGGTTGTAGCGGGGGTACTTTTAAGAAGGGCTGGCATGTTTTACGGGTATGTATTATCCTTTTGAGATCCTTTACAGGAACCTGAGGAAATCTATGTTGAAAACCTCTCCAA
Organism: Dipodomys spectabilis; assembly: GCF_019054845.1. Lineage (NCBI taxonomy): Eukaryota > Metazoa > Chordata > Mammalia > Rodentia > Heteromyidae > Dipodomys > Dipodomys spectabilis. The sequence goes on along the minus strand of NW_024871204.1, from coordinate 531,734 downwards.
TTATTGTGGGTTAAATCATGTAAATGGGTGGCCTCTTGTAACATTAAAGCTTGTGGGCCAGTAGCTAACTGGTCTGTCCAATTATTGCCCATGGATAAAAACCCAGGAAGTTTTGAATGCCCTCTCAAATGTTGAATATGAATAAGGGCTCCCCGTCCATCTAAAAGGCACTTAAGGGTGTCCAAAATGGGAAAACAGGGTTTCCATCCAGCTTAATATGTGCCTGGGGAATATGAGGGAGCAAGTTAATCATATAAACTGTCAGAATACAAATCAAGGGGTTTTTGAATGTCCCAAAGGATCATAATTACGGCAAACATTTCTTTTTATTGTGCTGACCCTTGACAAGGTTGAAATCTTTGTTGGCTTGGGGTCTTTTGTTGCTCCTCAAAGGCTGCATACACAGAGCCTGTTTTACCTCCATCAGTAAAAACATGGAAAGCACCAGGAATAGGTTTAGGAGAAAATAGAGAAGGCATTATGAGAGGAAGTCACCATAACATGACGGTCCATTTAGATGACCCATAATGGCAGTCAATTTGACCTAGAAACCCTTCCAGGGAGAGAGCAAGTTGAGCATTGGCTCAAGTGAACACTCAACATCTGCCATCCGAAATGGAAAAACAATGGAGTGAGGGTCAAGGCCATAATGCCTTTGGGATTGGGTCCTTCCCTTGAAAATAGCATCGGCAAGTTGGTCTGCCTGAGAGTACACCTGAGGTGTGCCCCCCAGAGGAGTGTGAACACACTCTAATGGCTCCCCCTCTTTGACTTAAAACTGCAGAAATCAATGTAACACCTGCAAACAACGAGAGGGAAATGGGCTTAAGAATAGAATACCTTTTCAGGGAAAGTTCATACAGGGCTCTTTGGAACTGTAAAAATATTGCCCGATGGCTGCTTGTAATTATAATAACTTCTTGGGGTGTCCTGTCTTTTAGTCTGGTGAATAAGGGCACAAGACTATTTTAGGGATGGGAACCCATGGAAACAGCCAATTGATTTCCCCTAAAAGACTTTGAAGTTTGGTTAGGGACAGAGATGCTGGAATATCCAGCAAAGGCTTAAGGGGGCTGGCCTGAGTCAAGGTAAGGTGGGATCCGAACACCTTAAAGGAGGTACCATTTGAATTTTATTTAGGGCTATGGTAAAAAAAAAAAACGCTTTTTTAATATGGTGAGAACCTGGGCTAGAAGACCCTCCAGGCGGCCCAGGTCTTGATGACCCAGAATTGTTTCATCCATGTAGGCATAGGCAAGGGAGGTGTCTGAACCCAGCACAGGCCCTAAAAGTGTGGCCAAGTATTGTTAGCAAAAGGCCAGGCTATTGGCCATTCCCTGTGGCAGCAACGTCCATTCAAACCCCCGATCAGGATGGGAAAAAATTAAGAGAGGGGATGGAGAAGGCAAATTTCTTGCAGTCATCCAGATGCAAGGGGATCAAAAAAAAACTATCTTTAATATCAATTACAACCAAGGTATATTCTGAAGCGGGAGTCCAGGGCATTCCTCTTAGGGAATTCCTACTAGCTCTATCCTTTCAATTTCCTTATGTAGATCTTGGAGCACAAACCAAGCCCGGATGCTTTTTGGATAACAAATACAGGTGTGTTCCAATGACTCACAGAAGGAAGTATGTGCCCAAGTTTTATCTGTTCCTCCACCAAAAGGTGGCGTGCTACAAGTTTAGGTTAGGTCAATGGCCATTGCTCCACCCAAATAGGGCTTCTTGGTTTCCACCAAATGGGAGGTACTTGAGGGACAATTGCCTTTAGGTTTGGGGGTGCACCCAAGTGGGTCCCTTATGTTCTTCTCTGTACTTATGAAAGTTAAAAAATTCTTTTTCTTAACTCCCTCTAGATCCTGTTTAAGTTTTTGTGATTTTACTCTATCCAGGATATCATCATAGGATGCTCGATGGTCTGTAGTGACCACAGTATCCATTTGTCTTAGCATGTCTTGCCCTAGTAAATTGGTGGTGAGGTTTTTTGTCACTAAAGGGCATATATTTCCCTGGTCTCCATCTAGGCTATTCCATTTCATAAGGGCGACCGACTCTTTGGACTGGGATTTGCCCCCTACCCCCAATATCGGGGGTCTGTGTGCAAGCTTCCAGTCCTAGGGAACTTCCTCCTCCCTGAGTATGGTTCAATCTGCCCTCACATCAATTAGGCAGTGAAACTGCTTTACCCCTATGAAAATACACATTTTAGGGTGGAGTCCTTCCCTCAGGGGGATGGTCCAATGGGCCTGGGTCGTCCTGCCATGAGGTTGCCTGGGCCTTATAGCAGAGGGGGTTCCTCCTTGAGCTAACGGGGCTGGAGGATGCCCCTCCCCTAGTTTAAAGGCTTCCCATCTAAATCAAATTTGGATCAACAATCCTTTTTCCAATGGTATCCCTTCCTGCACTTGTGGCAGGGTGTAGGGAGTGGTTTGGACCCCCCTGGATGGTTGGCAGTGGGTGGAGGGCAGGGGGGATTGTTTTGAATAGTCCCACTTAAAGGGGACCTCCTGTCTGCATTTAAAACAAGTCCCTCTCCCTGATGGCCTTGGGGTTCCTTGGCCCTGGGCTGCCAGAGCCTGGGTAAAAGCCTGCAGATGTCTGAGCCTGTAAAGGTAAAGATAGTGATTGGGCCTGGGGCTGTTGTGTTCCACATCCTGGGAGGCCACCACCCATGTGCTCAGGGAACACTCTCTCAATCCCACACAGGCTGTGTGGTGGTCTGCATTCATCCCTTCCCAAACCAGTAGCTTTACAAACTGATCTCAGAGGTCCCCTGCTGGCGACTTGCGGTGAACACTCTGTTGGACATGGTCTATAAAATCAGGTAGAAGCTCACCCAGGTTTTGTCTCACTCCTGCTATGGGGAACTTAGTGGGTCCTTCATCCAATTAGTACCACTCGGCAAGTCCGGCCTGCCTCACCTGGTCGCAGTACGGGCCAGTTATTGAGTGATGTCTGTATCTTATTTTTATATATTATATTATTACCAATTATTTGGTATAAAATTATACCTCCATTAATTAATCACAGTAGGAGACTTAATAAAGTATTAATTAATCAATGACCTATATTTATTGCTTACAATCATATACTGGAATGACTAGCTAATTAGTAATTTAATTAGTACATTTCAAACATTGTATTTGTATTCCTATAGATAGGAACAAGTTTCCTAGATCTTCAGCCGTGTGCACTCCCGGGATCGAACTCAGGGCCTAGGTGTCTGGGTTGGACTCAGGCTTCACTGACAGTCTCCAGCCTTCGACCATGCAAGGTCATGTACAATTTTCAAGCCAAGTAATTGAGACCCAGGAGGGTCACAGTACTAAGGAAACAAAGGTAAAACTGTTGTATAAAACTTCCTGGTCTTTTCCTCCTCCATTTTTGTTGGTTTGATGGGGTTTTTTTTGTTTTTTGTTTTGTTTGTTTTTTTGTTTTTGTTTTTGCAAGAGCTGGGAGTTGAACTTGGGTCTTAGGATCCCTGAATCATCTGTGGGTGTAAAAGCTGCACCCAGCCTAGGGTAATCATGGTTTAAGACACAATAAAATGCTTCCTTGAGTAAAAGGAGCTCAGGGAAAATGTCTAAGCTCACAGTTCAAGCGTGAGGAATTGCCACAAAAAAAAGAGCCAGTAACTCCATGTGTCTGTGAATTTATCCATGTATTTGTATCGGTGAACATCCAGATTCTCTATGAAGAAAGGCACCCAGATAGGAAATTTGCTTTGAATAGAAAGATTTCATAGCACAGAGAGTACTTTCAAGATGGTGCATGTTCCTTGGCTCCCCTCAATATTCCCAGTGTAGCCTGAGGGGTTCTTCATACCCCAGGCTGCTGGAGAAAGTCTGCCTCATTGTTTGAACAGGCAGAGAAAAAGCCTCACTCCTGTACACTCTGTAACAAACAATTCATGCAGGGCAATTAGGGAGGATGTGTGTGGGCAGAATCTGAAAGTCAGGAGAAAAAGGCCTCTTTGTACCCCAATGTTGGGTCTTCGTCCATCCCACAAAAGAAGGAAGGGGTCCTCCATCAGAAAGAATGACATTTCCCCATTTGTTAGGAAATGGATAAACTTGGAAAAAATTATATTAAGTGAAGTAAGCCAGGCCCAAAGAAACATAGTTCCCATGGTTTCCCTTATTTGCAATATCTAGTATATGTATGAGTCAAGCAGAAAAGGTCAGATAATGTGATGTTAGAAAAATGAACCCTTAGATATGTATTTTAATGTTTTTTTTCTTTCATGCATGTGTTTCTAATGCATTTATAAGATTATCTCTTTGTTGCTTTGTATGTCCCTCCCCCACAGTATAACCACTGCTTTCACTATATTTGATGTCAGCATAACTTGTGAAGGAGATGGGGAAAAACAAGTCGTTTAAGGATACAGGTGGACCTGTTGCAACATTGAGAAGTACAAGTTGTCATGTCGAAAATGAGCTTTATAACGTTGGTGGGAGGGGGACGTGGGGAGGATTAGGGGGGCAGGCTGGGAAGGGATGTGAAGGGTAAACAAAGATGAGGCTGCTATGCTTGATAAGAAATGTACGCATTATCCTGCCCATTTAATTGTAACCCCTCTGTACAGTATGTTCACGCAACAAAAATTAAATTAAATTAAACAAAAAAAGAAAAACTGTTTTATTAACAGAGAGCAGGCTTTTTTAAAGCCAAAAAGGGCTGGTGGCATGGCAAGGGAGGAAGAGAAACCAATCACTGTCAAGGTCACCCCCTATCATTAACCTGAGCCTTCACGGGCTGGTTAGGCACTGATCGGAAGATCAATTGGGCCCTGCCCAATCTACTCTCTCCCAGCGCCCTCTTGGCTGCCCATGTGCTCTACAGTAAATTGGGCTCTGCCCACTCTACTCTCTCCCAGTGCCATCTTTGCTGCCCATGTGCTCTACAGTAAACTAGGCTCTGCTCACTCAACCCCCCTCAGCGCCATCTGTGCTGCCCATGTGCTCTACACCCCAAGCTATCTCTCCTCCCAGTGCTCTGTTTTGACAGAAAGTCTTCATTTGTGCCATCTCCCGTGGCAGGCCAAATTCTCTGCACTCATCCTGTCATTGTAAGCCTATGTTTCAGTGTTGAAACATACTGCTACCACTAATTCAAGAGTCTTTCTGGCAGACAATTAGGGAGCTGAACTTAATGAAATGATTCATTATTGGCAACGGTGCCTCCGTGTGTGTGTGTGTGTGTGTGTGTGTGTGTGTGTGTGTGTGTGTGTGTGTGTGTGTGTGCATACACCAGTCATGGTGCTTGAACTCAGTTCCTAACCACTCTGAGTTTTTCTCCTGTACAAGGACAGCACTCTACCAATTGAGCCACACAGCCATTTCAGGCTTTTTTTTTTCCCTAGGCATGTGGTACTGAGAATTTAACCCTGGGTTTCACACATGCAAAGCAGTCTACCTCTAAGAAAAATTCCCAGTGCTCCACTTCTGGTTTCTTTCTTTCTTTTCTTATAAGTTGGAGGAGTTGAAGTCTGGGCCTGGGTGCTGCCTCTGACCTCTTCAGCTCACATGTAATGCTCTACCACTTTAGCTACAGCACCCCTTTAGGCTTTCTGGTAGTTTATTGGAAATAACCATCTCAAGGAATTTCCTGCCCAGGCTGGCTTTGGACCGTGATCTGGGATAGTTTTGAACCAAGATCCTCAGCATCCTGAGCAGGCAGGATGATAGACCTCAGCTAAAGACACCTAAGCCTTGACACTTTGCTGCAAGGATGTCCTTGGCTCCACATGGTAGAACGTTAGCCATGAGCCCAAGAAGAAAGTCAGCAACTAGGCTCTGAGTTCAAGGTTCATGATGGAGAAAACAAAACCAAAACAATTGTCTGCAGGAGACAAGTCACTACAGCTCGGTGTATACATAAATTTGGCCTTGCCTTGGGGACATATATGAGCCTCTGCACAATTATCTTACTTCTGTAGCTCTTATAAGGACCAGATGAACCAATATAACTCATGAAGGACTCAGTATATAGGACCCTGTGAAGGACTCAGCACACAGTACCCCATGAACGACCTAGCACCCCTGGAAGGACTCATCACATAGCTGTATTCCACAAACTGTCATTAGAATTAGGGTGCTTTCATCAGTATCACCATTCTTTTAGATACATTTCACAAACCGCACAAGTTCACATCTAACGGTTTAGAAAGGTCTTTTTTGTGGATAGGGTCATCAGCCTCTGGGATTGCACTCATAGGTTGGAGGTACTGTCCTGAGATCTTTTCCTCAAGGCTACATCTCTACCACTTTGAGGCACAGCTTATAGTCTGGCAGACTTCCTGCCAGGGTTGAGTTTTCAACCCACTAGTGTCTTATGTCATCCCCCGAGCAGCTAAGGGTGAGCCAGCAGTGTCTGGTTCCATGGTGCTGGATTGCAGCTGTTAAACTCTGGCTAAGTCAGGTTAGATGCCAACCATCAGCTTCAGATTCCCAGCTTGCTCTGTGAGGAGGTATTTGCAGTGTTATCCTTATATAGTTGCAGTCAGAACAGTCTATCTTATTTTTATGCCATTCCTGGGTCTTGAGTAAGAGTCTAGACACAGTCCCTAAGCTTTTATGCTAAGCTAGTGCTTGGCTGTTTGAGTAACAGCATGACTTCTGGATGTTTCTGTGCACACAGTAGAGAGGAATCAAACCCAGGGCTTTGTATGTACTAGGCAAGCACTCTACCACTGAGCCGCAGGAATGACAAATGTAGAAACAGATATATAGATTGTTTCATAGATATATAGAAATATATATATATATGCATGTATGTATAAAACAAGACAAGGATATCTGTATATTATTTGATTTTATATACTATATTACTACCACTTATCGATAAATTATTCCTTCCTTTATTTAAGAATGGTGGTTGAATACATAACAAAGTATTAATTGAAAATTAGTCAGTGTACTATAATTATTGTGCATAATTTTATAATATAATCATACACTACTAATGTAATTGTTAGTTTACAACATTCCATTCGTATGGATGTATATCGGAATGTATTTCTTAGGATCTCCCACCATTCGTAGGTGGCAGTCCTGAGATTCGCACCCCGGGCCTAGGTTGCCGGTTTTGGCTATGGCTTCCATGATAGTCCACCAAATTTCAGCAGTACAAGGTCATGTACACTTTCTGGGCCCTGTCATTTAGACCCAGGATGGTTGCAATGCAAAGGAATAAACTATGTAAAACCGCCTTCTGGAACTTCTCAGTTGTATCCTTCTCCTTTTTCCCCCCGCTTTTAGTTCTTCTTTTTTTTTTTTCGGTATTGGGCCCAGAACTCTGAATCTGGGTGCTGTCCATCAACTATTCAGCTCAAGACTATCGTCGTACCACTTGAGCCATAGCACTACCTCCAGCTTTATTCTGCTTATGTGGTGCTGAGGAATCAAACCCAGAGCCTTGTGCATGCAAGCTAAGCACTCTATTACTGATCCACCTTCCCAGCACTTCTCCTTTTTTTTTTTTTTTGCGAGTCCCAAGATTTGAACTCGGGTCATAGGATCTTAGGATGGGCTGTGGGTCCAGAGGCTGCACCCCAGCCTAGGATGAAAGAAGTTGAGGCAGAGTTGCCACGAGCTGAGTTCAAGCTCCAGGCCTGGCCAAAAAAAATTAAGGCCCTGGCTTGGAATTTGCACCATTTTTCTGGAAGGCCGAGAATTTGAACTCAGGGCCTGGGCAATTCTGTGTCACTGTGGTGCAGAGGAAGCTCACTATCATTGAATACAACAATTTCAGCCCAGTTTCCAGGGCCTGAATTCAAGCCCCAGCACTGATAAATAATATTCATATATGAGATCTATTTACATACAGGGGTTTATTCCTTATGACATTTATTACCCTTATTTTTCCATGAAAAGTTCAGTGTAGACAAAAAGCCCTTTGCAAACTGAGCTGCCAGCCAGTTCTGAGGACCTGAGAACAAGCCATAGTAGTGGTTGATAGATATAGATATAGAGATTGAGATTGATATAGAGATAGATAGATAGATGTGTAGTTGGCTATATATGAGAGAAAGAGACTATGTGAGGATATTATATTATATATATTATGAATTGTTATTAAATTATACCTCCATTTAATGAAGTATCATGGTTGAATACTTATTGAAGCATTAATGTAAATGTAGACAGTATTCCTTAATTGGGACTATCACACCGTGGTGCTAGAATGGAAGACATAATCCAATACTTTTTGTGTGGCATTGTATAAGAGAATCATGAATTAACTGCAAATATAATTATTACTTTTATAACACTCCATTAAACATTCACTTGAATAGTGAAGATTTTCTCAAGATCTCCCTCCATTTGTAGGAGGCAGTCCTGGCATTCGAACTCCAGGCCTGGGTAGTTTACTTCAAAATGCAAACCATTAGAATGACACTGTGAAGGTTTCAGTTTGTCACAATGAAAAAAAGAACAAGAAGAAAAGAAAGCCAGGTGTCATTTGTGCCTGCCTGTAATCCTAGCTCTTCAGAATTCTGAGAGGTAGAGAATGCCAGTTTGAATTCAGCCAGGACAGGAAAGTCCACAGCACTGTTATTTCTGTGGGATCTCAGAAATAAAAAAAATTGCCATGAGTGTGGCTGTGGCTCAAGGACAGAGTGATACCTTTGAGCAAAAGGAGCTCAGGAAATGTGCCTAGGCTCATAATACAACCCCTGAACCTGCCAAAAAAAAGTAACTCCCTGTCTCCCCATATATGTATGCATGTATTTCTATCGGTGAAGGTCCAGAATCCCTAAGATGAAAGGCACCAAGCTAGGAAAATTGCTTTGAATAAAATGATTTCATAGCACAGACAGTGCTTTCAAGACAGTGCATGTTCCGGGGCTCCCCGATACCAGTGTAGCCTGAGGTTTTCTCGACACCAGGGATTGCTGGAGGAAGTCTGCCTCATTGTTGGAACAGGCAGACAAAATCCTCACACCTTTACAGCTGTGTAACAAACAACTCCACCTGGGCCAATTAGTGAGCAGGAGTGTGGGTGGGCTCTGAAGCCTAGGAGAAAAAAGGCTCCTTTGAAACTCAAGCTATCTCTATCCTCAGTGCTATTTTGACTGGAAGCCTCCATTGGTGCCACCTCCTGTGGAAGGCCAAGTTTCCTGCACTTATCCTGTCTTTGTTAGGCTATGTTCCAGTGTTGAAATAACTTGCTACAATAAATTCAAGGGTCCTTCTGGCAGACAACAAGGGAGCTGAACCTTATAAAATGATTCATGATTGGCAACAGTGCCTTCCTAGTTTCTGGAAGCTTGCTAAATCTAAGCACATGTGTAATATCACAATACTTCCTGTCATCTAGAGCTGGTGAAGCTCATCAAGTTTTAAAACCTTTGAACTCTCCTAGTTGGGCCCTGGGTGGCTAGGTTTTGGGGTTGAACACAGGGCCTGGGTGCTGACCATGAGCTCAGAACAGAAGCTCAGTGCTTTACCATTTGGTGTCACAACATCACTTCTGGTATCTGTCTGTGTGTGTGTGTGTGTGTGCACGAATGTGTGTGCATACACTTGTCCTGGAGCTTGAACTCAGGACCTGAACACTGTACCTGAGTTTCTCCTGTACAAAGATAGCACTCTACCACTTTAGCCACAGAGCCACTTCAGGCTTTATTGTAGTGATGTGGTACTAAATAATCAAGCCCAGGTATTCATAGATGCAAAGCACTCTACCCTAAGACACATTCCCAGCAATCCACTTCAGGTTTCTTTCTTTCTTTTCTTGTAAGTCAGAAGAATTGAAGTCTAGGCCTGGGAGCTGTCCTTGCGCTCTTCAGCTAAATACAAGTGCTCTACCACTTGAGCTACAGCACCCCTGCAGGTTTTTGTTAATTCACTGGAGAGAATCCTCTCAAGGAATTTCATGCCCAGGCTGGTTTTGGAAAGTGATCCTCAGCTCTCAGGCTCCTGAGTAGCTAGGATGACGGTGCGAGTTATTGGCACCCAGCTTCCACTTCAAGTTTCTAAGTGGTGAATAGGAGATAATAGTCTCTTGGGACCTTTTGTGTCTGGGATAGTTTGGAACCGAGGTTGTCAAATACCAGCTTCCTGAGTAGGTAGGATGACAGACCTCAGCTACAGATGTAGATGTAACACTCTTTTGAAAGAGGGTTCTTGGCTCCACATGGTTCAGTGGCTAGGTCCTGAGTTCAAGGTTCACGACCAAGAAAAATAAACCAAAACAATTGTCTGCAGGAGACAACTCACTAGAGTTAGGTACATTCACAATTGGCACTGACATTGAGACATATCTGAACCTCAAGATTCTCATCTGCACCATCATCTGACTTCTGGAGCCCTTACAAGGACCAAGTGGAAGAATTTACCCCGTGAAGGACTCAGCACACAACACCCCATGAAGGACTCATCACATAGCTGTATCCCACAAGCTGTCAGTGTTAGGGTGCTTTCCTCAGTACCACCATTCTTTCAGAAACACATAACAAGCCACATAAAGTTCACATCTAATGATTAAGAGGGATGGGGTTTTGGGGGGAGGTGGAGTCAGCCACGGGAACTGCACTGAAAGTTTGGGGGTACTGTCCTATGATCTTTTGCTCAAGGCTAGAACTCTACCACTGTGTGCCACAGCTCAGAATTTCACCGACTTCCTATCAGGGCTGGGTTTTAAACCCACCAGTGTCAGATCTCAGCCCCCGAGTATCTTGCATGACAAAGGTGATGGAGCCAGCACCATCTGGTTCTGTGGAGCTGGGTTGCAGCCATTTACCTCTGGCTAAGTCAGGTTAGATGGCAGCTGTCAGCATCAGACTTCTGGCTTGCTCTGTGATGAGGTATTTGCAGTGCTATCGTTATATAGTTGCAGTCAGAACATTCTTTTTTTGGTGCCATTCCTGGGTGTTGAGTAAGAGTCTAGACACAGTCCCTAAGCTTTTATGCTCAAAGCTAGTGCTCCGTTGCTTGAGCGACAGCACAACTTCTGGATTTTTCTATGCACATTGTAGTGAGGATTGAACCCAAGGCTTTGTATGTACTAGGCAAGGACTCTACCACTGAGCCCCAGTAGTGCCAGTAGTGACAAGAGAATAAACAGATCAATTGTGTAGATTGGTAGATAGATAGATAGATAGATAGGTAGATAGATAGATAGATAGATAGATAAATAGATAGATAGATAGATGTGTAGATATATATATATATATGCATAAAGAGAGAGGGAATGTGAGGATATTAAATTATGTACATTATTACCGATTATTAGTTATGAAATTATGCCTCCATTTAATAAATTATCTTGGTTGAATATTTATAGAAGCATTAATTAAAAATTATTCAATATCCTTCCATTAGGGGAAATCACACCATGGTGCTACCATGCCAGATACAAATCCAATAATTTTTGCGTGGCATTCTAAAATAGAATCATGAATTAACTGCAAATTTAATTATTACTTTTATAACATTCCATTAGCATTCACATAAATAGGAATGAGTTTGTCAGGATCTCTTTCTGTTTGTGGGTGGCAGTCCTGGCATTCGAACTCCAAGCCTGGGTAGTTTTCTTTGAATCCAAACCATTGGAATAACACCATGAAGATTTCAGATTGTTATGATTACAAAAAGAACAAGAAGAAAAGAAAACTAAGACCCAGGGGCTCCTGCTTGTAATCCTAGCTCCTCAGGAGGCTGAGATGTAGAGAATGCCAATTTGAATTCAACCGGGGCAGGAAAGTCCGCGACCCTCTTATTTCTAAGAGATTACAGAAAAAAAAAAAAAACATGAATGGGGCTGTGGCTCAAGGGCAGAGCAATACCCTTGACCAAAAGGAGCTCAGGGACAGGGCCTAGGCTGATAGTACAACACGGAACTGCCCCCCCCCCCAAAAAAAGGAGGCAATAACTCCATGTCTCTGTGTATGGATGGATGATGTATGGATGATGGGCATTCAGCAGGTTGCCAATGCCCAGCCCCCCAACCTGGGCAAGCTGAGACAAGCCCTGAAGAGTACTAAGTGTGAGCCGGCAACTTGAACAAAGCATCCTTGTATGCCATTAAATAACTGAAGCTTGATGTTCTGGCTGAGATGTCCCATCGGGACAATTAGAAGCCGGCCACTGCCTCCAGGGAGACCACAGTTCCTAGACTGTAGGAGTTGTCAAAGTTTCTGGCTCCATATTCTCTATCCCTCTGTAGGATGTGAGCCTAGACCTCTGGTGCCTGGTGGCTATCACTCAATTATCATTCCTCATTGCCTAGTCACAGGCTGCTCCCAAATCTTGGTAAAGGTATGAAATAGTCAGCGATTTCTATGCCGAAAGAGGTATGCCAATAAATCCCACCCTCATAACTCCCTTTAGAAGTGAGCCTTGGGCTGCAAATGTGGCTTAGTTGTAGAGTGCTTGCCTAGCATGCACTAAATCCTCGGTTCGATTCCTCAGTACCACAGAAACAGCAAAAGCCAAAAGTCGCATTTTGGCTTAAGTGATACCCTTGAGCAAAAGAAGCTCAGGAACTTGCCCAGACCCTGATTTCAAGCTACAAGACTGGCACAAAAAGATGTGAACCTGGTGAGACATATTTTTTCTGGGACTCAGAGGAAGGCCAAGGTTATATGTAAGAAGTAGGGTAGAAGGCAGGTGCTGGTGGCTCACCCTTGGAATTTACTCAGGAGGCTGAGATCTAAGGATCCCAATTGCAGGCAAGAAAGTCTATATGAGAACCTCTTTTCCAATTAAACACCCCCAAAGCCAGAAATAGAACTGTGGTTCAAGTAGTAAAGTGCTAGCCTTGAGCACAAAAGCTTAGGGATAGGATAGCATCCAGGCCATTAATTCAAACCCAGGAGATGCACACACACACACACACACACACACACACACACACACACACACACACACCACACACACACACACACACACACACACACACACCAAGATAGAGCATTTGCCAGTCAGCCTGCAAAAATTCCATCTCTACCAACTCAATATAACAAAAGAGGTAGAAGGGAAGCAAAGACTTGTTCCAGGAGGTGATAGATCCAGTGCCAAAATTCTACAGGAGTTCTAAGATGTGGATACAGGAAGAGAGCCTCAGGCAGTAGGTACAGCATGGACAAAGGTCCTAAGGTGTGCTGTAGAGCAGGTGATGTTGTTGGAATGAAGGCTCTGTGGCTTCAGACAAGTCTGGTAGAACATTCAAGGCTGGGTCAAGGTTTGCACTTGAGTCACAGCGCAGAGGGTGGGGTCCTAGAATGGGCCCCAGGGGGAAGATTAGCTTGGCTTTACACCAAGGACCCCAGCCATTTCCTGTGGCTGGAAGCCTATTTTTCACAGCTCTTAACCCTCAGGCATCCATTGCATGGAGGAGTCAGGGCAAACACAGGGAAGAAAACTTGCTTAAGAAAAGCTTCTAGCCCAATGCCACCAGTGGCTCAAACCCTGTGAATTCTAGCTACTCAGGAGACTGAGATAGAGATCGAGGGTCAAGCCAGATCAGGAGAGGAAAGTTAGTGAGACTCTTCTTGCAAATGAACTACCAAAAACCAGAAATGGAGCTGGGGCTCAAGTGGTAGAGTGCTAACCTTGAGGGAAAAAGTTAAGAGACCAGAGACCAGACCCTGAGTTCAAACCCAGTACTGGCACAGAAAAATAAAGAATAGCTTTCAGGAGCTCCTAGTCCACTCTGGTGAAAGGCCAGATCAGCTGGGCGCCGGTGGCTCATACCTGTCCTCCTACCTCCTCAGGAGGCTGAGATGTGAGGATCGCAGTTCAATTCCAGCCCAGGAAGGAAAGTCCAGGAGACTCGGATCTCCAAGGAACCTCCAGAGGACTGAATGTAGTTCTGTAGCTCAAGTGGTAAGCTTAAGAGCTAGGGCAGAGCCCAGGTCCAGAGTTCAAGCCCCGTGACCAACACCTGGTCTGCTTGGACCTCACTGTGTGGCTCTAGGCAAAGTAGTTTCCAGTGGGCCCCCTGAGGTTCTCCCAATGTGTAGGTGTTCTACAAGTCTTGAGTGGAGCCTGTTTGGAGGCCATTGCCTACAGAACGGGCCACAGTACCAGAGAAAGATCGAGCCTTGGGGCATGGAGATCATCAGAATTGCATCTGTCATGGGTGCAATGTGGATCTGAGCAGTAAATCGCCATCTCAGACCAGGATTCTGGGCCAGGAGGGGCAGGTCCAAGATGTCACACCAAGTAACGTCCACTCATCCGGGTATCACAAGTGTGTGAATTTGTCTGGCACACCTTGGGCAGGTGTTGAGTTGGGCTCATGAAAGCCTTTTAGGCTCAGGAATCCACAGCCAACTGGCTGCTGCTTGTAACAGTCGCTATCCCAGGAATCCCAGGGCTCAGAGTCCTGCTTTCCTCACCAGTGCTTGGGTGCAGATTAAGATCTGCAATCGTGGGCCAACTACAAACGAGCATCCCTAGTGTCCTTCCCTTGGTCCTATGGCCCCATGCACAGATGGAGGGGTAGGTTCTATGGAACTTACTGCCATGGCCGAGACCCCTCAGCCGAAGGAAGACTTACGGAGAAACCACTTGATTTGGCTTGAGAGTTTACTTTGACTATGCCTCACGACTGGCCCCAGTTCTAGCTCAGCTCATCATTACTACCTTCCTCTGTATGTGTATGTATGTGTGTGTTTGTGTATGTGTGTGTGTGTGTTTGTGTGTGTGTGGTGTGTGTTTGTGTGTAGATGAGCAAGTATGATCTTGGTACTAAGGCTTGAACTCAGGGCCCAGGCTCTGTCCCTCACTTTTTTCATTCAGGACTAGCTCTCTACCACTTGAGCCACATCTTTTCTTCCAGCTTTCAGGTAGTTCTGGGGAGAGGAGAGTCTCACAGACATTTCTTGCTGCACTTCCTCTGAATGGCAATCCTCAGATTTCAGACTCCTGAGGAGTTAGGAATATGAGACATGAGCTATTAGCATTTGGCCACACTTACCTTCTTGGGTAAAACAGACTACCTCTCTCCCAGCTAAGCACCTATCTACAGCCACCACTCCTATCCCAGGCTTCAGATGAAACATAACCTCCTCCCCTGAGGACAAAGAAATGGGATCAGTTTGACCTTTGTGGTCTCTACACAATCAGGGGCTGGTGGGAGCTGTTATGGAGGTCAAAGATCTTGGCCAGGGCAAGTAGACATCTGTTACAATAGAAGAGAGTATGAAAAGATATCCTTACAGCTGGATGCCAGTGGCTATAATCCTGGCTACTCAAGGCTGAAATCGGAGGATCAATCAAGATTAAAAGCTAGCCTGGGCAGACTCTTATTGCCAATAAATCACCAAAAAGATGGGAAGAGAGCTACTGTAGTTCAAGTGGCACAGCACCAACCTTGTGCAAACAAGCTAAAGGATAACACCTAGGCTCTGAGTTTAAGCCCTGGGAAACACACACACACACACACACACACACACACACACACACACACACACACACACACTCACACACACACAACCTTAGCAGTTGCCCGTGGCTCATACCAGCAATCCTAGCTACTCAAGGGGCTGAGCTCTTAGGGTGGCAACTTAAAGCCATCCCAGGCAGGAAAATATGTGAGAAACTTCTGTCTACTAAACTACTAAAAAAAGATGAAAGGTGAGTTGTGGTTCAAGTGTTAGAGTGTTAGCTTTGAGCAAAGGAAGCTCAGGGACAGTGCCAAGCACTGAGTTCCAGCTCTAAGATTTTTTAAAGACATCCCCCACCCCACTCCAGCCATAAATCCAGATTTTGGTCATCCTAGATCTCATTTCTGATCCTGCCACTTCCACAGCAGTAGTAGCTGGTGTGTAGCCATGGACTAAGAAGTGAACTTACACAAGTGGGTGATAGCCATGTCAAGGCTAATGCCCCAGTACATTGAGGGACTGGTACATACCAGTCCCTTATCCCAGTTACCTGGTCCTAGAATCTAAAGTCTGTGCCTCTGTATTCTGTGCATCTGGAATTGTTTAGAAGCACCTGAGAGGCCCAGCTGGGCCCAGAATATAGACTTGCCTGTGATAAGGTACCTTGACTTTTCCTTGATACTGTCTAACACTTCCCAGCCACCTTGGCTTCACCTCCCATGTAGCCCCAGATCATCCTTGCTTGGACAGCCTTCAGTAAGCTATCAAGCTCGATCTGGCCAGAGCCACTGGAAACCACCCTTCCCCCACTCCACTGCCAGCCTGCTGGGAGTGGGATATGCAGCCAGAGGAAAATGACAGAACAACGCATGACTGACCCTGCCACCCCAGAGGCAGGGGAGAACACATGCCAGCTGACCCTGCTGATTCAGAATCCCCTGGAGGCGGCCAAAGATATGGACAGCCGGACTTGGGCCCCAAAGAAAAGCTGGTATATGCAGGTCTCTGGCAATTTAGGACTCATTGTAGACCCTGATAGGGGGCTAAATGCAAGGTTGCCAGGGAGGAGGGGCATCATCCGAGTTCAGGAAGAGGCAGACAGGCACCCTGGAAGTGGACAGAGATGAGGGAAATACACACACACACACACACACACACACACACACGGGTAAGGCAAGGCCTCAGCAGTCCCTGATCACCTGAACATCCTAACCCCCAGAAAGATGGCTCTACAGTCCTCATATCAAATGTAGACAAAACTCAGAGCCTCTCACACATCTGGAATGGCTCATAATTCAGCATGGCACTTCCTACTGTACTCACTGCTATGAAGAAAAGCCAGCTACCTTATTTTTGGTTGTCGGTCATGGGGTTTGAACTTTGGGCCTGTGTGTAGTCCCCCAGCTCTTCAGCTGAAGGTGTGCGCTCTACCACTGGAGCCATAGCATCACTTCCGATTTTCTGGTGGTTCACTGGAGATAAAGTCTCTCAGACTTTCCTGCCCAAGCTGGCTTTGAACTGTCATCCTCAGATCTCAGCCTCCTGAGTAGCTAGGATGTTATTTGTGAGCTACGGGCAGCTCCTGGCTTCAGCCACCTTCTTAGACCCAGTGGAAACCCAACTTGTCAGGCCACAAAGGACATTCAACCCTTCACTTCAGACTTTGGCACCAGCATCCAAAACCATTCTTCCTTGGATGGAGAGAATAAAATTGACACTACCCTCCCACCCTTGCTCTCATTGGTCCACTCCTTAGGTAAGATAGGACACAACCTCTGGAGTTCTTGGTAAGCCAATGCACACCCTGCTGTGACTTCACACTGGGGCAAACCTGGGGAGTTCTTAGAAATGTCTGTACAGTGAGGCCAGCATCTGTTCTTCCAACCACAGCAACCGCACTCCTTCACCATCTCTTGTAAGCAAGGGGTGCATTCTTTTTTGGTTTTTTTTTTTTTTGTTTTTATTTTTGGTTGAGGGGCTTGAAATCATGGCTTGGGTACTGTCCCCGATGATGATTTTTGCTCAAGGACAGTGCTCTACCACTTGAGCCATGGCACCACTTTTGGTTGGAGATTGGAGATGAGACTCTCATGGGACTTTCCTGCCTGGGCTGGGAAACAAGTTCCTCTGGATCTCAGCCTCCCAAGTAGCCAGGATGACAGGTGTGAGCCACCAGAGTGGGACTTATGGTTTCTCATTCCTTAGAATTTCCAAATCATTCTCCTCTAAACACTACCACCTAGACACTCCTCTACCTCCCTCAGGCATGGCAAATGGAGGCTCAGAATTGGGGTAGGGCCATGGGTATTAAAGGGCCCCCTTCACATCACTACCTCTCTCTAAGATCTCATCTGCCTCCTCTGGATGGCCTGGTCTTCCAGGGCAGATGAGACCACTAGGTGTTCAGCAGCCTGCCCTGTATCCCCCCGCCGAACCCAACCAGTACCTGAGAATTTCTGGGGCCAGCTGCTCCATGTCCCAGTGGAAAATGTTGGGAGGGTTGCTGATAAGTGGGTCTAGGAGTGCTCAGGACAGAAGGAGTGTCCAGATCCTCACTGTCAAAGAAGGAGACACAATGCATGGATTGATCTACTAGGAGCTACAAGGCATAGCCATCCACCTGTCACCCAGGTCCCGTGGAATGCTGTTTTATATTGTCAGTCCTGGGGCTTGACCTCGTGGCCCAGGCGCTGTCCCCGAGTTACTTTTGCTCGAGGCCAGCACTCGTCCACCTGAGCCAAGGTGTGACTTCTGGCTTTTTCTGTGTATGTGGAACCTAGTAATCAAAACTAGGGTTTCCTGAGTGCCACGCAAGCCCACTACTGCTAAGACACAATCCCAACCTTGGAAAGCTGTTCTTCTGTGACCCCTTGGACCTGTCTCAGCACAGTCTTGCACAAATTTACCGAGTTTCTCAACAGCAGCCCTGGCTGGAAATGAACACACTCTGCTATGTTGTCCTTGATTTACAGCATCTTTGCTCTCTGTGCTTCTTGTCAGATCCTCCTTGTTAAGCAATGCCCCATTTCAAGTGCTGTCTCTTAGAAGCCCACTCCAAAAACCCTGGCAGAGGAGGATCTTTTCCACTCTGCAAGCTGCCAGTATTGTCATGCTCTGCCTTCCAGTTGATGTGGGTTGAGAGCACACAAAGGGGAAGGCCTGGCTTCCACCATCCAATTTCTTTCTGAAGGCTCTGATATACTACCCAAGGACCAGTGCTGTATTTAACTCCATGACAAGGCACTCGAGGGCCAGGCAATCTGGGGGCAACAAATGGGGCCATTTCTTTATGTGGGCTTGAACTGAGGGTCTGGGAGCTGTCTCTCTGAGATTTTGTGCTCAAGGCTGCTACTCTATCACTTGAGCCACAGCTCCACTTCTGGCTTTTTGGTGGTTCCATGGAGAGTAGAGTCTCACTGACTTTGCAGCTTCTGATTGGCTACAATTTTTGATCCTCAGATCTCTGCCTCTCGAGTAGCCAGGTTGTCAGGTGTGATCCTGAGCCAGAGGTGACAGGCACCAGGGCCTTTCTTTTGAGATTTTTTTTTATCTCATGTCAACTAGCAAGCCCTAGTTAAAATAATCATTTACAGGGGATCAAGTTCCTCTCCTAGGTCAGTTAATCCAAGGAGATAAAGTGCCTTTGGAAAAGGTTAGTCTGAGTTGGCTAGGTGAGTGTGTGTATGTGTTGGAGTATGAGTTTCTGGGATACCTACCCACATCACTCTGGTGCTTCATTCTCCCAGCGGTGAGTACATCCAGGATCTCCACCCCAAGGAAGGTGGGTAGAATAGGGTACATAAGGTCACACCAAGTATGATGATCTGAATTCTATCCCACAACTGAAGCCGGGAGAGTTAATAGAGAGAAGGAGAGGTTTAGTGGAACATCAAAGGAAGCCCCTTACCTTTGGCTACAAGTACCAGAGAGAAGACTGAATCCATCCTTTTTGGTTGTAAGATAACAGGTGCCCAATATTCATTTATTTTTTTTTGTGAGTCCTAGGTCTTGGATTCATTCCCTGAGCTTCTTTAACTCAAGGCTGAGGCTCTAACCCTTGAGCGACAGCACCACATCTGCCTTTTTGTTGGGGGAGAGGTGGTTTATGTGAGATTAGAATCCCTCAGACTCTCCTGCCTGGGCTGGCTCTTAGTCATAACCATCAGTCCTCAGCCTTCTGAATAGCCAGGATGATGGGTGAGAGCCACTGGCACCTGACCGCCACCATCCATGTATAATCCCCTAGGGCCAGTGCCGGGCCACCCTCAGTGCACCCTCCTTGTTGTGAGTGGGAAGCAGACATGGGTGGGTTTGATACTTCAACAGCCTACCTACCTTTGAGCATTGTTCTGGGTCAGTCTGATGGCTGCTTCTTCCTTATCCACAGCAATGACTTGGCTCTGTCACAAGAACAAATGTTCCCCAGGAGATGTTAGTTCTCAGGTCTTTCCGCTGCACACCGCCCCCCACCTCTCCGAAACAACACACCACAGCAAAGCGAAGTAGACATAGAGTGAATTCATTTTCTTATAGTCAGAGTCTGGCCAGATAGGTGGCGGTGAAGATCAGAGGCCCGGGATCGTGCTGTGCAGTTGGACAACGGAACACTTCCTCATCCACTTTCCTTTAAATGTCTTAGCAGAGGGTAGTGGGGAAGGTCTCACCAGACGGACTGACAAGGAATAACCATCACAGCCTATCCCGGGCACAGAGAGGCTTACCTCAAGGAGCTAGTTCAACAGGCTGAGCAAGATAGCTCCTAAACCACAGCCCACCTCCAGAATGAGAGGGACACCGTGACTCACAGCCACATGGGGACCCTGGGCCACCTCCTCCAACACCCATTTAACCAGTTCCTGTGAGAGAGTGAGAGAGAGAGAGAGTCAGAAATACACTTAAGCCGGGTGCCAGTAGCACAGGCCTATAATGGTAACTACACAGGAGGCTGAGATATGAGGATCATGGTTCATAGCAGCCCAGGCAGGAATGTCTGTGAGACTCTTATCTCCAAAGAACCACCAGAAAACCGGAAGTGGTGCTGTGGCTCAAGTGTTAGAGTGGTAGCCTTTATCTGAGGAGCTTGGAGACAACGCCCAGGCCCAGAGTTCAAGCCCAACAACTGACAATAAGTGGATTTTCCACCACAAGAAGTGGACTGAATAGCACTCATTGTCCTAGGGAGCATGGCAGAGAAGTCAGGCTGAGCTTCCTGTCAGCTGGGGGTCATGAGTAGGTCACCCAGTTTCTCTGTGCCTCATTTTCTCCAGCTACAAAACTCAACAGTGAAAGATCCCCTTCCTCATTGGATAGTGTAAGGATGAAAGGGAGCGATGTTTTGTTTCATAATCCCATACCTGCATCACAATAAATAATAGGCCCCATTTGAGCTCTTTCCAGGTATCTTCCTGTCATATGCTCACATAATTGCCAAGAACCATATCTGATGACCACTCCCTCAATGCCTGGTTCTACCCCACAGATCCCCCTGTATTGATCCCTTCTTTCCTCACAACTGTCCTGTGAAGAGACTGAGGTCAGAGTGTTGAGGCCCAATGCAGAGCTTCAACTGTGGTCAAGAATCAGCTGCCATGGATTAAGAGTTTGGGACAATCCATCTAACCAATGACTGAGCATGGCGTTATATGTCTAGCATCCCAACTAGAGAAGGACCAGGCATGGTGACCAATTCCTGTCACAGGAGGACAGCAATCCAGCCCAGCCTGAGCATATATTGAGTCTCTATCTCAGAAATGACCAAGACAGAAAGGCTTGGCTCCTGTGGTAGAAGACCTGACTGGAAAGCCTAAGGCCTTGAGTTTATACCCTAATATACCGAAAATAATCAGAGGCCCACTGCCAGAGGCTCGTGCCTATAATCCTAGATACTTAGGAGGCTGAGATCTGAAGATCACAGGTCAATATTTAAAATAGGGTTGTCCTCTCCCATCAGACATCGTGATGAGAAGACCCAGTCTGACCCATGCAAATATGCTCCATACTAACGGGGCTCACATCCATACTAAGTGCTGGCCACGTTCCCTGTTGCCCTGGGGAGCCACACCCTGTGGGCCCCACTCCCAGGTCCTCCCAATCTCCCTCTGTCACCAACCAGGCCCAAGGGAGTGAACAGTTCCAGGGCACACAAATCCCTTCATCTTATAATTTAGCAGCCCTGAGTCCCCTTCAAGTCTCACCCTTTCAGGCCCCCAGACCTCAGCCATAAAGCCCATTCACCCCCCAAAGACAGCAGTTAGAAGTTATCAAAGATTCAGGTGCTCTTTGTTACAAACCACTTTTATACACACACACACACACACACACACACACACACACACACACACACACACACACACACAAAGCCAGCTCAAGTGGCTCCTGTCTGTCTTCCTAGTTATTTAGGAGGCTGACATCTGAGGATCACTATTCAAAGCCAGCTCATGCAGGAAAGTCTGTGAGGTCCTTATCTACAGTGAACTACCAAATAGCCAGAGGTGGAGCTGTGGCTCAAGAGTCAGTGCAATAGCTTTGAGCACAAAACTCAGGCACAGCACCTAAGCCCTGAGTTCAAGGCCACATTTTCTACCTCCAAAAACACACAGACGCAGACACACACACACACACAGACACAGACACACAGACACAGACACAGACACACACACACACACACACACAGACATGTATAGCCCAAGCCTTCAGCAGTCCCTGAGAACGGAACCATGAACTCCCTCCATTAGGGTCATATCCCATCCCCAAGAAGCTGGCACTCCCGACTTCAGACCCACTGTAGACAAAACAATGAGCCTCTCACATATCTGAAATGTCTCACAACCCAGCATAGAATTACCTACCATACACAATGCTATACAGAAAACTTAGTCACCTCTTATTTTCTTGTTGGTCATGGGGTTTGAACACTAGGCCAGGGTACTGTCCCTCAGCTCTTCAGCTGAAGATGAGCACTCTCCAATTGAGCCACAGCACTACTTCCTGTTCTCTGGTGGTCCATTGGCCATCGAATCTCACAGACTTTCCTGCCCAAGCTGGCTTTGAACCATGATCTTTACAGCTTTATGAGTAGCTAGGATGACAGTTGTGAGCACCGGCGGCGCCCGGCTTCAGCCACCTTTATATACCCAGAGGAAACCCAATTTGTCAAGCCACAAACTTCTTGCAAACCTTCACTTCAGACTCTGACACCCAGCATCCAAATCCATCCTTCAATGGAGAGAATACAGACACAACAATCCCACCCCTGCACCCATTCACCCAATCCCTGCCTGATACAGGCCACGTCCCCCTGAAGCTGTGGCTTCAAACTGGGGCAAAATTGGGGAGTTCATAGAAATGTCTGTACAGTGATGCCATCACCTAGTCTTCCAACCACAGCAACCGCCTGCCTGCCCCCCCCACCTCCCCCACCCTTTGCAGGCAAAGATGTCTGACTTTCTTCCTTTTTTTTTGTTGTGGGGTTTGAACTCTGGGTCTGGGTGCTGTCCCTGATCTCTTCAGCTCAAAGCAAGCACTCAACAACTAGAGCCACAGCTTTACTTCCAACTTTTTTGGGGTGTTTAATTGAAGATAATGAGTTCTCATTGACTTTGATGCCAAGGGTGGCATGCAACTACAGTCCTCAGATCTCAGTCTCCTGAGGGGATAGGATGACAAGCATGGAAAATATCTTTCACTGGATGCCAGTAGCTCATGTTTGTCATCCTAGGTACTCAGGAGCTGAGATCTGAGGACCATATGTCAAAGCCAGCCGGGTCTGGATAGACCCTGAGACTCTTGTCATCAAGGAACTGACAGAAAACCGGAAGTGGTAGTGTGCTAGCTTTCAGCATCAAAGCCAAGGGATAGGACCCAGTTCCTAGTTTCATGCTTTTTCTAGCAAAGACCCACCCAAGAAAGAGAAGCAGTTGGGCACATGGGAGCTCGAAGTTAACACATAATACTCAAGACCCCCAGAACAGGCCCCATCATGCTCTGATTCTTTAGATTCTATGTCCTACATCATGACAGTCTTAGATGGGACTGACCATGCACCTAGTTAGGACATTCAAGTACAATCTCATACTGAGGATCCCCTGACCTTATCAAAGACTCAGGATCTCTCACTGTACTGCCTCATTACTGAGCAGTGAGGTGAGTTCTAGTTATCTAACCACAAGATGTGGGAACGAAAGGATTTCTGGGCCAAGGGTTCCTCTCTCTTCGAAAGGAGAAAAGGGCTCATCCATCCCAGGAATGTTCCTAGGTGGTGAGTATCCTCAAAGAAACAACAATGCTCAGAGCCTAGTGCCTCTAGTTTTCCCACCAGCCTCTACCCACGTTTCCCCACCTTCAGTTGGCCCTCTCTGAGTCCCAGATCTGCCATCTAGACTAAAGGCTGAGCCAGCAAAGACACCCACCTCTGCCTCTGAGAATGGCAATCACAGGGTCCTAACGCCCACTCGAGGAAGACTGGCACCACTGAAACCGACTCCCGCCCTCATTCCCTGTCTATCCTGTGCCAGTGGCATGCTTACCTCTTTCTCTGGTCGAGAAATGAACAACGGGGATGTGACCTTCAGATTGAGCCTGGAAATCCCACTCCCCAAAGTCGTACTGCACAGGCTCCTGCGGTGGATTATAGCCAGGTGGTCAACGGGCACCAGGACATTTAATTGCAACGTGGCTGGGTCAAAAGCTCTATCAGTGATGGTCTAGGTTGACAGGCAAGGTTCTGACACACCTGAACTGGGATCATCCTCCCTCTTCATCTTCCTTTTTATCCCTTGCTCCCCCCTCTTGACACTCCATCACCCCAACACCTCCCTAGCCCTTACACATTTCCTTCTTATCTGACCAGAAAATAAACTCCTTGGGGCCGGAGATGATTGAAACCTGGTGACCCACCCTGAGCCCAAGGGTCTACTCGAGGCTGCTTCCCGCTTCAGTCGGTGACCACCAGGCTTCTGGATGTCATGAAGTTGCTGAGGGGTCTGTGGCTTGGTCCTACATACTGCCTTTATGCTCTGAAACTGTCCCCACAGAGATGTGAATGGTTGGCTCCTTGATCCAGGGATTCCAAACCAAGGTTTGCATGTTCTTCCTTCTTCCTTCCTTTCTTCCTTTTCTCTCTCTGTAATTCCCTCCTCTTTCTCTTTCCTTTGTTTCTCTCACTCCTGGGCCTTGAACTCAGAACCTGGGTTATGTGACTGAGCCTATTTACTCAAGGCCAACAGACTACAGCTTCAGCCACACAAACACTTCTGCTGTTTTCTTTTTGTTAGTTAGTTGGACATAACAGTCTTACAGGCTTTCCTGCCCCGGCCTTAAGCCTCTATCCTCCCATCTCAGCCTCTTAGTAGCTAGGATGACAGGTGTGAAGCATCGGCATCCAGCTCAAACCAAGGTTTCTTCATGTACTGTGGAATCAGAACTGGAACCTTTCATTGTCTATCGACCCCCCGGTGCCTGGCTCACACTGTAACTGTTTTTTGGATAAATAAATGAGCATCTTCCTACGACAATACTACAGAAAAATCCCATCTGATACAGCTAAGCATCCAGGTGTGGGGGGGGGGGGAAGCCTGATGTAGCTCTCCCACAGTTCTCTGTCTTCCCTCTTCCTGCCCTCCTGGTGCCACTGCACTTAACTGTTTTGGCTCCGAGGAAGTGAGCCACGATGTACTTGCTGGATTCCGGGGCCTCTGGGATGCCTATCTTCTCAAAGATCTCTGTCCAGTGGCTGACCATCTCTGTGGCACTCAATTCCCCACACAGGTGTGAACGAGGTTGCCTGGAGCTGAAGGCCTGGCTGAAGGGGCCTCCTCTTCTCCCCCTAGGGCTAGCCAGGATGGTCTACCATATCCGGCCCCCAAGATTCATGTTGCAGAGAAAGGATCCTTGAAGGATCCCGGGTTTCTGAATCTCCAAGAGTCCAGTGCAGATGCTGGGAATAATCTCTGCTCACAGCAGGAAAGCTGGAGATGGTGAGGTCACAATCTCTGCCCCCCCCCCATGTCCTCGACTGTGGTGGTCGCCCTAGAGAGAGCAGGAATAGAATCAACAGCTGCCAGAGAAAGGCAGTCAAGGCATGATGTTCATAGCAGGAGACCATCTGGCTAGGGAACTCTCCCTGTGGTGCTTTGAACGTCATTGTTTGGTGGCTGAAATGGTCTGTCAAATTTGACCCATAATCCCAGGTGTTAGTGCAAATTGCCAGCTTCATGATAAAACCCTGGAAAACATGGTATTTAATTTGTCCCAATCAAAAGGTTCCAAAGTCAGCTGTCCCCTTTTCCTTCTAGACAGACTACACAGGTTACAGAAACTGGCATTCAGAGGAGTTCCTGGAAAATGGCGGAGGAGAAGCTCGAGGCTCAGCAAGCTCTCGCAAAGAAAGCAGTTTTAGAGTTCCAGTGAAGAGTCCTAAGCCAGAGAATCACACCAAGTGTCCCAGCACAGGACAGAGAGTTAGGCCAGAGAGGGAAAATCCAGGCAAGGAGACAGATCTGAACTATGGCCAGCAGCGGCCGCCGCTTCCGCTGCGGCGGTGGCTGTACTGCCATACCTGAAAGAGAGAGAGTCTGGGACAAAAGAGCCAGATGCGGCAGGCAAGCGGATTCCACTCAACACCACCAAGAACCGACAAGGAGCAGCCATCTTCATCCTGCAGTTTGCAGACCAGAGACGACCCAGGAACCAAGACTTGGAGTGAGTAGAAGCCTGACATCCTCAATCCTTCGTAGAGAGCAGAAGAGGGAAGGCCACCCCTCCCCTCCCAGTATGGGAGATCTCTATCTTGGATACCAACAAAGCTCGGCGGAGCTGCTAGCTCCAACTCAGGCCTTGGAATAAAAGGCGTCATTTATCAGGTCACAAGAACTTAACGGCATGAACTGTCAGACTCAGCTCCACCCAGGGAAAAGTCACCCAGTTCGGGTGCCAGCCCTAGGAGTGGCTTTCTTCACTGGGTAATCAGAGCCAGAGGCTGCCCCTACCTTTAGCAGCCTCTATATCAGTAAAGAGAAACCCTGAGAGTGGCTCCAGGCTGGGATCTGTGAGTTTCTCACAAACTAGCCCCCGGGAAAAGCTACTGTTTACTGAAAGGCCTCAACTCTACCCAGAACCTAGCCTCATCACAGCATCTCCAAACTTGAGGAAAAAGCCATCTCCCTCTTTTGTGATAATCAAAGCAGACCCCCCTCCCATTGAACTAACTTGGGAGGAGGATCGCAAAATCCTGGGTAAAGCAGAGCATTTTTCTGCCTGTCCAAACAAACTGACTTAAGAAATCAACAAAGCCACAGGACCACAAGCAGACCATAGACTGCAACCAGAGGCTGATTACAGACACAAGGGAGATACAGGATTTTTCCCAACCCTCCCCAAAAAAATCAAAGAATTTTTTCTTCTTCTTCTTCTTTTTTATACCTTTTACAAAAATTTTTTTCTTTTCTAAAACTTTATTTTAATTTTTAATTTTTAAATTTTTTGAAAAAAATTGTTTTCTAGAAACATTTTCCCCTTATAATCTTTATTTTAGTGATACATGCGTGTGTGTGTTTTTCATTTTTTTCCCTTTTTAAAAAAAATATTTTTTTCTTTTTGTTTTTTGCTTAGCTTGACTGAACTTCTGATCTTTTTTTTTTTGCTTTCTTCCTTATCCTTCTCAACTTTTTCTCTCTTTCGTTCTTCTTTATGGGACTTAATTGTTGTTCTGCACATCCTCACATAAACCCGTAGTTGACTCTTAGACCTTATCCCATATTGTGTACACACTTAATCCACAAATTTATTACTCAATTCAAAACCTCTGAGACTTAAATTCCTTAATAGCAGTACTACCTCTTTATACCTATATAATATTTTAAGTATTTTTATTTTTAAATTTTTCACATCTCCTTTATATCCCTCCCTTTCTTTCATTACATTCACGTTCTTTGAATAGTTTGTTCTGGTTTCTGCATATTAATAATTTTTATTTTTGTATTTTTTCTGGTCTCTTTTTTTATTGCTTTCTCTTTCTTCTTGAATTCTCTCTCTCTACTTTCATCCTATCCAACCTATTTCCTGCTTTGAGACTAGGACTTAGTTAAGTTAACTCTCCCTGTACCTTCCCACATCACACTATTCCTATATTTTACCCACAACTCTCCATAACCCTAATAATTTCTGGTTTATCAAATTCTTCTTTGAGGTTCATAGTCCATTAATATATAGCTGTTTGATGTTGAATAGAGGTATCTGTTGAACTAGATTGTATCTGCAGACTATTGACTGTGCAAATTCAGACTTTCGTTGATGCATGCCTTAAGTTAGTGTTCTAGCACAAAACTGGTGTTCTTTTTATCGCAAATGAGCAGAGTAAGCCGGAAAACCACAAGAAAAATGGCATTATAATCAGGGGACAGAACAGATAATGAATAATCCAAAGGAGAGTTCCCAAATAGCTCTACAAACACTGCTGACAAACATGATAAATGAAAACATACAAAGAACCCTGTATGAGCAAGATAGGAAGAGAGAGGAGGCAAACAAAAGGTCAATACAGGAAAAGATTGAAAACCTACAAAAGACTCTGTATGAGCATGATAGGAAGAGAGAATAGGCAAACAATAGGTCAATGCAGGAAAAGATTGGAATCCTACAAAGGACTCTGTATGAGAGTGAGAGAAAGAGAGAGGAGGCAATCCAAAGGTTTATACAGGAATATCATGAGCGTGAGGAAGCTACTCAAAAACTGCTACAGGATTTGCATGAGCAGCTTGAGAATACTCAAAGAGAAAGGCAGGAATGGTGTGAACAGGCTGAGAACACTCAAAGAGAACTACAGGAATGGCATGAACAGGAGGAAGCTAAGCAAAGAGGAATACAAGAATTGAGAGAGCAGGATGAGAATACAAAACGATCACTAAAGGCATTCATGGGATCCATTAACAAACAGTTGAAGCAAGTCAGGGAGACCACAAAGGGAATGCTGAATGGAACCCAACAGAAGGAATGGGAGTCCAAGGAAACCATAACCAATCAACGAACTGATTTGAGAATAAAGACTGAACACCAAATTAAGGAAGTAAAGAAGTTCATACAAGATCTAAAACAAAGCTTCAACAAAGAATTTGAAAACATCAAAGCTGAGCAATTGGAAGGAAAAGAAATAAAAAACAAAGTAGAAAGTCTTGACAGCAGGTTAGACCATGCAAAAGACCGAATCTCAGGGATTGAAGACAGCCTGGATATTATAGAGAAAGAACATACAACCATCCAAGACAAGTCCAAGAAATATGATAGATCTATCCAACACTTGGAAGACACCATCAGAAGACCTAATCTAAGGATAATGGGTGTAGAGGAGCACGTAGGAACAGAAGTTAATGGTCTAGGAAATCTGTTTAACAGGATCCTAGCAGAGACCTCCCCAAAAATGCAAAAAGATGGACCTATTCAGATACAAGAAGCTTTTAGAACTCCAAATAGACCATCCCACCGTCACATTATAATCCCCACAGGATCAACTCAGACCAAGGAAAAGATCCTTAAACCTGTGAAGGAGAAAAGATTAATCACCTATAAAGGAAAACCTATTAGAATCACCTCAGATTTCTCAGCAGAGACAATCAAAGCAAGAAGAGCCTGGAATGATGTATGCCATGCCCTAAAACAAACAACTATCAACCAAGAATACTGTACCCATCTAAACTCTCCTTCATAACTGAAGGCCAAATATAAAACTTCCATATCAAAGAAAAATTGAAACAATACATCTCCTCCAAACCAGCCCTACAAAAGATTCTTAAAGATGTCCTACATATAGAAAACCAACAAGACCACAATAAAGGCCAAGAAACTGCACCCAAACTGAGAATCCAAGAACCATAGGAAGAACTCAGTTTTTGCAACGCCCAAGAAGGTGGATAACATGGCAGGAACTCCCAAATACTTCTTAGTCCTATATCTTAACATTAACAGACTTAACTCTCCAATTAAGCGACATAGACTGTCTAGTTTGATTAAATACAAGATCCTTCTATCTGCTGCTTTCAGGAGTAACATGTTGCCCATAAAAACAAACACAATTTCAATGTTAAAGGCTGGAGAAAAATCTACCAAACAAACGGACCGCATAAACAAGCTGGAGCTGCAATCCTAATATCAGATAAAATAGACTTCAAATTAAAATTCGTGAGAATATGTAAAGAAGGTCATTAAATACTAATTAAGGGATCCCTCCTTCAGGAGGATATTACAATTCTAAATATCTATTCGCCAAACAATGGAGCACCCAAATTTATCCAAGAAACACTACTTTCCCTCAAATCCCACATAGATCCAAAGACATTAATTATTGGGGATTTTAACACACCACTCTCCCCACTAGATAGATCAACTCTGCAAAAACTCAACAGAGAAACCGCAGATCTAAACACCTGCAAAATCAACTAGATTTAACAGACATCTACCGAATATTTCACCCAGCAATATCATAATACACGTTTTTCTCAGCAGCACATGGAACATTTTCTAAAATAGACCACATTTTAGGCCACAAAGCAAACTTGTCCAAATTCAGAAATATTGAAATTATACCTTGCATTCTCTCTGACCACAAGGAAATAAAATTACAACTCAACACCAAAAGCCACCAAAGAAAGTCCGGTAACACAAGGAGGCAGAACAACACACTACTGAATCACGAGTGGGTCATGGAAGAGATTAGAAAGGAAATTCAAATGTTCATGCTATTCAACAAAAATGAGCACACAAATTACCAGCTCCTCTGGGACACAGCAAAGGCAGTACTCAGAGGCAAGTTTATAGCTCTGAGTTCCTACATCAACATATTGGAGAGATCTGAAACCAACAATTTAATGACACATCTGATACTCCTTGGAAAAGAGCAGCAAGATAAACTCCAATCCAGTAGATGGAAAGAAATAATCAAAATTAAATCAGAATTAAATGAATTCGAATCCACAAAAACTACAGAAAGAATCAACAAAACCAAAGTTGGTTCTTCGAAAAAATTAACAAAATTGACAGACCTTTAGCAAATCTTATCAGAAAAAGAAGAGAACACACCCAAATAAATAAACTCAGAGATGAGAATGGAAACATCACCACGGAAACAACCAAGATTCAGAACATTTTAAAGGAATACTTCTCAAAACTTTATGCTAATAAGTTTGAGAACTTGACAGAAATGGACCTTTTCCTAGCAAATATTGACATGCCAAAACTAAACCAAGATGAGTTAAACCATCTTAACAGGCCCATATCAAGCATTGAAATAGAAACAGCAATAAGAGACCTCCCAGCTAAGAAAAGTCCAGGACCAGATGGTTTTACAGTGGAATTCGACAAGGCCTTCAAAGCAGAGCTCACACCAATACTCCTCCAACTCTTCAATGAAATTGAAAGAGAAAGTTCACTACCGAACACATTCTATGAAGCCATCATAACCCTCATCCCAAAACCAGGCAGGGACTCATCAAAGAAAGAGAACTATAGACCCATTTCTTTGATGAACATTGATGTAAAACTTCTCAACCAAATTTTGGCCAATCGACTTCAACAATTCATCCAAAAAATCATGCACCACGATCAAACAGGATTCATTTCAGGGATGCAAAGCTTGTTCAATATAGGCAAATCAATTAATATTATTCATCACATCAACAGGAGCAAGGATAAGAACTACATGGTTATCTCAATAAATGCAGAAAATGCATTCGACAAGATCCAACACCCCTTTATGATGAAGGTTTTGGAAAAATTAGGAATCTATGGAACATTCCTCAATACAATAAAGGCTGTATATGACAAACCTACAGCCAGCATTATACTTAATGGTGAAAAAATAAAGCCATTTCCTTTTAACTCACGAACAATATAAGGACGACCACTCTCTCCACTTCTCTTCAATCTCGTATTAGAATGCCAAGCTACAGCAATAAGAAAAGATGCAAACATAAAAGGGATCCAAAGAGGGAAAGAAGAAAAAAAACTCTCACTTTTTTGCAGATGATATGATCTTGTATTTAAAGAACCCCATAGACTCCAATCCCGAATTACTCAAGCTGATTCAAAACTTTGGCAACGTAGCAGCGTATAAAATTAACCCCCCAAACTCAATGGCTTTTCTGTATGTCAACAATGAGAAAAGTGTGGCTGAAATTAGGAAAGTAACTCCATTTGTAATAGCCCCTCAAAAAATAAAATACCTAGGAATTAACTTAACGAAAGAAGTGAAGGACCTCTATGGTTAAAACTTTACAATCTTGAAAAAGGAATTCAAAACAGAACTTAGAAAATGGCAAAACCTCCCATGCTCCTGGATTGGAAAGATCAACATCGTGAAAATGGCAGTACTTCCCAAAGCTATCTACAAATTCAATGCGATACCTATCAAAATTCCAACCTCATTCTTCAAGGAAATAGAAGAGCCAATCCAAAAATTCATATGGAATAATAAAAGACCCATAATAGCTAAAACGCTCCTCAAGGCAAAGAACACTGCTGGAGGAATATCAATACCAAATTTCAAACTCTATTATAAAGCCATAGTAATCAAAACAGTTTGGTACTGGCATAAGAGCAGACCTCAGGACAAATGAAATAGAATTGAAAACCCAGAAATGAACTTACAGACCTATAGCCATCTAATCTTCGATAAGGGAGTTAAAATGATAGAATGGAAGAAAGACAGCCTCTTCAGTAAATGGTGCTGGCAAAATTGGTTAACTACTTGTAGAAAACTAAAGCTAGATCCTTATATATCACCCTGCACCAGTATCAACTCCAAATGGATCAAAGACCTCTGAGTCAAAGCAGACACTCTGAAAACATTACAGGATGGAATAGGAGAAACCCTAGGTCTCCTTCGCTCAGCCCGAAATTTTCTGAATAGAGACCCGGAAACACAACAAATCAAAGAAGGGTTTGACAAATGGGATTGCATGAAGTTGCAGAGCTTCTGCATGGCAAAGGACATATCTTGCAAGATCAGTAGAAAGCCCACAGATTGGGAGTAGATCTTCAATAGCCTTACAATGGACAAGGGTCTCATTTCTAAAATATACTTGGAACTCAAAAAATTAAATCCTCCAACAACAAATCCTCAAAGAAACAACTGCCCAATAAATAAGTGTGCTAAAGACTTAAAGAGAAACTTCTCTGAAGAAGAAAGAAGGATGGCCAATAGACACATGAAGAAATGCTCAACAACCTTAGCCATAAAAGAAATGCAAATCAAAACAACATTGAGATATCACCTCACTCCAGTTAGAATGGTTATAATCAAGAAATCTAACAACAACAGATGCTGGAGGTGATGTGGACAGAATGGAACCTTACTTCATTGTTGGTGGGAGTGTAAACTTGTTCAACCACTTTGTAAACAGTATGGAGGTTCCTCAAAAGACTTCACATAGAGCTCCCCTATGACCCAGCAATACCACTTTTGGGCATTTACCCTAATGTTTACAAACAAGACCACACTAATGCTACCAACACAACTATGTTTATTGGAGCATTATTTACCATACCTAAGATATGGAACCAACCCAGATGCCCCTCAGTAGATGAATGAATCAAGAAAATATGGTATATATACACAATGGAATTCTATGTCTCCATCAAAAAGAATGACATTTCCCCATTTGTTAGGAAATGGAAAGGCTTGGAAAAAATTATATTAAGTGAAGTAAGCCAAGCCCAAAGAAACATAGGTCCAATGGTTTCCCTTATTTGCAATATCTACTACATGTATGAGTCAAGCAGAAAAGGTCAGATAATGTGATGTTAGGAAAATGAACCTTTAGATATGTATTTCAATGTTTTTTTTGCTTTCATGCATGTGTTTCTAACTCATTTATAAGATTATTTCTTTGTTGCTTTGTGTGTCCCTCCTCCACAGTATAACCCCTGCATTCACTATATTTGATATCTGTAATTTGTGGAGGAGATGGGGAAAAACAAGTCGTTTAACGTTTCAACTTTGAGAAGTAGAAGTTGTCATGTCGAAAACGAACTTTACAACTTTGGTGCGGGGGGGGGGGGGGGGGAGGTTGTGTCGGGGGTGGGCGGGTGGAGGCTGGGAAGGGATGTGAAGGGTAAACAAAGGAGGAGGCTGCAATGCTTGGTAAGAAATGTACTCATTATCTTGCTTATGTAATTGTAACCCCTCTGTACAGTATGTTCACAAAAAATAAAAATTAAAATAAAAAAAAAAGAAACTGGCATTCAGAGAGCCCTTGCTAACTGCCATGGCCTGATAACGAGCGGGATCCACAGGGGGAATGCACGTGCCTACCACTGCCCAGCTGGAAACTGCCCAGGCGGGACACAGATTGGAGTTTTCTGGACCCCAGAGATGATTGACCACTGGTACAATGCCGCGCGAGGGAATCCATGTCACCAGTGGGGGTCCAGAGCACCCTGCCCAGATTCCCACGGACACAGTCAATGCTCTGGGTAAGTTTGCCTTCTCATCCTTGGTCGTGGTGAACCATGTGCCATGTCACACCGTTCACCACTCTCCAAACCCTCCTAGCCTCACAGCCCCTGCCCTCCTCCCTCACCCCTCCGCATTTAATTCCTTAATTATATTTGGCAGGCACATTCCCAACCCTTGAATTAGCTCCAAGTATACACATGAGAGCAGACTGTCTGGCTAGAAGAATACGGCTGCATTCACACTTGCCTCATCATCCTTCTGGCTGAAGACAGAAAGACAGGTGTCCACTCTGGTCTGCAATTCACAAGGCCTCCTAGGGGAGACCCACACAGGCCCAGCAGCTACTGTGGGCTAGAGGAAATAGGGAAGAGGTAGGTGGAAAGGAACGTCTACTGAAAATTTCTCCAAAAAGGAGCCAAGAAACGTTCAAGGAGAAAACAAAAATTATGGCTGGACTCATACTTGGCATTGATGAAAAAAGAAGCATACACACACACACACACACACACACACACACACGCATACATATAAAATGCTTTTGCTCTTTTTAGACACAATGACTTAAATATGTTTTCATTGTTCTCCCTGTTCTCCGAACACACACACACACACACACACACACAGACACACAGACACACACACACACACATAAATCCAGACCTGTGACAGAAGACTCCTCCATGCAGCACCTGCAATTTGCCAACTGATCACTCACCTGAGCACAGACAGGCAAGTGTAAGGAGAACGATGATCTCTCTCTCCTTCTCTCTCTCCCTCTCTGTCTCTCTTCCTCTCTCTATCCCTCTCTCTCTCTCTGTCTCTCTCTCTCCCTCATCCCTCTCTCTCTCTCTCATGCATACACACACACACACACACACACACACACACACACACACACACACACACACACACACACACACAAATAGACCCAGCAGTGTCTCTCCTGAGTTTGTTGGTTCCTCCTCTGGGACAAGGTACAAGCTGGAGCACAGGGATTCCCTTGTCAAACTAGTGGCTCCCACCCAAAGAAGCACCGCTCTAATAACGCAGAACCACTCTGCCTCTCCCTTTCTCAAGGGCCAGACACTTTCCCTTGGGAACTACCAGCATTTCCTCACCATTCACCAAAATCCCAGGCCAGGATTCTCTATGAAGGTGTCCTGAGATAGGTGGAACCTCAGAGCCAGGATTAAAAACAAGCAGGGGTGTCACAGTATCCCAGAGGAGTGTCTGACCTGGGGTGGGGGCAGTGTTGCAAAATGCATGGGGTCCTAAAGGCTACATACATGGACAGACTCCCTATTTCCAGTCTAGATGCTTCTGGGTGACTTCAGGGATTCTTGTGAAGGACTAGGAGAGCAGATGGAATGTGAGCCAGCAGATACTGGGAGAGCTAGGAAATGTGATCACCCTGTGAGAACATTTGACAGCTGATGTGGGGGGACAGGTCAGGTATATGCGTGTCAGAGGGGGTGTGTTCTTCCCAGATATTCACCTTCTATCTGATTCCAAGTGCCCTCACATAACTATTGGGCTTTTCTGGGACCCTCCTCAGGTGAAAGGGTGACCAAGCACAGAACATAAGGGCTCACACAGCAAGGAGGGCCTATCTTTTGCATCCAACACCCACCACCCCCAGCAAAAAGCAAAAGACCCAAGAAGGCAGGTGTGGAGGTGCTGCTTCCCACCTCTGACTAAAGCCACCAGGTTCCCAACAGGGAGAGGAAGGGTGCAGATGCACAGCTGTGTGGCTCCCACTGTTCCAGGCCACGAGCTCTGTGGCGGCCCCTCCTCACCCATTCCTGCATCACTCCATTTCCTGGTACACCGTTTACTAGTGTGGGGGTGGGATCCCGGGGTCAACACCCACTCCCACTCTCCAACCCTGGGGTACATTTGTGGCAGGGACATGACAGGCTGTGGGCCATGGGGCACACAATAGCAGGACAGGAGAGGGGAGGCAGGAAGGGCGGGTCAATGTCAGCAGGAGAGGGTCTTTTGGCAGGAGGGCTCCCAGGGTGCAGGCCCATGGGGCGGCCACTCATGTGTGCTACTGGGAGAAGCAGTAGGCAGAGGCTCCAGAGGCATGCAGGCCCAGAGTATGAGGACTGGAATCCGAGACCTGCTAGGGGCTGCAAGCAAACCAGGGGCGTGCCATCTCTGCTAGGCGACTTCAAGAGGCACCATGGGTCTGAGCCAAAAACACCATGTTTGAAACGCGATGCTTCAGGAAGTGGGCAGGCTCACGTCTGCGGGGCATGTAGAACATAGCACTCAGAACATAGCACATGGCCTCTGCTCCTCCTCATGAGCCAACAATGCCCCCACCTCAGCCACCTCCACTGCCATACTCCCTGTGCAGGGACCTCAGACTCAGGCCTGCCATGGCCACCACACCTCCGAGTAGCTGCCTGTGGCAATGTCCTGCTGCATAAGCTCCACATGCTCTGTGCTCCCCGACAGGACATGCGCTAAGATTTGGGAGGTTGCCAGCCTATAAAGCTGCTTGCCTTTGTGTGTGTGCTCACTCTTCGATCTGCTCTCTCTCTCTCTCTCTGACCTCACTCCTCTCCTGGGCTGCCTTGTCCCCACGGAGTGCACCCGCCCCCTGCTGCGAACACAGTGTGCCCTGCGTCCTACCCCTCCTCCCCTTGCCATGCTCCCTTCCCCTTTGCCCCCGCCCCCACCCCTGCTGCAAGCCCAGCCCTGACTGGGCCCTAAGGCTTCCAGGCCACGCAATTGTAGCCTCACCTCAGCTCATCACTCCCCCCTAACCCCAGTACCTGCCCAGGTGATCGAATCTCCCCTCAGCCCCACCACGGGAGGAGACTCTCCTCCTTCCCCCTCCACTCTACACACCAAGCAGGTGTACAGTGACCCTTGTGTGCGCGTGTGTGTGTGTGTGTGTGTATGTGTGTGTTTGTGTGTGTGTGCTTGTTGGGGATAACTGCCTCTCAAGGACTCAGAACATAGCACCCTTTGAGATGACTCAGCACACAGCACACTTCAAAAAACAGCCCAAAGCACTCTGTGTAAAGGACTCAGTACACAGCTCCCTTTGAATGACTCAGTATATAGTACACTGTGTAGAGCACTCAGCACACAGCATCCTTTGAAAGAGGGAGTCCATAGCCCACAGTGTAAAGGACTCAGCACATGGCATGCTTTGAAAAACTCAAGCGCACAGCACTGTTTCCCAGGGACTCAATACATAGCATCCTGTGTTAAGACACACAGCCCCCTTTGAAAGACTGAGTACATTGCACTCTGTGTAAAGCACTCAGTGCATAGCACCCTTCAAAAACTAAGCAGATAGCACAATTTTGAAAGACTCAGCACATACCACAGTGTGGAAGGACTCAGTACATACCACACTGTCAAGGGATTCAGCCCATCGCACCATTTGCAGGACAGTACAGAGCACCCTATTTTAAGGTCTTGGCACAAAGCACTTGAAAAATTCACCTCCTCCCTCATTTCTCAAAGGCTCAGCACATAGCAGGACCCTTTGGGGTGAATTAGCACACCGCAACTTTTGAAGGACTCAGCACAAAACTCCATGTGGGAAGGCCCCAGCAAACAGCACCCTGTGAAGGACTCAGCACATAGCTGTATGTCACAATTTCAGCTGTCATTAGAATTAGGGTGCTTTCTTTAGTATCACCATTCTTCAGAAACACTTCACAAATCCTACAAGTTTACTTTAGCCAACCTGTGTTTTATGGGGCAGGGTCAGCTGGGGGTCTTGAACTCAAAGCTTGGGGGCTCTGTCCCTGATCTCTTTGGTTCAATGCTAGAGCTCTAGCACTTTGACCCATAGCTCCAATTTTGTTTTTTTGGGGTTGTTCTTTGTCAGATCTTATGGTGATCAGGAAGGCCAAGTTGGGGTGTCTGTGGGCAAAGACTCTTAGCTCGGCCTGGAGCTGACCTCTCCCTTCCTTGTGCCCCTGGGATCCGGGACTCCTGGCACTCTCTTGGCCTAGGGTGGAACAGACCTGCTCTGGCATCAGCACCCATGGTGAGCAAAAGTCAGCTTGGCCCTGGTCACTTCCCCCAATTGAAATCTAGAGGAAAATGGCACGGCCTCTCATGTTCCATGTCTGGCCAGCAAGGGGCAGGAGTTGCCCACCATGGGGATTGTACCTGTGAGTTGTGTTTACTCTTGATCCAAGCCACCTTGGACAGGAAAGTGCATGAGACTCCTACCTACAATTAACCATCATAAAACAAGTGGGACTGTGGCTCAAGTGGCCAAGTACTAGGCTTGACCAAGAAAACTCAGGGATAGAGCCTAGGCCCTGAGTTCTCTCACAAACACACACACACACCACATGCATGCAAAATCAGAGATTTCTACACTGCAATCTTTGGGTATTCTCTACCTATTCCCCACTAAGCCTGATAGCTGTTGGCCTAGGTATTTGATGCATACAACACCAACTGGCATCTTTAATTTTGGAGAACAGAATGGCTAGAAGGTGAGCCTTCTCCCATCCCAGCTCCTTGATTGGGTCATGGTCTATCCAGGCCCTTTGCGACTCCTTTTA
Source organism: Dipodomys spectabilis (assembly GCF_019054845.1). Classification (NCBI taxonomy): domain Eukaryota; kingdom Metazoa; phylum Chordata; class Mammalia; order Rodentia; family Heteromyidae; genus Dipodomys; species Dipodomys spectabilis. The sequence goes on along the minus strand of NW_024871204.1, from coordinate 493,402 downwards.
CAGACTTGACAAAATGCCTTCAAAAGTCATCACAAGCTGGGCACTGGGGGCTCATACCTGTCATCCCAGATACTCAGGAAGCTGCGATCTGGAGGATCATGGTGCCAAGCCAGCTTGGGTAGGAAAGTGTGTGAGACTCTTATCTTCGATGAACTATCAGAAAACACTCAACTGGTAGAATGACAGCCTTAACCAAAAAGAGCTCAGGGACAGGGGCCAGGCCCTGAGTTCAAGCCAGAGGCCTTGAAGAACAAATCTTTGTTGGAGGTTTTTCTTTCCTTTGAAAACAATTTATTATTTGAGATAAGCATAACATAGGTCTCTTCCCTGGCCACCAATGGGCTATTAGATATCCCTTGAATTCTGGCCGCTTCCCGGCAGCTTCTGCCCTAACTGACCTTCAGTTTACCCTTCCCATCACACGGCAGATGGAGGCCTGAGAGAAGGCTACCTGGCCACTTATTTCTGGTGGCTGAAGTGGCTTTTAAGAATCAGTATGTCACATAGAGAGTCATCATCCACATCAGTCTACAGAAGAAAGAAAGGGAGCGCTCCTTGACCAATCCTACCAGCTGTAGGTGGCTCTGGATGTGGGGCATCTGCTGCAGGATGTGCTCCAAAGGGGAGTCATCTATAGGGTCGGGAACCCAGACCACTCCTCTGGCAGTTTCCAAGCTGTCTTGAAGTTGCAATTCTTCAAAACCTTTCTGCTCCTCCCTCATTTTGCCCACCCCAGAGCCTGAGGCATCTGAAGCAGCTGCAGTTATGGGGGCTCATCCTGTGCCGGCATCTGGAGCCTTCTATCTGCTCCTTCCCCTGCAAGAAGGGACAGCAGCTCCCCCAGCTCTCTTTTCTCCATCTTCTCCTGGGAGAGCCAGCACACACGCTTGGCTTTCTCCAGACACAGTTCATCCAGGATGAACATCTGCTCTTTACACGCCATGAGGGACTCCAAGACAGTGCAGATGTGTGCCAACAGCTGGCTGCATCGATGGTGGTGCTCATCTGCTAGACTATGGAAGTCCACGTCATCATACAGGTCATGGATGAAGCAGATTTTGTTCTCGGATGCCCCCTGTCCCATTTCCCATCCCCACGCCTGCTCTGGTGTCAGCTCATGGGGCAGGAGGCCTGTGGTTCCAGCTCTGTCTGCCACTGAGCTGCTGTGTGGTGATCCCTGCAAAGGGGTCACCACTCCTGCAGCAGGAGTTTCCCCCTGTGGATTTCAGCCTCTGAGTGCTCGCAGAGCCACATCCCTCTAGGTCTGGGGCATGTCTCCATCCTCTGCGATTCTCAATTTCTGGAGGTGTCACCTCCTCAACTTTTGCTTCTCCAAGGCTCACAACCTATGTTGTCATGCAGGACAATGCTTCCACAATAACCCGCCATTAAAAACTTAGCCCCCTGGTTTGCAATTCGTGCCATTTTTTCTGCCAGGCCTGGTATTTGAACTCAAGGTCTAGGTAAATAAGCAGCACTGTGAGAGAAGGGAATCTGACCATGCTTGAAGACAAGAAAGTCAGGCCTGTTCCCTAGGTCTGAATTCAAGCTATTGGCTGGGAAAACAGACTCTTCATATCCATTTTAAACACAGGATTTATACTTCCATACAGATATTCAGTACGTATTGTGTTTGGTGTAGTTATTCATTTTATTTCTGGTTTTATTCATTTATTTAGCAATTATTTTATTGACTCTGATGACACCGTTACCATTTATTACATTGTTTACATCCTATCATAGCATCCAGATTTGTAGATATGATATCCATCATGCCTGACACTCAGGACTCTCCCAGAAAAGGAAAACATGTGTCATACTCGGCTTCTTACTGCAAGATTATATTTTTGGCAGTGCTTGGATCTGAAGTCAGGGCCTAGCAGTCCCAATTCATGAATGGATGTGTGTGAGCACAGCAGCCTCTAGCCAATGAAGCTGTCAGGTGGTTCCCAAGTGCTGAGATCCAGTCCTAGTTTTGGCCAAAACAGTGATACATGGATAGGCAGATGGTGGTATGCAAATAAATACATATTGGAAAGGAGCACCAGATCTGTTTGTCTATGATTGAATGAAACCTACTATATTCCTAACAACTTTTAGGCATTTATTATACCGCCACTGAAGGAATATTATTCTTTTCATGTTCAATAAACTATTAATTAAGATCAATCCGTATGATAGGATTATTGCATCCAATTTTAGACTACACTGAAGCATGAAGTAGTCTTTCAATAGGTATTCCTATGCACAGGAATTAGTCTCTTGTGATCTCCTGCCATTGGTAGGTGTCAGGATCAGGATTTGAACCAATGGGCCTATGGTTGACAGGTAGGCCTATGGTTTCCCTGATAGCCCACCAGCCTTCAGCAATGGCTGGTCAGGTCCAATTGCAGCTGTGTCATTCAGAACCAGGATGGTCACCGTGTAAAGATAAAAAATGTAAACCCCAGCCCTCTGCAGCTCACCACTTTTTGTGGTATCCTACTTTATTTTTCTTCGTGCAAGCCCTCTGGGCCTAGGATCCCAAGATCGGCTATAGGTCCAGAGATTGTACTCCAGCCTAGGGCGATTGAAGCTGAGGCAGAGTTGCACGACCTGAGTTCAACCCCTGTGTTGGCAAAATAAAGATTAAATTAAAAAATTAATTAATCATTTAACTAAATAAAAAAATAAAGCTCCCTGGTTTGGAATTTGTGCCAGTTTTCTTTCCTAGCCTGGAATTTGAACTCAGGGTCTTGGTAAATGTGTTGCAATGTGAAGAAAAGTTCAGAGTTGCCACTACTTGAGATCAAACCCTGTGCAAAGCCAAAAATAAAAAAAATAAGTCACTGAGATCGGCAGGAGGAGTAGATGTGGAGATGGGAGGGAAGGGATGTTTTGGGGAAAACAAAGGAAGAGGCAACAATGTTCAATAGTAAATGTGCCTTGCTCATTTAACTGAAACCCATCTGTATAATATTTTTACAATAAAAAAATGAAAAAAGTCATGCTCAGAGAAGCCTTTTGGGGGTAAGGGAAAAATGTCTGAATAGATACACAAAATTCTACACTGCTTTTTCTTAGTGTTCAGTATGGAACTGAATAAGCATAACTACTTGATTTTAAAAATTTAGTCACTGTCTTGGAACTGGGGGCAGTATTTCCATCATTGCTGGGATTTGATCTCACATTCCAGGTAACTCTTTTGCACCATGGGTGAACGAAAAACTCACTGTCCTGGAGGAAAAGAAATTCAGGCTAGAGTTCTGAATGAAGGACCTGTAATAGAAAAAATATTTCTATATATGTGTAATATATTATATATTTACATGTGTATGTTTATTACTTATTATGATTTTAATTGATTTTGTATTTATTTTATTTTATACATTTTATAGTTTATTGTATTTAGTATTATTATACACATAATATTTATTATGTTTTTCACATCTATTAGAAAATTATACAAAATAAATTAGGTCATTGACTTGTTTTTCATTAATACTTTATTAAGTGTTGAAACATGATACATAATTAAATGGAGGCATTAGTCACAGTCATCACCTTTAGAGTCTCTCCCAAGTGTGAGCTTTGTCTTAGTTATCTTTTGACAACTTCCTAAGGGATTTCTTTAGATGATTTACACTCAGAAGCCTTTTCTTGAGGATAGGCAAGTTGTGGGATAAAATTTTTTTTTTTTTCTTTTTTTTTTTTTTTTTTAATTTAATTTTATTTTATTTGAGAACATACTGTACAGAGGGGTTACAATTACATGGGCAGGATAATGCATACATTTCTTACCAAGCATTGCAGCCTCCTCCTTTGTTTACCCTTCACCTCCCTTCCCAGCCTCCCCCCTCCCTCCCACCCAATCATACCACCCCTCCCCCCCCCCCCGACATTGTAAAGCTGGTTTTGACATGACATTTTGTACTTCTCATTGTTGCAACAGGTCCACCTGAATCCTTAAACGACTTGTTTGTCCCCATCTCCTCCACATGTTATACTGACATCAAATATAGTGAAAGCGGGGGTTACACTGTGGGGGAGGGACATACAAAGCAACAAAGAGATAATATTATAAATGCGTTAGAAACACATGCGTGAAAGAAACAAAAACATTAAAATACATATTTGAGGTTTCGTTTTCCTAACATCACATTATTTGACTTTTTCCGCTTGACTCATACCTATACTAGATATTGCAAATAAGGGAAACCATGGGACCTATGTTTCTTTGGGCCTGGCTTACTTCACTTAATATAATTTTTTCCAAGCCTTTCCATTTCCTAACAAATGGGGAAATGTCATTCTTTCTGATGGAGGCATAGAATTCCATTGTGTATATATACCACATCTTCTTGATCCATTCATCTACTGAGGGGCATCTGGGTTGGTTCCATGTCTTAGCTATGGTAAATAATGCTGCAATAAACATAGTTGTGCTGGTAGCTTTAGTGTGGCCTTGTTTGTGATCATTTGGGTAAATGCCCAAAAGTGGGATTGCTGGGTCATTGGGGAGCTCTATGTGGAGTCTTTTGAGGAACCTCCATACTGCTTTCCAAAGTGGTTGAACAAGTTTACATTCCCACCAACAATGAAGTAAGGTTCCTTTCTGTCCACATCCCCTCCAGCATCTGTTGTTGTTAGAGTTCTTGATTTTTGCTGTTCTAACTGGAGTGAGGTGATATCTCAATGTTGTTTTGATTTGCATTTCTTTTATGGCTAGGGATGTTGAACATTTCTTCATGTGTCTATTGGCCATCCTTCTTTCTTCTTCAGAGAAGCTTCTCTTTAAGTCTTTCGCCCACTTACTTATTGGGCAGTTGTTTCTTTGAGGATTTGTTGTTGGGTGGTTTAATTTTTTGAGTTCCAAGTATATTTTAGATATGAGACCCTTGTCCGTTGTATGGCTAGTAAAGATCTTCTCCCAGTCCGTGGGCTTTCTATTGATCTTGCTAGCTATGTCATTTGCCCTGCAGAAGCTCTGCAACCTTATACAATCCCATTTGTCCAGCCTTTCTTTGATTTGTTGTGTTTCCGGGTCTTTATTCAGAAAATTTCGGCCTGTGCCAAGGAGACCCAGGGTTTCTCCTATTCCATCCTGTAATGTTTTCAGAGTGTCTGCTTTGAGTTCAAGGTCTTTGATCCATTTGGAGTTGATTCTGGTGCAGGGTGATATATAAGGATCTAGCTTTAGTTTTCTACATGTAGTTAACCAGTTTTGCCGGCACCATTTACTGAAGAGGCTGTCTGTCTTCCATTCTATTGTTTTAGCTCCCTTATCGAAGATTAGATGGCTATAGGTCTGTAGGTTCATTTCTGGGTTTTCAATTCTATTCCATTGGTCCTGAGGTCCGTTCTTATGCCAATACCAAGCTGTTTTGATTACTATGGCTTTATAGTAGAGTTTGAAATTTGGTACTGATATTCCTCCAGCAGTGTTCTTTCCGTTGAGGAGCGTTTTTGCTATTCGGGGTCTTTTATTGTTCCATATGAATTTTTGGATTGCCTCTTCTATTTCCTTGAAGAATGAGGGTGGAATTTTGATAGGTATTGCGTTGAATTTGTAGATAGCCTTGGGGAGTATTGCCATTTTCACGATGTTAATCTTTCCAATCCAGGAGCATGGGAGGTTTTGCCATTTTTTAAGTTCTGTGTTGATTTCCTTTTTCAAGATTTTAAAGTTTTCATCATAGAGGTCCTTCACTTCTTTAGTTAAGTTAATTCCTAGGTATTTTATTTTTTGTGGGGCTATTACAAATGGAGTTGCTTTCCTAATTTCAGCCACACTTTTCTCATTGTTGGCATACAGAAAAGCCATTGATTTTTGGGGGTTAATTTTATAACCTGCTACTTTGCCAAAGTTTTGAATCAGCTTGAGTAATTTGGGAGTGGAGTCTATGGGATTCTTTAAATACAAGATCATGTCATCTGCAAAGAGGGAGAGTTTTATTTCTTCTTTCCCTATTTGGATCCCCTTTATGTCTGCATCTTGTCTTATTGCTGTAGCTAGGCATTCTAATACTAGATTGAAGAGAAGTGGAGAGAGTGGGCATCCTTGTCTTGTTCCTGAGTTAAGAGGAAATGGCTTTAGTTTTTCACCATTGAGTATAATGCTGGCTGTAGGTTTGTCATATACAGCCTTTATTGTATTGAGGAATGTTCCATGGATTCCTAATTTTTTCAAAACCTTCATCATAAAGGGGTGTTGGATCTTGTCGAATGCTTTTTCTGCGTCTATTGAGATAACCATGTGGTTCTTATTCTTGCTCCTGTTGATGTGATGAATAATATTAATTGATTTGCGTATATTGAACCAGCTTTGCATCCCTGAAATGAATCCTGTTTGATCGTGGTGTATGATTTTTTGGATGAATTGTTGAAGTCGGTTGGCCAAAATTTTGTTGAGAAGTTTTGCATCAATGTTCATCAAAGAAATGGGTCTATAGTTCTCTTTCTTTGATGAGTCCCTGCCAGGTTTTGGGATGAGGGTTTTGATGGCTTCATAGAATGTGTTCGGTAGTGAGCTTTCTCTTTCAATTTCATTGAAGAGTTGGAGGAGAATTGGTGTGAGCTCTGCTTTGAAGGCCTTGTAAAATTCCGCTGTAAAACCATCTGGTCCTGGACTTTTCTTAGCTGGGAGGTCTCTTATTGCTGTTTCTATTTCAATGCTTGATATGGGCCTGTTAAGATAGTTTACCTCATCTTGGTTTAGTTTTGGCATGTCAATATTTGCTAGGAAGAGGTCCATTTCTGTCAAGTTCTCAAACTTATTAGCATAAAGTTTTGAGAAGTATTCCCTTATAATGTTCTGAATCTTGCTTGTTTCCGTGGTGATGTTTCCATTCTCATCTCTGAGTTTATTAATTTGGGTGTGTTCTCTTCTTTTTCTGATAAGATTTGCTAAGGGTCTGTCAATTTTGTTGAGTTTTTCGAAGAACCAACTCTTTGTTTTGTTGATTCTTTCTATAGTTTTTTTGGATTCTAATTCATTTAATTCTGATTTAATTTTGATTATTTCTTTCCGTCTACTGGATTGGGGTTTATCTTGCTGCTCTTTTTCAAGGAGGTTTAGATGTGTCATTAAATTGTTAGTTTCAGATCTTTCCAATTTGTTGATGTAGGAGCTCAGAGCTATAAACTTGCCTCTGAGTACTGCCTTTGCTGTGTCCCAGAGGAGCTGGTATTTTGTGTGTTCATTTTTGTTGAATAGCATGAACATTTGAATTTCCTTTCTAATCTCTTCCATGACCCACTCATGATTCAGCAGTGTGTTGTTCAGCCTCCATGTGATACCGGACTTTCTTTGGTGGCTTTTGGTGTTGAGTTCTAACTTTATTCCCTTGTGGTCAGAGAGAATGCAAGGTATAACTTCAATGTTTCTGAATTTAGACAAGTTTGCTTTGTGGCCTAAAATGTGGTCTATTTTAGAAAACGTTCCATGTGCTGCTGAGAAAAACGTGTATTCTGATGCTGCTGGGTGAAATGTTCGGAAAATGTCTGTTTAGTCTAGTTGATCTATGCAGCTGTTTAGATCTGCGGTTTCTCTGTTGAGTTTTTGCCGAGTTGATCTATCTAGTGGGGAGAGTGGTGTGTTAAAATCCCCAACGATTAATGTCTTTGGATCTATATGGGATTTGAGGGAAAGTAGTGTTTCTTTGATAAATTTGGGTGCTCCATTGTTTGGCGAATAGATATTTAGAATTGTAATATCCTCCTGAAGGAGAGATCCTTTAATTAGTATGTAGCGACCTTCTTTATCTCTTTTCACGAATTTTAATTTGAAGTCTATTTTATCTGATATTAGGATTGCAACTCCCGCCTGTTTATGCGGTCCGTTTGCTTGGTAGATTTTGTTCCAGCCTTTAACATTGAAAATGTGTTTGTTTTTACGGGCAAGATGTGACTCCTGCAGGCAGCAGATAGAAGGGTCTTGTTTTTTAATCCAACTAGACAGTCTATGTCGCTTAATTGGAGAGTTCAGTCCGTTAACATTAAGAGATAGGACTGAGAGTTATTTGGGAGTTCCTGCCATGTTATCTACCTTCTTGGGGGCTCCGAAAACTGGGTTCTTCCTATGGTTCTTGGATTCTCAGTTTGGGTGCAGTTTCTTGGCCTTTATTGCGGTCTTGTTGGTTTTCTATGTGTAGGACATCTTTAAGAATCTTTTGTAGGGCTGGTTTGGTGGAGATGTATTGTTTCAATTTTTCTTTGCTATGGAAGGTTTTTATTTGGCCTTCAGTTATGAAGGAGAGTTTAGCTGGGTACAGTATTCTTGGTTGATAGTTGTTTGTTTTTAGGGCATGGCATACATCATTCCAGGCTCTTCTTGCTTTGATTGTCTCTGCTGAGAAATCTGAGGTGATTCTAATTGGTTTCCCTTTATAAGTGATTACCCTTTTCTCTCTGACAGCTTTAAGGATCTTTTCCTTGTTCTGAGTTGATCCTGTGTGGATTATAATGTGACGGTGGGATGTCCTATTCTGGTCTGGTCTATTTGGGGTTCTAAAGGCTTCTTGTATCTGGACAGGCCTATCTTTTTGCATGTTTGGGAAGTTCTCTGCTAGGATCCTGTTAAACAGATTTCCTAGACCATTAACTTCTGTTTCTAGGTGCTCCTCTACACCCATTATCCTTAGATTAGGCCTTCTGATGGTGTCTTCCAGGTGTTGGATAGATCTATCATATTTCTTGGACTTGTCTTGGATGGTTGTATGTTCTTTCTCTATAATATCTAGGCTGTCTTCAATCCCTGAGATTCGATCTTCTGCATGTTCTAACCTGCTGTCAAGACTCTCTACTTTGTTTTTTATCTCTTTTCCTTCTAGTTGGTCAGCTTTGATGGCTTCAAGTTCTTTGTTGAAGCTCTGTTTTAGGTCTTGTATGAATTTCTTTACTTCCTTAATTTGGTGTTCAGTGTTTGTCCTCAAATCACTTAGTTGATTGGTTATGGTTTCTTTGGGCTCCCATTCCTTCTGTTGGGTTCCATTCAGCATTCCCTTTGTGGTCTCCCTGACTTCCTTCATCTCTTTGTTAATGGATTCCATGAATGCCTTTAGTGATCTTTGTGTGTTCTCTACCTGGTCTCTCAATTCCTGTATTACTCTTTGATTAGCTTCCTCCCGTTCACGGGATTCCTGCAGATCTCTTTGAGTGTTCTCAGCCTGCTCACGCCATTCCTCCCTTTCTCTTTGAGTATTCTCAAGTTGTTCACGCAAATCCTGTATCAGTTTTTGAGTAGCTTCCTCACGCTTATGATATTCCTGTATAAACTTCTGGGATGCCTCCTCTCTCTCCCTATCACGCTCATACAGAGTCCTTTGTACGTTGTCAAACTTTTCATTTATCATGTTTGCCAGCAGTGTTTGTAGAGCTGTTTGGGAACTCTCCTCTGGATTATTCATTATCTGTTCTAACCCCTGATTATCAGGATTGGGAATTGAGATACCCGAATTTGCCATTTTTCTTGTGTTTTTCCGGCTTACTCTGCCCATTTGAGATGAAGATAGCACCAGTTTTGTGCTAGAACACTATCTTAAGGCAACCATCAACCAAAGTTTGCATTTGTACAGTCAATAGTCTACAGATACAATCTAGTTCAACAGATACATCTATTCGACATCAAACAACTATATGTTAAAGGACTTCGAACCGCAGAGAAGAATTTGGAAAACCAGAAATTATTAGGGTTAGGGAGAGATGTGGGTAAAAAATAGGAATAGATTGGTGTGGGGAGGCACAGGGAGAGTTAACTATGTCCTAATCACAATGCAGGAAATAGGTTGGGTAGGATGTAAGTAGAGAGAGAGAGAAAAGGGAAGAAAGGGAAAGGGGAATGAAAAGAGACCAGAAAAAAAATAGAGACGTAAAAATTAATGTTATTTTAGAGATTAAAAGACCATCTATTTATAGAGGGATATGAATATGTTGAGAGAAAGGGAGGGACATAGAGGAGATGAGAAAAACTTTTAAAAAATGCTTAAAATATTATATAGGTATAAAGAGGTAGTACTGTTATTAATGAATTTAAGTCTCAGAGGTTTTGAATTGAGTAATAAGTTTGTGGATTAAGTGTGTACACAATGGGGATAGGGTCTACTGGTTAACTACGGGTTTATCTGAGGATGTGCAGGACAAGAGTTAAGTCACATAAAGGTGAACAAAGAGGAAAAGTTGGAAAGGATAGGAAAGTGAGAAGAAAAGATCAGAAGTTCAGTAGAGCTAGAAAAAAAACAAAAACAAAAAGATAATTAAGAATGAATGAAAAAGAGAAAGAAGACAAGAAAAGAAAAGAAAACACACATTCACGTATTCCTAAAATAAAAATTATAAGAGGAGAAAAAAAAATTAATGGAAAACAATTATTTTTTCAGAAGAGGCAAAAATTAAAGATTAATAAAAGTTTTAGAAAAGCAAAAAAAAAAATTTTTTATATATATATAAGGTAACAAAAAACGAAAAAAAAAACAAAACAAGAAAAAGAAAAAAAGAAAAGAAGAAGAAGAAGAAAAAAAAAGTTCTTTGATTTTTTTTTTTTTTTTTTGGGAGGGGTGGGAAGAGTCCTGTATCTCCCTTTTGTCTGTAACCAGAGTCTGGTTGGAGTCTCTGGTCAGCTTGAGGTCCTGTGGCTTGATTGGTTTCTTAAGTCAGTTTGTTGGAACAGGCAGAAAAATGCTCTGCTTTACCCAAGATTTTGAGATCCCCCTCCCAGGTTAGTTTACTGGGAGGGTGATCTGCTTTGAGAATCACAAAAGAGGGGGATGCAGTGATGAGGCTAGGTTCTGGGTAGAGTTGAGGTCTTTCAAGGAACAGTAGCTTTTCCCTGGGGCTATTTTGTGAAAAAAAAAAACTCACAGCACCCAGCCTGGAGCCATTCTCAGGGTTTCTGTTTTTCAATTGATTGTGGTGGCTGCTAGAGGGAGGGGCAGCCTCTGGCTCTGGCCACCCAGCGAGGAGAGCCACTCCAATGGCTGGTGCCTGAGCTGGGCGACCCCTCCCTGGATGGAACTGAGTCTGTGAGGTCACCTCGCCGCCAGGTTCCCGTGAACTGCCAAATGACTAGCTCTATTCCAAGGCCTGAGCTGGAGCTAGCCGCTCCTCCGAGCTTTGTCGGTATCCAAGATGGAGATCACTGGTGCTGGGGGGGGGAGGGGTGGCCTTCCCTCCTCTGCTCCCAGAGAAGGAGTGAGGAAGCGGGGCTTCTACTCACGGGGAGTCTTGGATCCCGGGTCGTCTCTGGTCTGCAAAGTGCAGGATGAAGTTGTCCGCTCCTTGTCGGTTCTTGCTGGTGTTGAGTAGAATCCGCTCCACCGCTGCGTCTGGCTCCTTCGTCCCGGACTGCGTCTCAGGTATGCCTCCGCGGCGGTGGTCGCCGCTGCGACCCTGCCGCCGCAGCGGCAGCTGCTCAGATGTGTCTGCTTGGCTTCCCCTCTCTTGACTAACTCTCTGTCCTGTGATGGCACACTTGGTGTGATTCTCTGGCTTGGGACTGTTCACTGGAACTCTGAAACTGTTTTCTATGCAAGAGCTTGTTCAGATTCCAGCTTCTCCTCCGCCATCTTCCGACTTCTCGTGGGATAAAATTTTAAGGGTGGGGCTAGGAATGTGGCTTAGTGGTATAGAGCTTGCTCAGCATGCATGAATGCCAGGGTTTGAATCCTCAGTGCCACATACTCAGAAAAACCTAGAAGCTGTGGAGTGGTTCAAGTGGTAGAGCGCTAGCCTTGAGAAAAAGAAGCTCAGAGACAGTACCCATACCCTAAGATCAAGCCCCAGGAGAGTAGAAACAATAGGCCAGATGCTGGTGGCTCACAACTGTATACCTAGCGTCTCAGGAGACTGAGATCTGAAGACCACAGTTCAAATACAGCCTATGCAAGGAAAACCTGTTAGACTCTTATCTTCAATGAACCACAAAAAGACCACATGTGGCACTATAACTCAAGTGGTAGAGAGTTCACCTTGAACTGAAGGGCTCAGGGACAGTGCCCAGGTTTGAGTTCCAGACAGACAACTGGAAAAAAGTGAGGGTCAATCAAATTACTTTTCCTATTTGCTGATTAGGAGAACATTCTCTGGAAATGAACGCTGATGTACACCAGAATTGGAGTCAGAGCTCCAGGTTCAAGTGTAGCACATCCATATGCCCAGTCTCTCAGACTCTAGAATTACAACATTGTGTCCTACAGGGTTCTGAAAGGTCCATTGTTGAAAGGCTTAATATGCTCCCCAAACCCTTTATGATGAGCCTTGACTTGTATTGTCAATGTCATTACAGTTCTGAACCTAGCAGAGCACCAGTTCCTCACACCTGTCATCCTAGCTGAAGTCTCAGGATCACAGGGTGAAGCCAGCCAGGGCAGGAATGTCTATGACACTCAGGCTTCCACTGCTGAAATGTCAGAAGTTCAAGAGTTTCCTGTGTTTCCGTTGGTGATAAGTACTTGCACTCTAAATGTTCTTAGAGTTCTCCAGGTATAGAAGCAGGAAAGAAACATTATTGACCCATCCTGGGTTCAAATGAAGTTCTCAGGATCTGAACCCTAGCCTTGTTAGCAGGAAGAACTCCAGGGTAACATTGTATTTGAAGGTAGAAAACAGTTATGAAAGCCCTTCTTTCCTCCTGACATCCAAAACCAGATTCACCTCTCATCTTTCTATGTATCTATCTATGTATCTATGTATCTACATACCTACCTACGTACCTATATACCTAGCTATCTCTTTGCCAGTTCTTGGGTTGAACACAAGGCCTTGGCACTGTCTGTAGCTCTCTACTACTTGAGCCACAGAACTAATTCTGCCTTTTTCTGTGTATGTGCTACTGAGGAATCGAACCCAGGTCTTCTTGCATGGAAGGAAATGACTCTCAGTAATCCACATTCCCATTCCCTTCATCTTTTTTTAATGGTAGTTTTTATGCTACCATTTTATGTTCCAAAGTTTAATTTTCTGAATATTGATTACTTCTAAGAAACCTCATCTTCTCTTTCCCTGCCTCGTTTGTGCTTGTTCCTGCATTGGCCTCAGCATAAAATGTAAATAAAGGCTGCTGAGGTTCACCTGCTTTACCTGGATGGCTGCACAGATTGTTCTATATATCTGTTTGTTGCCAGTTCCAGATCTTGAACTAAGGATCTGGGCACAGTCGATGAGCTGCTTTTGCTTAAGGCTAGCCTCCTACAACTGGAGCCATACGCCCCAACTTCTGGTTTGTTGGCACTGAAGTAGGAAAATGGGCTCAAGGACATTTCTGCCTAGGGTGACATTGACCATGATCCTCCTATCACAGCCTTATAAGTATCAAGGAGGAATGCTGAGAGACACTTGTGCCTGCCTTATCACTGCTCTTGCTAATGTTCTTGGACAGACAGGTGAGTTCCCTATTCTCAGGTTTAAGTGGTGGGAGCTGGAGCCCACAGTTCGAATCCTGATCCTGCCACCTTTAAATGGCAGGAGAGCCTAAGAAACTCATTCCTATCCACATGAATACCAATGGAATGTGATGTTTGTCCTGATTGAATGGGCACTCCTTGAATCATTCTAGGATAAAATCATACACAATTATATTATAGGACACTGATCGATTTTAATTACTAAATTATGAAGGATTTAAACAATCAAATTCATTAAATGGAGGCAGGATGAAATACCTAAGAATTGGGCATCACATAGTATAGAGATGCCATTTTTTCTTCCAGGACTTTCTTTAGTTAATCGGTATATACCATTTTCTGAATGTAGTTTAGTATATGAAACTAGGATATATTATATCTGACCAGAAAATCAATTATTTAAACATTTTTTATCAGTAATGCTTAAAGTGAATTGTAGAGGTACATCCAAATTATGTATATTTGAAGGCAATGCTTGGTTAGTCCTCTTCTCACATTCCCCATTCCTTTCAAGAGAATAATACACATTTTAAGGAAATACTTAGAATGTTTTGGAGAAATAGGTTGATTTAAACCAGTGAGTTGCTCTATGATGCATATTGTTATTTTATATCCAGAAAAGCTAAATTCTTACTTTATCATTTTCCTTAGGCTTTATATTCAGACTTAATCTCTGATGGGTGACAAAGATATAAACATTTTTAAACAGTGGCTGAATTTAGGCTGAGGTATCTAGGTACAATGATACTCATGCAGATAGGCCTCACCAGTCATGAGACCCTGATATCCAAATGTTAACCAATGCTTTTGGTGTCATGCTTATGAGATTTTGTGTATTATAAACAGTGGCTATTAGAATTATTTTGTAATCAACATCATTTCACAGGTTAGGAACGGAAGTGAGACATTACACTCAGAACAAAATTTAAGGAGGCATCCAAAATTAGTTACCAAGTTATACATCATTTAACACAATGTTTTAAAAATAGCAAACTAAAGGAAATAATTAATGAAAAAATCAACATTTACAATAAATACAGAATCATTATGACTGATTTATCTTTTTTATTGTGAAAAGTACTATACAGAGGGGTTACAATTACATGAGCAAATAATGAATGCATTTCTTATCGAACATTGTAGCCTCCTCCTTTGTTTCCCCTTCCCATCCCTTCCCATCCTCCTCCCGCACCCCCATCATCCTCCCCCCACCAAATTTGTAAAGTTCATTTTCGACATAACGACTTTTACATCTCATTGTTGAAATGGGTCCACCTGTATCCCTATTTAAACGATTTGTTTTTTCCCTTCCCCTCCACAAATTATACAGACATCAAATACTGTGAAAGCAGGGGTTATACAGTGAGGAGGGACATAAAAAGCAACAGAGAAATCATCTTATAAATGTGTTAAAAAACAATCTCATGAAAGAAAAAAAAACCATTTGAATATATATCTTAGGGTTCATTTCCCTAACATCAACTTATCTGACCTTTTCTGCTTGACTCAGACATATACTAGTTATCACAAATAAGGGAAACTATAGGACATGTGTTTCTTTGGGCCTGACTTACTTCACTTGCTATCATTTTTTCCAAGTTTTTCCATTTCCTAACAAATGGGGCAATGTCATTCTTTCTGATGGAGGCATAAAATTCCATTGTGTATATATACCACATTTCCTTGATCCATTCATCTACTGAGGGACATCTGGGTTGGTTCCATATCCTAGCTATGGTAAATAAGAGTGCAATGAACATAGTCGTGCCTGTAGCTTCAGTGTGGTCTTGTGTGTGAACATTTGTGTAAATGCCCAAATGTGGAATTGCTGGGTTATAGGGGAGCTCTATGTGTAGTCTTTTGAGGCCCCTCCATACTGCTTTCCAAAGTGGTTGAACAAGTTTATACTCCCACCAACAATGTAGTAAGTTTCCCTTGTGTCCACATCCCGTCCAGTATCTGTTGTTACTAGAGTTCTTGATTATAGCCATTCTAATTGGGGTGAGGTGGTATCTCAATTTTACCCCAGTTGCAATACAGCTTACATGATGACTTTTCTGGTTATATGTTTAGTTAGGTCTTGATATTTAGTTGTAGAAGTTATGTTTTTTCATATATTTATTTGTCAGGTCAAAGAGGAAATGAATTCCTTGCCAGAGTCAACATCCATAGAAATGTTACAGATGTATCCTGCAACTTTGCCAAAGTTTCAAATCAGCTCGAGTAACTTGGGTCTTTTTCTGGATCTAACTAAATAGGTGTGCAATTTTTTCAGTACTAGAAAGATTTTGACCACCATTTATTAAACTAGTATTTTCCAGTAACTACTTCTCTCTTTTCATGAGATTTTTATCTCATTTATATCATGTATTGAAGTTTTCCTTTAGATAACCCACATTCAGTCTTCTACAAAGTGTAATTTGGAGTAGTTTAAAATTATGTAGACTCATGTACACTGCTCAGATTGTATAGTTGCATATTTTTTTCTTGTTAAATCAGTAGGAATCAGTTTTCAATATGGATATTATTGGACTTATTCATTGCATTTCTGAATTTTTAAAATATGTCATGATTTTGTTATTTTATTCTTTTAATTTTGTGCCAATCTCAATTCTCATACAGTCACATTTGTTTTAAACAATTTTATCCATTCAAGGGATTTGCTATATTAGGTTCATCTAGACGAATTTAATTACAAATTAACACAACCGTATTTTTGAGACACAGTTATCTTTATGGCTCTACTCCAAGTTAATATGTATTTGAGTTATTTGTGCTTTCAAAAAAAAATGGACAAACATGTTTTTGTTCCGGGGGGAGTTCTACTTTGTTGGTTGTTTTTTCAGTTGTAGTGACTTCAACATATGTGTGCATTATATATAAATCGTTTTGTGTCTATATTTTGTTTCATATAACGGAAAGTACAAAAAGAATCAGTGATTTAGAACTTTTCCAAATAGAATTCTAAGAGAGACACTTGAAGCTTTGTGACAACTGGGAATTGGCAGGTCATCAAAGAGGTGGGGTTAGCAGAATAACGGAGACATTGTTTGACATGATTTTAATTCTTCCTCCTCTTGCCTCACTATTTCTAATAGTGTTACTTCAAAGTCTTTAGTGGAAAGAAAATAATTATGTCTGTATGAACTCAGAATTTTAGGTTCAGTTGGGACACACTACATATTCATATTTCATTTAAACTTGAAAAAATTTTTTCCTTCGTTTAAAATCACAGATGTGAATTTATAATGCTAAAATAGCATCTACTAATTTATATGAAATGGTTCACTTCACACTATATGTAATATAGACTCTAACAATAGTAGTGAGTAATATAGTATGTAATAATTGACTTTGAGGGAAATCAATTGCAGTGGATTTTTGTGAGATACTTAGTAATAATAAAACTTATATTTGATTCTATCGAAAAACTCACAGTTACATCTAAAAGTTACTCATAGTTATAAACTAATGCTTACAAAGTAAGATTGTTTCTTGGAAAAAGCCAGAAGTTTCAATAAGCTTGCTTTTTTAAGATTGTCTTGGATCTGCGCTTTGTTCACTCATCCTGTAATCCTAGCTACACCAAAGTCTGAGATCTGAGGATAGTGGTTCAAAGCCAGCCTGGGTAGAAAAGTCTGTGAGACTCTTATCTCCAACATAACTCTTGAAAACTAGAAATGGTACTGTGGCGCAAGTGGTATAGTGGTATCCTCAAACTGAAGAGCTGAGGGACAGTGCCAAGGCTCAGAGTTCAAGACCCATGACCGACAAAAAAAAGTGACATGGATTTTTACTTTATATTTTCATGATTTTTATTGTAAAAATACACACAGACGGTTTACAATTACATGAATAAGGTAATGAGTACATTTCTTATCAATCATTGTTGCCTCCTCCTTTGTTTCCCCTTCCCATCCCTTCCCATCTCCCCCTCTGCACCTCCACACCCCACGGCAAAGTTATAAAGTTTGCTTTTCGACAGAATATCTCGTAGATGTCATTGTTGTAATGGGTCACCCTGTATCCCTATTTGTTTTTCCCTTCCCCTCTCAAAATAATACCAACATCAAATATTCTGAAAACAGGGGTTAAACCGTGGAGTAGGAACATGCAAAGCAACAGAGAAATCATCTTATAAATACACTAGAAAAAAAGAAAAGAAAAAAAATTTGAGTCCTTACCAAGGGGTTCATTTCGCCTAACATCAACATATGTGACCATTTCTGCTTGTCTCAGACATAAATTAGTTATTGCAAATAAGGGAAACCATGGGACCTATATTTCTTTGGGTCTGGTTTACTTCACTTAATTTTTTCCAAGTCTTTCCATTTCCTAACAAATGGGGAAATGTCATTCTTTCTGATGGAGGCATAGAATTTCATTGTGTATATATACCAAATTTTCTTGATCCATTCATCTACTGAGGGGCATCTGGGTTGGTTCCATATCTTAGCTATGGTAAATAATGCTGCAATGAACATAGTTTGCTGGTAGTTTTAGTATGTTCTTGTTTGTGATCACTTGGGTAAATGTCAAAAGTGGGATTGCTGGGTCATCAAGGAGCTCTATGTAGAGTCTTTTGAGGAACCTCCATACTACTTTCCAAAGTGGTTGAACAAGTTTACAATCTCACCAACATCCCGTTCAGGATCTGTTATTATTAGAGTTCTTGATTATAGCCATTCTAACTAGAGTGATGTTGTATATCAGTGTTGTTTAGATTTGCATTTCTTTTATGGCTATGGGGGCTGAGCATTTCTTCATGTGTCTATTGGCGATCCTACTTTCCTCTTCGGAGAAGATTCTCTGTAAGTCTTTAGCCCACTTATTTATTGGGCAGTGGTTTCTTTGAGGATTTGTAGTTGGGGGATTTAATTTTTTGAGTTCCAGGTATATTATACATATGAGACCCTTGTCCCTTTTATAGCTAGTGAAGATCTTCTCCTAATCCATGGGCTTTCTATTGATCTTGAGAGCT
The DNA here is from genome assembly GCF_019054845.1 of Dipodomys spectabilis. Taxonomy (NCBI): domain Eukaryota; kingdom Metazoa; phylum Chordata; class Mammalia; order Rodentia; family Heteromyidae; genus Dipodomys; species Dipodomys spectabilis. Next base: position 475,045 of record NW_024871204.1, on the reverse strand, counting down.
TTGTCCTTTGCCTTCCAGAAGCTCTGCAATTTCATGCAATCCCATTTGTCCAACCTTTCTTTGATTTGTTGTGTTTATGGGTATCTATTAAGAAAATTTAGTCCTGTTCCATGGATATCTAGAGTATCTCCTATTTTGTCTTGTAATGTTTTTAGGGTGTCTGCTTTGACTCCGAGGTCTTTGATCCATTTGGAATTGATTCTGGTGCGGGGTGATATATAAGGATGTAGCTTTAGTTTTCTATAAGTGATTAACCAACTTTGCAAACACAATTTACTAAAGAGGCTGTCTTTCTTCCATTCTATTTTTTAGCTCCTTTCTTAAAGATTAGGTGGCTATAGATCTGTGTGTTCATTTTCTGGGTGTTCAATTCTATTCCATTGATCCTGAGATCTGTTTTTGTGCAAGTACCAAGCTGTTTTGATTACTATGGTTTTGTAGTACAGTTTGAAATTTGGTATTGATATTCCTTCAGCACTGTTGTTTCTATTGAGGATTGTTTTTGCTATTCGGGGTCTTTTATTGTTCCATATGAATTTTTGGATTGCATCTTCTATTTCCTTGAAAAATGAGTTTGGAATATTGATAGGTATCACATTGAATTTGTAGATAGCCTTGGGAAGTATTACCATTTTCATGATGTTGATCTTTCTAATCCAGGAGCATGGGAGTTTTTTTGTTTTTTTTTTTTTTTTTTTTTTTTTTTTTTTACCACTTTCTAAGTTCTGATTTGATTTCCTTTTAAAGTTTTCATCATAAAGATCCTTCACTTCTTTGATTAAGTTAATTCCTAGGTATTTTATTTTTTGTGGAGTATTATGAATGGAGTTGCTTTCCTAATTTCAGCCACGCTTTTCTCATTGTTGGCATACAAAAAAGTCATTGATTTCTGAGAGTTAATTTTATACCCTGCTAATTTGCCAAAGTTTTGAATCATCATGAGTAATTTCTGAATGGATCCATGGGATTTTTTAAATAGAAGATCATGTCATCTCAAAGAGGGAGAATTTTACTTCATCTTTCCCTATTTGGATCCCTTTTTTATTTGTATCTTTTCTTATTGATGTAGATAGTCATTCTAATACTAGATTGAAGAGAAGCAGGCAGAGTGGACATCCTTGTCTCCTTCCTAAGAGAAAATGGCTTTAGTTTTTCACCATTAACTATAATGCTGGCTGTAGGTTTGTCATATAAAGCCTTTATTGTATTGAGGAATGTTCCCTGGATTCATAGTTTTCCCAGAGCCTTCATTATAAAGGGGTGTTGGATGTTGTCGAATGCTTTCATTGCATCTATTGAGATAACAATGTGGTTCTCACCCTTGCTCTTGTTGATGTGATGAGTTACATTAATTGATTTGCATATATTGAACCAGCTTTTCATCACTGAAATAAATACTGATTGATCATTGTGTGTGAGTTTTTGGATGAAATGTTGATGTCGATTTGCCAAAATTTTGTTGAGGTGTTTTACATCAATGTTCATCAAAGAAATGGGTTTATAGTTCTCTTTCTTTGATGAGTCCCTGCCTCGCTTTGGGATGAGGATTATGGTGGCTTAATAGAAAGATTTCTGTAGCGAACTTTCTCTGTCAATTTCATTGAAGAGTTTTTGGTGTATTCGTGTGAGCTCTGGTTTGAAGGCCTTGTAATATTCCTTTTTAAATCCATCTGGTCCTGGGCTTTTCGTAGATGGGAGGTTTCTTACTGCTCTTTCTATTTCTATGCTTCTTATGGTCATGTTACTTGATTTATCTCATCTTTGTTGAGTTTCTGCAAGTTGATATTAGCTAGGAAAATGTCCATTTCTGCCAGGTTCTCAAACTTATTAGCATAATGGTTTGAGAAGTATTCCCTTACAGTGTTCTGAATCTTGGTTGTTTCTGTGGTGATGTTTCCATTCTCATCTTTGAGATTATTTGGGTGTCTTGTCTTCTTTGGTAAGAATTGCTAAGCGTCTATCAATTTTGTTAAATATTTTTGAAGAACCAATTCTTTGTTTTGTTGATTCTTTATATGGTGTTTTTGGATTCTAATTCATTTAATTCTGATTTAATTTTAATTATTTCTTTCCATTTCTTGGATTGGGATTTATCTTTGCTGCTCTTTTTTAAGGAGGTTCAGATGTCTGATTAAATTGTTGGCTTCAGATCTCTCTAATTTATTGATGTAGGAAATCACAGCTATAAACTTGCCTCTCTGTACTGCCTTTGCTGTGTCCCAGAGGAGCTGGTAATTTGTGTGTTTATTTTTGTTGAATATCATGAACATTTGTATTTCCTTTCTAATTTCTTCCATGACCCATTTGTGATTCAACAGTGTGTTGTTCAACCTCCATGTGTTACAGGACTTCATTTGTGGCTTTTGGTGTTGAGTTCTAATTTTATTCCCTTGAATGCAGTTTCTCACCCTTTACTGTGGTCTTGTTCATTTTCTATGAGTAGGACACCTTTAAGTATCTTTTGTACAGCTGGTTTGGTGGAGATTTATTGTTTCAATTTTTCTTTGAAATGGACTCTTTTTATTTGACCTTCGGTTATGAAGGAGGGTTTAGCTGGGAACGGTATTCTTGGCTGATACTTACTATCCTTAGGGCAATGGCATACATCATGCCAAGCTCTTGCTTTATTCATCTCTGCTGAGAAATCTGAGGTTATTCTAATTGTTTTCCTTTTAGAGGCGACTGATCTGTTCTCCTTGACAGCTTTAAGGAGCCTTTCCTTGGTCTGAATTGATCCTGTGCAGATTACAATATGACGGTGGGATGTTCTGTTTTGGTCTGGTCTACATGGGGTTCTAAAAGCTTCTTGTATCTGAATAGGCCAATATTTTTGCATGTTTGGGAAGTTCTCTGCTAGGATTCTGTTAAATAAATTTCCTAGACCATTAACGTCTGTCTCTAGGTGCTCCTCTACACCCAGTATCCTCACATTCGCCTTCTGATGGTGTCTTCCAAGTGTTGAATAGATCATATTTCTAGGATTTGTCTTGGATAATTGTATGTTCTTTCTCTATAATATCCAGGCTGTCTTCAATCCCCGAGATTCGATATTCTGCATGGTCTAACTTACTGTCAAGTCTTTCTACTTTGTTTTTTATTTCTTTTCCTTCTAATTGGTTTGCTTTGATGGCTTCAAATTCTTTGTTGGAGATTTGTTTTAGATATTGTTTGAACTTTACTTGCTTAATTTGATGTTCAGTGTTTATTCTCAAATCACTTAGTTGATCGGTTAGTGTTTCCTTGGACTCCCATTCCTTCTGTTGGGCTCCATTCATCATTCCTTTTGTGGTCTCTCTGAATTGTTTCAGCTGTCTGTTTATGAATTCCATGAATGCCTGTATTGATCTTCGTCTAATCTCATCCCACTCTCTCAATTCCTGTATTACACTTTGATAAGTTTCCTCACATTCACACAATTCCTGTAATTTTCTATGACTGTTTTCAGCCTTCTCATGTTATCCTTGTATTTCTCTTTAACTGTTCTCAACCGGCTTATGCAATTCCTGTTTTAATCTTTAAGTAGCTCCCTAATGTTCACAAGATTCCTGTATTAATTTTTGTTTGCCTCCTCTCGCTCTCTATCATACTCACACTGAGTCCTTTGCAAGTTTTCAATTATTTCATTCACCATGTTTACCAGCAGTGTTTGTAGAGCTTTTGATAACTCTCCTCTGAATTATTCATTAACTGTTCTGTCACCTGATTATCATGAGTGGGAGTTCAGACACTTGGACTTGCCATTTTTCTTGTGTTCTTCCAGCTTATTGTGCCAATTTGGTATGAAAGTAACACCAATTTTGTGCTAGAATATTATTTTAAGGTAAGCATCAACCAGAGTTCTGTAGTTGCACAATCAAAATGGCTTCAAATACAATATAGTTCAACAGATACAATCTATTCAACATCAAACAACCATGGATTAATGGGTTACAAACAGCAAAGAAGGATTTGGCAAACCAGAAATTATGAGCTTTAGGTAGAAATGTGTGGAAAAATAGGACTAGAGGGATGTGGACAGATTAAAGGAGAGTAAATTGAACCAAGTCCTAATCTCTGAGAGGGAAATGGATTGGGCAGAATTATAGGAGAGATATTTTAAAGAAAAATGGGAAAACAAAAATTCAAGTTTAAGAAGTGAAACACAATTTATGTAAGTTTAAAGAAATGATATTGAGAGAAGAAAAGAATAGGACGAGAAGAGGGGAGGAGAGAAGGAGACATGAAAAATTAAAAAATAATTTTTTATATTGGTTACTAGAAAATTATGTAGGTATAAAGAGATAAGACTGCTCGTAAAGAATTTAAGCCTAAGAGGTTGTGAATTGAGTAATAAATTTCTGTATTAATTATGTACAAAATGGGGGATAAGGTGTAATAATTGACAACAGGCATATATCTGGGGATGAGCGGAACAGCAATTAAGTCATGCAAAAAAGAAAGAGAAAATATGAAAACAATAAAAAGGACCAAAAGGTCAAAAGATATTAAACACACACACACACACCAAAAAAAAATTATGAGAAAAATATTTACAGAAAACACTTTAAAAATAAAAATTTAAAAAAATCATAAAAGAGGTCTTTGGTTTTTTGAGTTTTTTTAGGGGGGCAGGGAATGGGAAGAACCTGTATCTCCCCTGTGTCCATAAGAAGTCTCTTCGTCGAGTCTCTGGTCTGTTTGTGGTGTTTGGTTTTCCTATAGCTTGATTGGTTTCTTAAGTCAGTTTGTTTGGGCAGAAAATGCTCTGTGTTAGGCAGGATTTTGTGTTCCTCCTCCCAGGCTAGTTCAATGGGAGGGAGATCTGCTTTGAGTATCCGAAAAGAGGGAAATGGCAATTTCCTCTAGTTTGGAGAAGCTGTGATGAGGCTAGGTTCTGTGTAGATTTGAGGCCTTTCAACAAACAGTAGCTTTTCCCTGAGGGGCTAGCTCCTGAGACACAGAGTCCAGCTTTGAGTCATTCTCAGGATTTATGTTTACTGAATTTCAATTGTTTGTCTAGGCTTCTGTAGGGAGGGACAGACTCTACCTCTGTTTACATGGTGAAGAAAGTCACTTCTCTGAGGGCAGAGCTCTCTCTGCCTGGGCGGGGTGACTTTCCCCTGGGTGGAACTGAGCCTGGCAGGTCCCTTCTAGTTCCTGTGATTTGCAAAATGACTCTTTTGTTTTCTTCAAAAGGCTGAGTTGTAGCTACCTGCTCAGCCAGACCTTTGTCAGTATCAAAGATGGAGATTTCCAGTGGTGGAAGGGGAGAGGGCTGGCATTCCCACCTCTGCTCCCTGAGAAGGAGTGAGGATTTCAGGGTTCTACTCCTGTCAGTATCTTAGTTCCTGGGCAGTCTCTGGTCTGCAATCTGTAGGATGAAGGTATCTGCTCCTTCTCAGTTCTTGCTGGTGTTGAGTAGAATCCCCTGTCCGCTGTGTCTGGCACCTTTGTCCTGGGATCTCTCTGTTGTAGGGATGATGGCTATGGCCGATGCTGCTGCTGCTGTAGCCACAGCAGCCACGGCTACTAGCAAGTGCTCAGATCTGTCTCCATGACTGGATTTTCCCTTTCTGGACACACTCTCTGTACTGTGATGGCACATTTGGTGTGATTCTCTACCCTAGGACTGTTCACTGGAACACTAAAACTGCTATCTATGAGAAAGCTTTTTAGTTTCCAGCTTCTCCTCCACCATCTTCCTCAGAACTCCCTTAACACTTTATTATGACATGATATTGTGACATCATATTGACATTGTGATATTACTCTACCATTCTGTTCTCACACACCTATTATGTCATCTCATGTTAGAAAACTCATGGGTTTTAGGACTTCTATCTCCTTCCTTGAACTCTTTTCCTCATTGTAAACTAGTAGCAATTGAAATCAGACATGTGATTGTAATATTACAAACTCACAATGACATCACTATTCCATGGGTGACCTCATGACCCCAGTGATATCACAAACCTATTGCATCATCACATTGCCATTGTGACATCACCATCACATTGTGACGTTTTAATCAGTTATGACCTCTTAGCATCTTTGAAACAGCATATGGCCTTTGTGACAAAAAAATTCAGTAGTTTACCTATGTATTCATTGTGGTCTAACAATTGAGATCAGTTATACCATTGTTATATTAAAAACCCTTCGAAGCAGAATCACCAGTGTGACTTCATTAACTAGTCCTCTCCTCATAAATTTGACATGATGCCCTTGTGATACATAAACCCTTTTTGATCTGATAATCTGTTTTTTACTTATTTCAGGTATGACATGTGATATTAGAAATGCACTCTGATATCATGAAAATTATGTCATCACTTTGTCAGATATCATGCACATTGTAATCCATTGTGACATTACATACTTGTTGGGAGTTCATAACGTTTGGGCTAATGCATAACTTTGTAGATCTCACAATCCCATTCTGGATTTATATTCACATTTGTTAAAGGAAAATTGAAGTCTAGCATGTCATTGTGACATCATCAATCCATTGTGACATCATAAACCTACTGTGACCTCACCACCATTATGGCATCACCAACTAATTATGACATCAAAATATTATTATGACTTGATATTGTGACATCATATTGCCATTGTGATATCATTGTCACATTGGGTATTGCAAACCTATTATGACCTTATAACATTTTACAAAATTCATGGCCTTTGACACTATTAACTTGTAAACTCGTATACTTATGTTGCACAAAACACAAGACAATCTAATAAGGCACATTGAGGATAACTTTATTTATGCTAGTAATGGGCCTGCATTTACATTGTCCTGGGCTGTACACACATTGACAAGCCAGCCCCAAACACCAAATCTCAGACCTCCAATGGGCAACCCTGCACATAGTTAATTAGTGTGCAAACCACCAACCCCCCAAATTATCATCTCGAAACTCCACACTTCAATAGGTAAGGCTTTTTCCTTTTCTCTTACTCCCTCCTTCTTTATAGACATGTTCTTCCTTTCCCTTTTTCCCTTCCATCACTTCCTTCTTCTCTTTAGGCCTCTCCACTATCCACAGGCCTACACTTCTCTGGCCTGGTGGCCAATTGGCATCCTTCTCCTCCTGCACTCCCTCAAATTCCTCTCCTCCCAAGTCTTTCCCCTCCTGCTATCTCACCACTTCCTTCCTTCAAGGTCTTCACTTGATTTTCTCCAATTCCATTGCGCTGACCATGCAGCCTATATATAGGTTGAACCCCTCTCAGACCCAGTGGGTCTCTTGCCTAACAGTTTTCAACCATCACTTCATGAACTGCACATTCCTCAGTAACTTCTTCACAGCTCATTTGAGAATGACATCCTACCCCCTCCAGCAGCATGCCCTGTCCCCGTTTGTGGCATGACCCATGCACTCCTGTGGGCCAGGACATGGGGCCACATTGATTAGTGGGTCATGCTGATTATTAGGGCTTTGCTGCTTTATACATCCCCTACTGGTTTTCATGTCAAATCAAATCCTTGATTCCTTCTTACCAAATCCTAAAAATTCCCATATCTCCACCCACTGACCAGGCTTAAAATGTAAATTTAATTGTAAACAAGTAAATTATAAAAACACACTAGTTATTACTAATTAACACTTAGTAAGTCTTATCCTTATGGGACCCTCGGAGTGTCTGCACAGTCCATCTTGTAGCCTTCTCTGTATATGTGTCCACTGCCTATTTCACTAGAGACTGATGTATCTAATGCTGTTTTTCGTGCTAATATAATAGGCAACAGTGAAGTTAGAACGACCAAGTAAGGTCCTTGCTACTTCGGTTCCAATTCAGGAGTATGATGCAGTTTTACACACACCAGCTGTCCAGGCAAGGAAGAGTGGGTGGAGTTTCTTTTTTTTTTTCTTTTTTCAACTCAATTTCTTAGTTTATTTCATTTACTTGAGGTCTAGCTTTTGAATTTAATGCTGAAGTGAGACTTGCTATAGAATACACTACATTACTCTCCCCAAAGAAATTTTCCTTCCAACTGGATTTAATTTCTTATTTTATATTTGAACTTATTTTATCGTCAACCTAATGTTTATTTATTTTTACACAGTTTTTATTATTATTATCTATAAGTAGTTTTACAAAGAAGTTCCCATCCTACAAAACAGTAAATGAATACAAGGTGTCTGACAACATTATCACTCATCCCTCATAACCCTTCCCTTCTCACATGTTTTGAAAAAATCGAGATAGGTGATTACATATATTTCACATATTTCACAGTATTGTGGAATTGTGATACTTAGTAAAGTGACAAACACTTTTTAACCTTGACAAGGCAAATTATTGTTATCATGGTCTAAAGTTTGTTAATTATATGAGCTTTGACAATCCAAATTATTTTTCCCACCTCAGATGATGTTTACATTTTTTCCTTTTGCTTAGTGTAGGCTATTCCCTCTTTCCCTCTTTCCCTCTTTCCCACTCATTCCTCCCTTCCCATCACTGTGTTTGGGTTGCTTAGTTATTTTTCTTCTATGTCCAGTGCAGCTGTTGGGCCACTTTGTTGTATGTTGTTCCATTTTCCACTTATTGTGTTCCTCCTCCTGGCTTCCCTCCATTGCGTGCATATTTCAACAGTCTACATGGTCAAGAACATGGGGTCATTAATGGTGATACAACAAAATGAGTGGCTGTCCTTTGTTTCTCGAGACCTGTTTACTTTGTCATACCTTCTGGCATTTTGGCTTTAGCCTCCACATATCAGGTAGACCCTGTGCCATTTGTCTTGTTGTTCTTGGCTTACTTCACTCAAATAATTTGGTCTAGTTCCATTCATTTCCCTGCAAATGCCATCATTTTGTCCTTTTTAAAGGCTGCATAGTGTTCCATTGTATATAGGTACCACAATTTTTGGATCCACTTATCAGTAGTGGCTCATCTGGATTGTTTCCAAATCTTGGCTATTGTGAACAGTGCTGCAATAATCAATGAGGTGTGTGTCTTTGTATACTGGTTCCTGTTGTTCATAGTAGATGCCTAGGAGTGGTATGACCAGTTCATAGGAGAGGTCGATATTTAGCTTTCTGAGGTTCCTCTAGACTGCTTTCCAAAGTGGTTGTATTAATATACATTACCACCAGCAATGCAGTAATGTTTCTCTTTCTTTGCATCCCTTCCAGCATTTGTCATTGGCTAAATTTAGGATGTGGGCCATTCTGAATGGAGTAAGGTGGTATCTCAGATTTGTTTTTATTTGCATTTCTTTTAAAACCAGGGATTATGAACATTTCCTCATGTGTTTCTTTGCTGTTTTTTTTCTCTTCTTCTGAGGACTATCTGTTTAGCTCCCTTGACCATCTTAAGATTGGTTTGTTAGATTTATGAAGAGTTAGATTCTTAAGTTCATCATATATAATGGCTATTAGACCCTTGTCTAATATATTGCTGGCAAATATTTATTTTATTTTATTTTTATTGTGAAAAAACTGTACAGAGGGGTTACAATTACATGGGCAAGTTAATTGCTGGTAAGTATTTTCCCCAATTATTTGGCTTTCTTTCTAGTTTGATTGCTATTTTTTATCTGTGCAGAAACTATTTATTTCAAGGTAGTACCATCAAGTCATTCTCAAATTTGTAGTGACCCTGGAAATCTGTTCTGGAAGTTCCTGCCTATGCCTATAAGTTCAAGTGTCTCTCATACTCAGTCCTGCAGTAGTTTCAGAGTTTCAGGCTTGATGTTAAGATCTTTAATTCATTTTGAGTTGATGTTAGTGCATTGTGATAGGCTAGGATCCACTTTTAGTTTTCTGCATGTGGCTAGTTTTCCCAACACCAGTAGTTGAAGAGGTTGTGTTTCTTCCACTGTATGTCTTTGGCTCCTTTGTCAAATATCAACTGACTGTTCAAATGTGGCTATATTTCTGGTTCCTCTAATCTGTCTCATTTATTTTTGGGTCTCTTTTTGTGCCAGTACCAAGCTGTCTTTGTTAATATGGCTCTATTGTATAGCTTGAAGTCCTGTATCATGATCTCTCCTGCATTCTTTGTTTTGCCTAAAATTGTTTTGGCTTTGCTAGGTCTTTTGTTGTTCCATATGAATTTTTGGACTATTTTCTCTATTTCAGAAACGTAGGTCACTGGAATTTTATTGGAAATAGCATTGAATGTGTTTATTAATTTTGGCAGTATGGCCATTTTCACCATATTAATTCTGCCTATCCAGGAATACGGGAAATCTTTTGATTACTGGTATCCTCTATTGTCAAGGTCTAGTGTGTTGGGATCCCTGGGTAAGGGTCACGAAATCACCAGGACACAGGGGATGCAGAGTGCAAACAGCAATTGCCACTGCATGCTGTGCTTTATTGTTAGTGGCATTTAAAGACAAGCAAGCATGATCTTTGCCAAGATTTGGTCAGAAAACCTTCACACAAAAATTTCAACAGATACATTTTTACTTGACATATGAGACAATGTCTTGGTATATTATTATCTAAACTATTTTAGAGCAAGCTCAGAACACTTCTCCAATCTCAGGAAAATGCTTGACCAGCTGTTCATCTATGCTTAAGCAAGCAGAAAAGCTACTTCCTCAGCTTTCAGGAGTCTGTGACATGTGTTTTGAGATAGGGAGAGAGAAAATTTTCCCTCTCTAGCCCGGCGTGCCAAGAGCTTTCCTAATCCCAAACACAGTCCTCAGATAATCCTGAGGCTGGAGCCTGTATCATTCTTCCCCCTCAACATAGACCCTGAGTCTTCACAATTTCCTTCTTTTTTCTTTTGTTTTAAAAGTAAAGCTTTCCACAGGGTTATCATAGAAGCTTGCATTGGGTTCATAAAAATCAAATATAACAGCACAAGTGCAAACAGAATACTCACAATCATAATTCCCATACCATTAGCAGTATATGACATGGTTTGTAGTATTCTTTTCAGATCCAATCCTTCCAACTGTTTAATAAATGTATCAGCAATATTAGAAGCATCATCATTGGCAAATTGTTTACAAAAAATATCATGTACATTAAATAGTAACTGAGCAATCAATTGAGCAGCAGTAGAATTTCCAGATAAATACTGCTGTAATCCATTTCAATCATGTATAGATTTATTATATTTTACATTAGTAATGCAAAAGGTAGTAGAATTCCAATAACATTTTAACAATAACTGTTTCTCCAAAACCAATAACTTTTTCCTAACCATCCCACTGTCTGTTTAATAATATTAATCTGTGTTTGTAATTGAGCATCAATTTTTGCCTGTAAGACCCACAATTTATGTGAATCCCGGTGCCATTCTTTCACAAAGTGTTAGTTTATAAGGAAGTGTGTAGGTCAATTCCAGACACCGCAGCAACAGTGGTAATAGTAATTTGGATTAAAATCACAGCTGTAATGGCTCCAATCATATGTTTTGTACGTTTTAGTAGTTTGGTAAAAAATTCAATAACAACACTATCCAAAGGATTTTGGGACCATTCTCTTCCTAATTTAACAGGTAGCCAAATATGAGTTCTTTGTGGAAAATCATAATACTATCACTGTCATTAAAATTAAGAGAGGAATTAATGCAAGAATACAGGGGACAATTAAAACAAAAAATAGCAGGATAAAATGTAAAATTTCCCACTAAAAATACATAAGGCAGAGGCACACAAGCAGTTACATTATAAGATTTGTACAAAGTAAAATTATAAGTGGATGCAGAGTTCGCCATCCCCGAAAACAATCCATTTGGTAGCATCATGGGTTTCAGCGCCGCTGCGATCTTCTAAAGATGAGTTTGATCAGCAGTGGGTACAGACATGAAAGCCCATCGAGCATCTGTAATGCCCCCATCTCCCCAGGCCATCAATCGAGCTCCAGTAAGCGATCCATTAATGGCATCCGTCATCCTAGTGACATTTGATAAATCACATCTGGTAATATTTCATTCTGAACATGTGTTAATAAATTGTCCAAAAGTTCCCCAATTAATACAATTATTGAACATTTTTCCAAATGTTCCTCTACACTCTTGCCACACAAAAGGCTGATATTTTAAATCAATATAAGTAAAATCAGGGCACATTGGTAAGGATAACTCGCCATCAAAGGTGACTCTTTCCCGGCTACTATTAATGGACTAAGTAGTTAATCGCTGCAGCTGTGTTTTAGAATTGGAAGTGTGCTTCCCAGGTAAAACTCAATGTTGCCAATTCATAAGTAAACATGGAGGAGGCTCCAGAAAAACACGCAAGGAATGAGTATAGTAAGTAAAATTTAAAAAGCTATCATTATCCTTATTGTAAAATGTCAAATTATTCCAAGGAGGAGATAAAACAGCAGGAACAGTATAGACGGTTATATCCATGTCTCCCCAAACAACAGGTTCCAAAAAAGGAGGGTTAGGAACAAAGGCCCAATAACTTACATTAGCATTAGCATGGACAGGATTCACAGTAAGCAGGGCACACATGGCCGGAACAAGTTCTCACCTGCGACAGGTTTACCAGTGTGTTGTAACAACTTTTGTCCTTCTCCAGTCAACTTTTAAACCTGCCCCCAGGTGGGCAGTGGCGATTTATTCTTCCTCAACTGGTGGACGATTTCTTGCAGGATATGGGGCTGTCCTCACTGGGCCGCGTCTATATCCATCGTACAGGAAGCCAGTATTGTTTGCCATCCTGTGTAGACACAAAACTCTATCCTCGCCCCTTATATAATAATGTTCCTAGTTGCCATTCTGCTTTCAATGTAATCTTAATCCATGTGGGAGCATTTAGATAATGTTTTTGTGATATTTGTTCAAAATGGCGCTCAGCTCTAGTTAAAATATCTCCTTGTGGTAAGTTTAAAAAGTTAAGAACAAAAAGAGCTTGATGTAAAATTATTTTAGGTTTTTGCATGGAAAACCACAAATTATTCATACCTTCATCCAACCTTTTCCTCCTTTTTAATTTTTTAATTTGTTGTTTTAGTGTGCCATGAACTCGTTTAATACTAGTTTGTCCTTGGGGGTTATATTCTATTCCTGTAATATGTACCACATCATAAAGTTCTCAAAATCTTTTAAATTTGATATTTTTAGGCTGGTCCCTTATCAATCTTTATTTTGGCAAGCACTCCCATAATGTCAAAAGCTTCCAAGAAGTATTCTATTACATGGTTAACAGTTTCTCCTATAAGGGCAGAAGCCCAAACAAATTTTGAATAAGTATCTATTGTAACATGTACAAACGAAAAACGGTCAAAGGCTTGTACATGGGTTATATCCATTTGTCAGAGCTTGTTAGGTGGTAATCCTCGAGTATTTACTCTAGCAGGTACAACTCTCAAATGCATTGGTCTGCAGATAGGACACCTTTTAATAATTTGTTTAGCTTGAGAATAAGGTATTTTATAATGCATATGTGAATGGCCAGCATTTGTATGTAAATGAGCATGATCCTGTTCAGCAGAAGCAAAACTAACTAATTTATCAACCTGATTATTGCCATATACAAGGTACACAGGTAATGAAGAATGACCCTTAATGTGAGTTCCAAATACTTTGGCTTTACGTTGTTGCAGTAATGCTTGTAATTGTTTAAATAACTGAGTTAGCTGGGGTTTAGATGAATATGTAATAGCTATTAGTCACATCTACTACAGCTTAGGCAGAATCAGTAACAATATAAATATCTCCCACAAAATCTTGCAACACCTTAATAATAGCAAAAGTTGATTTTGTTGAACTGATGCTAAAGTAGTTGCTTGTACCCAATATTTATTTGTTGCACAATAAGCACTTTATTTTTTCGAGCCATCTGTAAAACCGGTAATAGCAGTGGGAATAGGGGCCTTGGTAATTATATCATTAATGACAAATTGTTGTTTATGCAAGCAATCCCACAATTTACCTTTGGGAAAATGATAGGAAAATTGCCCACTAAAATTTACTAATGTTATTTGTAGCATTTCATACATGTTTAACAAATATTTTACTTGGTCTTTTGGCAAAGGAAAAATAATTTTAAATAAATCATACCCCGATAGGGTAAATACCCGTTGCCTGGCCTGTTGAATAATAACTGTCAACTGGACAAACAAGTCGTTTAAGGATTCAGGTGGACCTGTTGCAACAATGAGAAGTACAAAATGTCATGTCAAAACCAGCTTTACAATGTCGGTGGGGGGGAGGGGGGGTATGATTGGGTGGGGGGGGAGGGGGGAGGCTGGGAAGGGAGGTGAAGGGTAAACAAAGGAGGAGGCTGCAATGCTTGGTAGGAAATGTATGCATTGTCCTGCCCATGTAGTTGTAACCCCTCTGTACAGTATGTTCTCAAATAGAATAAAATGGAATTAAAAAAAAAATAACTGTCAACTGTTGTTCATAAGGCATAATATTCTTTGTAAATCTATGCCGTGTATAAATCCATTCTAATCATAGCTCATTTTGTCCTATAATTCGTGTTGGGTATTTCCATGTATCCAAAATATATAAATTTATGGGTTGATTCAGCATTACTCGATGTAAAAACATTTCTTTTTTATTTTTTGCTCTACAAATTGTAATTTATTTTTAGCCTTCTTAGTTAAAATTTTTTGCTATGTAAATCAGGCTCCCCTTGTAACAATTAAAACAAATTATGTAATTGATAAGTAGGAATTTCTAAGGTTGGTCGCATCCAATTAATATCTCCTAATAGCTTTTAAAAATCATTTAACGTATGTAATTGATCACGTCATAAAGATATTTTTGAGGTGTCACTGTTTGTCTGGAAATAACATATCCTAAATAATTAACCACTGTATCTTTTTGTATTTTTTAGGTGCTATTTTAACTGTGATAAAAATTTAACACAGGGTTTATTAGTTTTTTGAATTACTTTAGTCCAAGAGCCATAATGCTCTTCTACTGTCCAAATCCTTTCCCATGCTATGTCTTGTAACTGCTCATGGATCTCTTTCAGAGAGTTCACTTGCATACGAGCCTCCACATATTGTTCTGTTACACTCAACATGGGAAAGGTTATGACCTGTAGGCGTGGATTACTGCTCTGTGCATTTTGTCTAGACCTTTCTGTACATAACTCAGTAAACCACATTTGCCATTGTAGGTATTTAGGTTTCTTAAGCAAGGCTCTACAAAGCATCTTCCGATCATCGGGAGCAAAATTATTGTAATGTCGAGCAAGCCCATTAAGCAATTCCTTAACATAATGATATTGAGGTCCATACAAAGTCACTGCCTTTTTAAGTTTACCAATATCATAAACAGCAACACCTTCATATCTGGCTGGTTGAGCTATACCATTCATACGGGGTGGTCGAATTAGAGCATAAGAAAAAATAGGCATTTCATCATCAAACTCACTGTCTGAGTCCTCTGTTTCGTGAGGGAGTGACGCTGTAAAAATTGTATCAGCCAGCAGAGGAGCCGAAGTCTGCTTTACTTTCAATTTCTCAGGTTCTTCTTTCACTCTGCTAACTTCCAACTCCATATGTTGTAATTTTGATAAAATCAATTCCATTTGCTCATTTTATTTACACTTTCAGTTTGTTCCTTTTCAGCCCATTTTTACCTCTAGTTTTTTCTCTGTTAATTGCAATGCATCCTTATCTATTGCGTCCTTAACCTCAGAGTCCAATTGTTAATCTACAATAGATGTGGTGGCCTCTTTCTTTAAGTCTGCTATTAATGTTTCCTCATTCAAAGCTTTAAAAAGGGTATGTAAAATAGCCCAAAATCTAATAGGACCAAAATCTAATCTCTTCCCCTTCTCGAACAGCTCTTTCTTCATTATTCTTTACTCGTTTACAATTATCAACATCTAATGTTCCATTATCGGGGAACAAAGGATTCCATTCCCTAACTACATTAATACACATTTCTATGTCAAAAGAAGAAATATTTACACCATAGGTAGCAAGAAAATGTTTAAGCATATGTAAGTACGGAGTAGACTTAACTTGTCCCATCACCCTGTAATTAAAAGTACTTACCTGAATATCCCTTCCTGAATTCAACAATGCAGGGTCCCTGTTTGGGCGCCAATTGTCAACGTCTAGTTCATTGGGGTCCCTGGGTAAGGGTCAGGAAATCACCAGGACACAGGGGATGCAGAGTGCAAACAGCAGTTGCCACTGCATGCTGTGCTTTATTGTTAATAGGTATTTAAAGACAAGCAAGCATGATCTTTGCCAAGATTTGGTCATAAGACATTCACACAAAAATTTCAACAGATACATTTTTACTTGACCTATGAGAAAATTTCTTGGTATATTATTATCTAAACTATTTTAGAGCAAGCTCAAACCACTTCACCAATCTCAGGAAAATGCTTGACCAGCTGTTCATCTATGCTTAAGCAAGCAGAAGAGCTACTTCCTCAGCTGCCAGGAGTCTGTGACATGTGTTTTGAGATAGGGAGAGAGAACATTTTCCCTCTCTAGCCCGGCGTGCTAAGAGCTTTCCTAATCCCAAACACAGTCCTCAGATAATCCTGAGACTGGAGCCTGTATCATTCTGCCCCCTCAACATAGACACTGAGTCTTCACACTCTATGATTCATTTTTTAAGGCTTTTACACTTTCCATGAAATAGACCCTTTACATCTTTGGTTAGTTTAATTCCTAGATACTTTTCTATTGTGAATAGGGTTGTTTCCTTGATTTCCATTTCTGTTGGTGTGCAGAAAGACGACTGATTTTTGTGGGTTAATTTTGTATCCTGCTACTTTGACAAATTGGTTTATAAGCTCTAAGAGTTTGGGGCTGAGCTTTAGGGATCATTAATTTATAAAATAATGCCATCTGAAAAAAAATAGATAGTTTGTCTTCTTCCTTTCCTGTGTGGATCCCTTTAATGTCTTCTTCTTGCCTTATTGCTCTGGGTAAGAATTCCAGAATTATACTGAAGAAGAGTGGAGATATTGGGCATCTTTGCCTTTTTCCTGTTTTTAGGGGAATTGGTTGTTGTTTTTCCTCATTAAGTATAATATTGGCCTTTGATCTGCCGTGTAGGGCTTTTATGGTCTTTTCAAATGTCCCATATATTCCTATTTTTTTCCAGAACTTTTAGCATGAATGAGTGCTGAATTTCATCAAAAACCTT
Source organism: Dipodomys spectabilis (assembly GCF_019054845.1). NCBI lineage: Eukaryota > Metazoa > Chordata > Mammalia > Rodentia > Heteromyidae > Dipodomys > Dipodomys spectabilis. The sequence goes on along the minus strand of NW_024871204.1, from coordinate 458,014 downwards.
TTCTGCATCAATGTTGATATTCATGTGGTTCTTGACCTTGGATCTGTTGATGTGATGGATTACATTTATTAACTTACATATGTTAAACCATCCCTGCATCTCTGGGATGGAGCCTACTTGGTTATAATGTATGATATTTTTTGTGAGGTTTCTGGATTCTGTTGTCTGCAATTTTACTGAGGAGCTTTGCATCTGTCTTAATAAAAGAGATTGGTGTATAGTTCTTTTTTTGTTGAGTCTTTGCCTGGTTTGGGTGTGAAGGTGATATTGGCTTCATAGCATGAGTTTAGGATTACTCCCTCTGTTTCTATTTCTCTGAAGAGCTTGAGGAGTATGGGAATTAGTTCCTCTTTAAAGGCCATATAGAATTCTGTAGTGAATCCATCAGGTCCTGGTCTTTTACAGTTGGAAGAATTCTGATTACTTCTATTATCTCTTTGTAGGTTATTGACATGTTTAATTGATTCATTTCTTCTTGGTTCTGTTTGGGCAATTTTTTTTTCAGGCAGGAAAAGAATTTATTTACCGAACTGCTGCCCCCACCATGCATGGTGGAGAAGCATGGCTGAAAAGGAAGGGGTGACCCACCTCTGGACCAGGACTTATCTAGGCCAAGAACAGGAGAAGGTGTGGCCAGGTGGGGGAAATGTGTGGTCACACTGGATCCAGATGTGACCTCAGGGTCTGGTACCCTCTTAAGATCAGATGGGAGGCATGTGACCACAGGTGGCCCAGGATGTGACCTAAGAGGAGGGGAAAGTGACTGCTTCCAGGTCTGCCAGTTACCTATGTAACAGATACTGGGCTGAAACTTAGCCACGAGGGAGGAAGGTGTCCCTGTTCACACCTTATATTCCAGCCTTTTGATAATTATGAAAAAGGGCGAAGATTCTCTCTGGCTACTTCCTGTTTTCACGGGTGTCAACAGTAGGGGTAAAAGGCTGAGATATGTTCCCCTCTAGGAGAAGGCAGCAGGAAACAGCTGTCACTTGGGCATTGAGTGCTTAGATGAAGTCTAGAGGAGACAAGTCTCTTGGATGTAGTCTGGAGAAGACTCAGGCATTGAGGGACTGAAAAAAATAATATAGAGCAAATAAATAACAAGAGGAAGGACTTGGGGCTGAAAATGTTGGTACAAATGTCGCTAGCTATTTCTGACATCTGGTGACTAGGTAGAGAATAAGTCAAGTAACAAAGGCAAGAATGCAAATTCCTTTCCAGTTGAAAGTTAAACAGGTATTGACATTAGATGGGCAGTCTTCTTACTTCTGTTGATCTCCCGGCTCTGGTTAATTTTTAAAGTGCAGGCACAAAATGGATGATGTGATAATATCTCCTCTTACTCCTTTCCATTTTTCCTTGTTCCCCAGACTGGCTGAATCTAGGTGCTTGTTACTGGGATGGTTTGTCCCAGTTGGTATTCAAGGAGGTTTGAACTCAAGACCTGGGCACTGTCCCTGAGCACTTCTGCTCAAGACTAGCACTCTACCACTTTGAGTTATAGTACCACTTGCAGTGTTTGCTGGTTAGAGATAAGAGGCTTGAGCAAATGCTTCCTGCCTGGCTGATTGCAGGTTAGTTGGGAAATGGAGTCTGAGGGATTTTTCAGCCCGGCCTGGCTTTGAACTGCAATCTTTGCCACAAAAGCCCTTTGTTATTTCCAACTAAAGTAACAAGGAGATCAAATAGAATAAGTAGAGCTTACCTGGTCCTTATCAAAAATTGACCAAATATTCTGCAATGAAAAAACTCATTAGATGAGAGAATCTTAGGACACATATGCCCAATATTTTAGAATCATGTTGTCAGTACTAGAACACAACACAAAACAAAAAAGGCAAAACGCAAAACCTAAATTTTTTGATAATATTTTTTAGACATCTTTGCTAACAAATCACATCAGATGGTTGGGCCTCAGTTACCAGGGTCTGTGAAAAGAGCAACTTGATAGCAAGGCACATTAGAATAGGTGGTTGGAGGAGTAGTAAGCTTGGTGGAGCGGAAAGGGTTGTGTGGGGCCAAACCCTTAATCAACCATGTGGCCAAGATGGTGAACTCAAGATGGCAAATTTCTGAAAAAAATGCAAAGAAAGCCTAAACAAAAAAATCAAGCTTAGTTTGGCAAGCCTTTGAGAGGGAACCCAGAGGGGGTCCCTGGATCCCAGCCCATATCCCATTCTTCAGGGCACAATCCAAAAAGTTGTAGAAAAGAAAGGGAGAGATATAGAAAGTTGGACATGAATAGCAGAGAGCATAGAGAACCTGAAAGTAAACAGACTTCTGACCATGTACCATTGCAGAGGCAATAATCGTCTAAATCTGAGAACAGTATTAAAACATTAGGTGCTCTGGCTATCCAAAGAGCACAGGGGGCATATCAAAGGTGTTTCACGGCTCGGGCATGACTCACAGCACCCCAGTAAATGTGTAGGAGAGTCAGTCTGGTGAATGAAGAAGAGCTGACCAGGCAGAAGCAGCATCCCGACTTTCCACAGAGACCTCTAGAGAGAAATGGCCAAGCCCCACAAACCTAGCATCCTCAGCTTCATAGGTGACCAGCCTTTCCGCTAAAGGCCATACGAGCTATCTGTCATGGTGCCACATCTGCAGAGAGATTGACCAACAGAGAGCCATAGAGAGTAGTTTCACTCACCAGACTGGACAAGTAATGTGGATGTGGATGTGAAGGCCAGCAATGGTATTGGTTAAAAGTCTCAAGGCAGTTTGGTTCACAGAAAAGTGGTGGTTAGGAAATTCTAACATTTCTGACTCAAAAACCACATCCGAACCATGGCACCATATGTAAGGTATATGAAATAGGTAGGTTTCATTAGGAAGCCAATGAAGAGAACACCACATGCTATTCAGGCAGGAAAAGATGTTTGTTTACCGAACTGCTACCCCCACAATACATGGTAGAGAAGCATGGCTGAAAAGGAAAGGGCAGAATAGAAATTTGAATTTCTGTAGAAATTTATCCCTCTCTGCTAGGTTTTCCTTCCTTTGTGATTAGAGTCTGGAATTACTTCTTTACGATTGTTTGGATATCTTGGATGTCTGTTGTAATTTTCCTGGGATATCTCTGATATTATTGATTTGGGTCTCCTCTCTTATTTTGTTAGTTACTCTTGCCAATGGTCCTTCAGTTTTATTGACTTTAAAAAAAAACTTTTTATTTTATTAATTTTATTTATAATTTTCTTAGTCTCTACCTCATTAATTTCAGCTCTTATTTCAGTTATCTCTTTCTGTCTAGCAAATTTAGGTTCAAATTTTTCTTGTTTCTCTAGCAGTTTTAGTTGCATCATAAGATTGTTTACTTGATCTTTGTTTTCTTTTTTTCTTTTTCTTTTTTTTTTTTGGAGGGTGGGGTCTGGTCATGGTGCCTGAACTCTGGGCCTGGGCGCTGTCCCTCAGCTCTTCAGCTCAAGGCTACCACTCTACCACTTGAACCACAATGCTACGTCTGGCTTTTTTTCTTTTTGCTTATGTGGTGCTGAGGAATCGAACACAGGGCCTCATGCATGCAAGGCAAGTATTCTACTACTGAGCCACTTTCCCAATCCGGTCTTTGTTTTCTTGATGTGTGCACTGAGAGCAATAAATTTGCTCCTCAGGACTGCTTTTGGTGTGTCCCATAGATTTCGCTGTGATGTTTCTTCATTTTCATTGAATTGTAGGAAGTTTTTAATTTCTTCTTTAATTTCTTCTGTGACCCATGTATTGGTCAACTGAGTTCTGTTTAATTTCCATGTGTTTAAGTTTTTTCTAATTTATGCCTTATTATTGAGAACTAGTTTGATTCCACTATGGTCAGATAGAATACAGGGTATTATATCGATTCTCTTGTATTTGCTTAAATTCCTTGTATGAACTAAGAAATGATCTATTTCATAAAAAAATAGGGGGTTGGCAAGAATAAGACCTTGCTGGTGTGAATGCCTGTAATTCTAACTATTCAGGAGGCTCAGATATGTGTATTCAGGTGCCAGTCCAGGCAGGAAAGTTCATGAGACTTTTCTGGGGTTGTTCAGGACCACATCCTGCCTCAAGTCTGGGGTTGTTCACCCCCTTTGCCATCATTGGCCTGGCTGGGCTGCTTATGAAAACCAGTATGGAGAAGCGCTGCACCCCACTATGGGTCCGGAGTGGTTCGCTGCTGCTGTTGATGCCACTGCTGCTGCCACAGCTGTTGCCACTGCCTTAGCTGCTGCCACTGCTCCAAGATCAGCTGGGCCACTTATGCAAGCCAGGCACCCCACCACCAGTCAGGTGTTAACCACTGCTGCTACCTCAGGCTAGGCTGGGCTCCTTATGCGGACCAGTATGGAGAGGCACAAACCGTCACGGATCTGGAGTTGTTCACTGCAGCTGTCCCCCCCCCCCATTCACTGCTGCCGCCCCAGGCTGGTCTGGGCTGTTCCTGTGGGTTAGTGTCAAGAGGCATTGTGCCCGGAGTCTGGGTGGTTTGCCACCACTGCCAGCTGCCACTGCTTCTCCAGGTTAGGCTAGGCTGTTTAAACCACCAGGACAGAGGAGCCACGCTCAGTCTTGGGTCATTTGCCACTGCTGACAGCTGCTGCTCCTCCTGACTGGATTGGGCTGCTTGTACCAGCCAGGAAGAGGTGCTATGCCAGGGAGGGTGAGGCGAGTTTTCGTGCTGGCTCTGCCTTCTGAGATTTCTGCTTGTATTCTCTAGGTTGGCACCACCTCTTGGCAGTCTTCTGAGAGCCTTGGGATGCTTGTGAGTGTGTGGTCCACAGACAGTCCAGAGCCTGGCCACTTAAGGAGCTGGGCATGAAACCCCACCAATTAAGCTGCTTAGTGTGGAGCCCCATCACCAACAACGGGTGGGGGAAGGGTCTTCCCACTTTACTGTCTGTGTAGGTTTTTCCCTTTTCTTTTTTCACTTCCTGTATCTCTCTGAGTAATTGCCTTTTTTGTGGGTCATTTCGAGAAACAGAGCATTGAAATCCAAACTCTGTATTTGGTTGGAGAGAGCTGAGGTGTTTCCCTGCTGTTCCATCACCATCTTGGCCCCTCCCTTTCAGGTGGAGTTTTTCTTAGGTGGCCAGTGGGCCTTGATTACCAAAGGATAGGTACATAAAAGAATATGTTTTAATGCCTGCAGTCTGTAGTTAGACATTTCTGTTAATATAACCTTCCCAAGTTTAGGAACCAAAGGGGGTGGTCTACACTAAAGTATTTCAATGGGATTAAATCCTTTAACATAGAAGCTACATCTTGCTCAAAGGAGAGCAAAGTGGAGGAGGCTTACGTAGCCATGGCCAGTATCTTTATTTAATTTAGTTAGTTTTCTTTAAGGTCATATTCATTCTTTCTAGTGCCTTGAACTCTAAGGTCTATAAATGGATTGTAACTTCCAATTTATTCCTAGGTTGTTAGTTAATAATTAAGAACTTGGACCATGAATGCAGGGCCATCTTTGGACCCTAAATTTAAGGGTAAGCCAAATCAAGGAATTAGTACACACCTCAGCTCAGCTTGAAAAATTGTCCACTATTACTAACAGATACCAATAGCCATACTTTCCAGGCTTTACATCTGTGGAGTCCACTTTCCCAAATTCATGATCTGAGGTTCTTCATATATGAATTCTTTCCATAGGTTCCAGCTTTTCAGCATTTACCTGATGGAAATTACCTACACACATTACAAAGAATTGTCAGGCTGAGGCCCCACTAGTTTCAGAAGTTTTAGGCAGTGGCCTCACTCAATTTACCTGGGTGCAAATATCTATATGTAAACTGACAGAAAGCTTGAGCCTGTATGTTATTTTCACAAGCTCAGTATCAACATTTGCACACTTATTACTATTGTGTTCGCTTCTTCTTTTAATCTTAACAACTAGTAGCTCTAGAGAACCAACTGGTTTTAGAGTGGTCTCCCAAGCTACGTGATCAGCTCAGATGTTTCCCTGTATCTTAGGGTCTCTAGTTTCTTTACTTCCTCTATTGTACTCTGAACCTTGGAGTCTTCTTCCATTTTATTCTCCTCCTTTTCTCTCAAACTTGTTTTCATGACCCCACTCTAGTTCTCAATGTGCTCCTTAACCTGCAAGTGTTTTGGCAGGGTCACAGGAGAGTTCTTTGACTAGCCAACTGCTGCTCCTTCTCACAACACCTTTGCTTGCTCTTCAGCTCCTCCCTTAAGTTCACAAAGGTGCTATTGAGAGGTAATTTTTCCCACCTCCAACTGTTCCATTGGGACATGAAGTTTCTGCATTACATTTATGGTGAAGATCTCAGCAGTCTTTTTGGCTTTTTATTCTAGTAGTCTCTCTTTCTAGTTTTCCACTTTAGTGTATTTTTGTGACAGATCTTCCAACTGTTTGTTTAGCTCTTCTGTTTTTGTTCCTAATGCTCTTTTCCTTTCCCCGGCACTCTCTGTCAGAGCATGTGGTCCTTTAACTCTTTCTGAATAGTACCAATCTCTTTCTTGAGCCTGATATTTTCCAGTTCACTTTTCCTGGCCTCCTCTTCTATGACACAGCACTTCCCCGTCTTCTCTGCTAATTACTCTTTCCTTCTTTCTCTGTTGCTTTGAATTTCTGGTGACACTCTTCAAAGCTTATAATCAACATGTACTTCAGCCTAATACATTCTTATATCAGGTAGAGCTCCTTTGTCATGGCGATGGTTTCTTAATGCAGCATTAGGATCTCTTCTTGGCCTCACTTGTGGTTAGCAAGGATGGCAGCATTGCTGTCCTGTGCTTGTTTGCCTCTGACCTGTGGTCCCCTAATTTGCCTCATGCTCACCCAGGCTAATGTACTTGAATTTCATTTGATTTTCAGTGTTTTCTAGGTTCTTTTTGAGGATTTTCTTCTCCTTTTTGACTCGCACAATTTCTTAATTTATATCTTTAAATCTTTTCTTCACGTCAAATAATTTTCTCTGTTTTCTCCAATGTGCTCTTCTATGTGCTTTCAATCTCTTAGTGGGTTTTGACTGGTATATATTGGAGACTCAGTCTTTTATAAGACTATGTTTTGAGATAGAATGGTGGAATTTTTTCTTTGCCACATTTCTTAACTTCAGAGGGCTGCTTTTTAAATTAAACATAGTTGGAATTCAGAGCCCCAAGCTCCTTTTCATGTTTCTCCAGATATATGAACACATTTTCCAGGTGGTTAATGTGATTAATTAACCTGTCATTTTCTATCTTTCTCCTCCGTGGGCATTCCTTTTCCCAATGTCTATTTTGTTTGCAATAAGCACACTGATGTAGTCCTAGAGGTTCCCTATTGCCATTTGCAAATGAATTGTACTGTCTTTGCCAAGGGTTTCTTGATCCCTATTCTGGTGTTCCTACCAAAACTCAAACCCTTTTCTTAGACTCTTTTTCCCAGGTATCTCTGTTAACAAACACCCTCTGGACGACTAATTCCAAAGTAGAATAAACTTTTCCCTCAAAACCTTCTGACTTTTGAAGCTTTATTCTAATATTTGGGGCTGTCTGGGTAACAAATGCCATATTTAGGAGGACTCTTTCATTCTCCAGGGCTTCAATATCTATAGGCCTATACATCCTATAGGCTTCTGGGAGAAGTTTCAGAAAAGCATTAGGGTACTCACTGGGGAACTGTAAAATCTCACCCACCTTAGATTGATGATTTGGCTTTTTAGCCACTGCGGTATCCCTGCTAACAGAACCTGGCAATAATAGGTAAGCACCTCCATACCTCAATTGCTGTTAGTCTGAGCTTGGGTAAGTCTGTGTAAAGACTTGCTGGTTCAATAGTGGGGCTACTCTCTGGTCGAAGGACCACCTTCAAGTCACGAAGCAGGATTCACTCCCTTTTCTACCAGGTGAAAAGTGACTGTAAAATTTGCTGACACTCATCCCAGATGTGCTTGTGTTTGAAAATTACTGTCTCTAACGAAGTAATGAGCCCCTTTTTTCTGAAAAGCATGGATTTTGCTGTTTCCAGTTATACAGGTCACTAGTTGTAAAGGGAACATATATTAGAAATGGGGCTTGCCCACCATCTCCTCCATGTTCCTGTCTCAAAGGTAATAAGGGTAACATACCACATTGTACCACCTCAGATTGGTACAAGTAACCACTTTTGGTATGGGAGGACTTAACTTTAGAGGTGATGATGGCAAAGAATAGGAGAGAGAGTACATCAGTGCATCTTCCTCTGAGGAATTCTGTAAACCTGGAGGCGAATATGTTTTGGATATGACACCTTTAGGCCTTGTTCTCCCATCCTGAGAAAAGGAGTAAACAGAGGTGCATACAGGACACAGAACTATCAGCATACATACACAGACCAATAGCCACAGACAACTCACATCTCCCATGCCTCTCAATGTTGACCTCTACAGGAGGTCCCAGATGACAGAGAGAATGTCCCAGATTGTCTCTTGAGGAGGCCACAAATGATCTTTGGAGGATGTCACATATGTCATTCCTAGGAGGCCCTAAAAGACCTCTCATGGTGGTTTCAAATGGCTTCCCAAGGAAGTGTTAGATGACCTCCAAGGGATGTCCCAGATGTCCTCTCAATGTGGCTGAGATTACCTCTCGAGTAGCTCCCAGATGGCCACTCACAGAGGCCACATATGAACTTCAGAGGAGGTTCCAGATAACCCTCTTGAGAAAGCCACAGATTACATCCAGAGAAGGTCCTATATGGCTCCTGAAGGAAGTCACAGATGATGTCCGAAGATAGTCATACATTTCTCATCAAGGTAACCCGAGATGACCACCCAAAGAAGCTCCAGATGACCTCAGGAGGTGGTCCTAGATTGCCTCATAACGAAGCCCCAATGACTACTTTTGAAGAGGTCTCAGGTGGCCTCCTGAAGAAGCCCCAGATGACCTCTGGAGAATGTCCAAGATGGCCCCTGGAGAAGGCCCCAGATGAACTCCAGAGTAGGTCTCAGATGGTTTCTTGAGGAAGTCACAGATGTACTCTTGATGAGGTTCCAGATGGCTTTCTTTGGAAGCCCTACACAGCCTCTCAAAGAGTTCCCAGATGGCTTCCCAAGGAAGCCACACTTGACCTCTAGAGGGGGTCCTCAAAACAAGCTGGCAAGCTTGCCCAGACGTAGCCTTAGAGGTTCCTAAATGACTTTTGTCCCTCTTGGTCTTCTGGAGACAAACACTCGAGGTAAACTCTCAACCCTGAGTGCTGACACTCTCTCCTATGGGGATTTTTCTCTGGGGCCAAGGCCTGTTGCCATCCAAATGGATTATGTCAATGTGGTCTTTAAAAATTAGGACCTTTATAGTTCAAGAGAATCCATCAAGACACAGTTAATATAATAAATGTTCTCCAAGCCATCAACCCCCAAAATTATGATATCAAGAGCTCCAAACCTCAAAGGGCAAGCCTTTTTCTCCCCTTCCTTTGTCTCTCCTTCACAGTCCTATACTTCCTTTGAGGTCTTTCCCTTTTTCTCTTCTACCAGTTCTTTCTCCTCTTCAGGCCTCTCCACTCTCCACAGGCCTGAACTGCTTTGCCTGGGTCGTCAGTTGCCATTCTTCACCTCCTGCTCTCCCTCAACATCCTCTCCTCCGAGGTCTTTCCCCTTATGCTATCACACCACTTTTTTCCTTCCAGGACTTTTCCCTTTTTCTCTCCACTTCTATTGAAGTCTGTACCCCTTCTCCACTCCAACTGCCTAACATTTTTCAACTGTCACATCCCAAACTGCCCACAGCCCAATAAATTCTTAACAGCTCAACACGTGGAGATTAATGCACCAGCACCTCCCACCAAATGCCCCACCTTCTTTGGTGGCATACTTTGTCCTCTCCAGCTTGCCAGGAGATGGGGCCACGCTGATTATTGGACCCTATATATTATTGGGACCCTGCTGATTATTACAGTATCTTCCTTGTGAACTGGTAGCAACTGAAATTGGAAATTTGATTGTGATATTACAAACTCGTTGTGACATCACAAACACATTTTGACATCATCACCACCACGACATCAGAAAGCAATTGTGACCACATTGTCATTGTTACATCATGATTCCATTGTGACATCTCAAATCTATTATGACCTCTTAACTCCTTTGAAAAATCACATGCCCTTTGTGTATCCATATCCTTGTTGTTAAGTAATGACAATTGAGATCAGACATGCCACTATAACATCAAAAAGTGTTTGTGACATCCTCAACAGTGTCATATGACTTTTTCATTATGGAAGCATCAGCTCATTGTGACATCACCAAACTCAATGACATATTGCATTATGACAACAATTCTCATTATAACATCATAGACATATTGTGAATGCCTATTCTGTGATTCTGTGGTATGAGAATTGATATGAGAAAGGCACTTTTGTGCCTACATAACCATTTTGACATCATAATCACTTTGTGACATCACAGTGCCATTGTGCTATCACTAACACAATGTGACAACACAAACTTCTCCTGTCCTCATAACTTTTGTGACATGCTGACATTGTGATATCTTAGACCTTTTGCCCTCAGAATTTGTTTTCAACCTCATATTTCATGTGTTACATGAGATACCAGAAATCCACTGTGACATCATGACCATTGTGATATCACACTGACAGATGTCATGATCATCGTGTAATATTATGACTTCACAAATTTTGATGTCACAGTTAGTTTCTGATGCCATACAGATAAGGGGTAATCGTAGGTCTATGATGTCATAATTGGTTGGTGATATCCAAATGATAAAAACAATCCCATTTGTCATGAAATCACAGAGAATAAGAGTTCACAAACAGACTGAGGTATCTCCAAAGGCAGGTGTTGTCACAAATGTCCTAAGAGGCTTGTGATGTCACAGTGTGACGCAATATTCATGGTGTCTGTCAGTATGATGTCATAATGATCATGATGTCACAGTGGATTTATGATGTCACATATCATAACTGAAATATTATAAGGTTTAAAGCAGATTACAAGCTTATAAAGGCCCTAAGACATCACAATTGCAGCACATCTCAAGACTTATGAGGACAGGGCAGATTTGTGATGCCACGGTGTGTTAGTGATACACCATGGCACTGTGATGTCACAAAGTGATTATGATGCCATATATTTATGAGATCACAATGGTTTTCTGATATCAACCCACATGGCACATTTGAAATAGAATGAAATAAGAGAATAGGCATTTACAATGTGTCTATAACATCACAATGACAATATAATGTCATAATGCTATGAGGTCATTGTAAATTGGTGATGTTGCAAGGAAGTAATGATGTCATAATGAATATGTGGTGATGGGGTCACAAAGGGTTTGTGGTGTTACAACGGCATATATGAATTCAATTGTCATGTGTTCACAATGAGGATATGGGTACACGTATGGACTGTGATGTCACAAATGCCATGTGTGTTTTCAGAGGTACTTAGGGGTCATGATAGCTTTATGATACACAGTTGTGATGAGGTCACCATGGGTTTTTGATATCATGATGATTTTGTAATATCTCAAACACATGTCCCAATTCAATTGCTAGTATTTCACAATGTGCATAAAGTTCACAAAAGGGGCTTGAAGTCCTAATGGACATGGATTTTTAAAAATGTTATGAGGTCATATTAGGTTTGTGAATACACAATAGGACAGTGATATCACCATGGCAATATAAACTCACTACATCATTTCAAAATATTCTTTTGGTGTCACAATTAGTTGATGATGCCACATTCGTGATGAAGTCACAAAAGATCAGTGATGTCACAATGTATCGGCCATGTCACAATTACATGATGGTTCTCAATTGTCTTTAACTTACAATGAGTATATGAATTCACAAAGGTACTGTGGCTTCTCCAAAAGTATGTGTTGTCACACATATATTGAAATCCTAAAAGATTTGTGATGTCAGAATTTGGCACAATGGTTATGACATCTGGCAGTGTGATCTCACCATGGTCATGATGTCACGGGGAATTTGTGATATCAAATGTCATATGTGAAATCTAATGAGGTCGACAACAGATTATGAGGACAAAAAGGCCTAAGGTATCAGAATTGCAGCATGTCACAAAAGATGATGACAGGATAGGTTTTTGATGTCACGGTGGGTTTGTCATATTACAATGGCAACGTGATGTACAAAGGGATTGTGATGTCACAATGGTTATGAGTTCATGATTTGTTTATGATATCAACCTACAGGCCACATTTGAAATAGAATGAAATCAGAAAAGGCATTCATACTGTGTCTATGATGTCACAATGACAATGTGAAGTTCTAATTCTATCATATCATTTTCGTTTTGTGATTTCACAATGAGCAGATGGTGTCAAAACTTCAATGTGATGTCACAATTGTGATGATCTCACAAATTGTTTTGATGTGAAAATGTCATGTATGATTCTCAATTGTTACTATTTCACAGTGGGGATTTGGGTGCACAAAGGGACTGTGATGCCACAAAGCTATGTATTTTTTTCAAAGGTTATAAGAGGTCATAATAGATTTGGGATGTCACAGTGTGATCCTAGTGTCAAAACAACAATGTGATTTCACAATGGGTTTGTAATGTCACAGTGGTGATGAGGTCACAATGGGTTAGTTATGTCACAAGTTGTAATATCACAATTATTTGTCCAATTTCAATTGCTCCTAGTTCACCATGAGGACATTGTAATAACCAGCAGTGCCCCTATAATCCACGGGAACAGATAGTCATCATGGCCTCCTGGTCTAGACCACCGGAGAGGGGAGTACATGCCACTGGAGGGGGAAGGACATGCTGCTGAAGGAGATCGGATGTCAAGCCCCACATGGTGAGCTGCCAAGAAGTGATTTGGCATGGACATTTGGGAAGTTATGTTTGAAAACCCTTATGCAGAAAATATATTCCATTGGGGGAAGGGTACAGCCTATATATAAGATGCATGTTCAGAGCAACAGAAGGGGAGAGAAAAAGGAGAAAGTCCTGGAAGGAAAGAAGTGATGAGACTACAGGAGGGTAAAGACCTGGGAGGAGAGGAAATTGAGGGAGAGCAGGTGGTGAAGGATGGCAACTGGCCACCTGGACAGGGCAGGGCAGGTCTCTCAAGAATAGAGCAGCCTGAAGAGAAGAAGGGAATGGTTAAAGGAAAAACTGAAAAGACCTGCAAGATAGGACAGGTCTGGATAGAAGTAGGATGAAGAGAAAGGAAAAAGCCTTTTCCTTTGAAGTGTAGAGCTTTGGAGTTCATTATGTTGGGGGCTGGTTGTTTGCAGACCAGTTAACAAATGGCTGGGTTCATCTTGAGAGGTCTGAGGATTCGTGGTTGAGGCTGCATTTAGCTCTGGGCATCCAGCTCAGGTCAAGGTAGTCGCTTATTACAAAATTTGTAAGGTCAAGACAGGTTTGTGATGTTACATTGCATTAATAATATCACAATGTCAACATGAGTTCACAAAGGGATTGTAACGTCACAATGGTGATGTGGTCACAATAGGTTTCTGAAATCAACCTATATGCCACATTTGAGATAGAAAGAAATCACAGAATAGCTAATCACATTGTCTCTATGACCTCACAATGAAAATGTGATGTCATAATGCTATGAGGTCATTGTCATTTTGATATGTCACAATGGGCAGTTGGTATCATAACAACGTGATCTCACTCGAGATGATGTCACAAAGCATTTGTAATGGTACAATGGGATGCCTGATGTCAGTTGTCCTTTGTTCACAATGAAGACATGGTTATCCAAAGGGACTGTGATGTCACAAACACCATGTGCTTTTTCAAAGGTGCTGAGAGGTCACAACAGGTTTGGGATGTCACAAGGTGATCATGATATCACTGTGGTAAGGTGATGTCACAAAGGGTTTGTGATATCACTTTGGTGATAAGGTCACACATGGATAGTGATGTCACAATGAATTTGTGATATCACCATTATATGTCCAATTTCATTCTACTAGATCACAAGATACGAGTTCACATAAGGAGCTAGAAACCAGAAAGGCCATGAATTTTGTAAAATACTAGGAAATAATAGATTGGTGAAAATGCAATGGTGAAAATCCCATTGACAATGTGATGTTACCATTACATGAGATAGTATTTTTTTGAAGTCACAAACAGTTGGTGATGCCATACAGGTGAGGAGGTCACATAGATTTGCGATTTCACAATGGGATGATGATCTCACAGTCTCATGCCAGATCTCTAATTGACAATGAATATATAAGTTCACAAGTGTTAATTGTCTCTCCAAAGGAATATATTGGCACAAGTTTAATGAGTTTTAACAGGATTGTGTCATAATGCGACTCAGTGGTCATGACATCTGGCAGTGTGATGTCACAATGGTCATGATCACAGTGGATTTATGATATCACGTGTCATACCTGAAGTATTATGAGTTAAACAATTTATGATCTCAGAGAAGCCAAAGATAACACACTGGAAGCATGTCAAAAAATTATGAGGATAGGACAGTTTTATGATGTCACAGTGGGTTAGTGATATCATAATGCCAATATGGTGTCATAAAGGTATTGTGATATCATAATGGTTAGTGGTCACAATGCATTTCTTTTTTTTTTTTCTTTTTGGGTCCGGTCGTGGGGCCTGAACTCTGGGCCTGGGCACTGTCCCTCAGCTCTCAGCTCAAGGCTGGCGCTCTACCACTTAAGCCACAGCACCACTTCCGTTTTTTTCTTTTTGCTTATGTGGTGCTGCGGAATCGAACCCAGGGTCTTGAGCATGCAAGCAAACGCTCTACCACTGAGCCACCTTCCCAGCCCTCACAATGTATTTCTGATATCAACTCACCTGCCACATTTGGTGATGTCACAATGAGCTGATGGTGTCATAATAACAATTTGATGTCACTGCTGATTTATAATGCTACAATGGTTATTAGGTCACATTATGTTTCTGATATCAACACACATGTCAAATTTGAAATACAATGAAAAAGTTGGGCGCTGGTGGCTCACACCTGTAATCCTAGCTACTCAGGAGGCTGTGATCTGAAGATAACAGTTCAAAGCAAGCTCAAGCAGGAAAGTCCATGAGACTCTTATATCCAATAAAAACCACTGGAAAAACAGAAGTGGCGCTGTGGCTCAAGCGATAGAATGCTCACCTAGAGCTGAAGAGCATGGAGTGCACCCAAGCTCAGATTTCAAGCTCCACGACCCACGACCCACACACACACACACAAAAAGATTAAAAATAGACATTCACATTCTGTCTATAACATCACAATGAAAATGTGTCCTATTATCACTGTAGTTTTGTGATGTCAAAAGTAGTCGATGCTGTCATAATGAGAATGTTATATCACATTGGTGATGTCACAAAGGGTTCGTTATGTTACAATGGCATGTCTGATATCAATTGTCAGTTCATAATGAGGGCATAGTTACACAAAGGGATTGTGATGTCACAAAGTATATGTATTTTTTCAAAGGTGCTAAGAGGTTCTAATAGGTTTGGGATGTCACAATGTGATAGTGATGTCAAATGACAATGAAAGCTCACAATGGGTTTGTGATGTCACATTCGTGATGAAATCAAATAGTTTTGTGAAGTCACATCTCATAATCACATGTCCAATTTCAGTTGCAACTATTTCACAATGAGGATATGAGTTAACAGAAGAAAAATGAAATATAAAAGGCCATGAATTTTCTAAAATGCTATGAAGACATACTAGATTTTTGAAAAAACAATGGAACAGTGATATCACAATGGTAATGGAGTTGCAATATGATGACAATATAGTTTTGATATCACAATTGGTGAGGCCACACTGGTGATGAATTTACAAGAGGTGTTTGAGGTCACAATAGGTTGGTGCTATCAAAATGACACATATGATCTCAATTGTCATTAACTCTCAATGAGTATATGAGCTCACAAAGGGACTGTGATGTCTCCAAAGGCATGCGTTGTCTCAAAAGTGATGCAGTCCTAACAGGCGTGTGTTGTCAGGATGTGACAAAATACTCATAACATCTATCAGTGTGATGTCACCATGATCTAGATGTCAACTGAATTCAGGTATCACATTTCGTTCCTGGATTGGGTATGAGAGGATTGCAATTTCACAGTGGGTTAGTGATATCACAATGAAAATGTGGGATCACAAAGGGATTGTGCTACCACAATGGCTATTAGAACACAATGTGTTTCTACTATAATAGGTTTGTGTTGTCACAATTGGTTGGAAATGTCACCATGCCATGCCAGATCTCAAATGTCATTAATTCACAATGAAGATATGAGTTCACAAAGGGACTGTGTTGTCTCCAAAGTCATGTATTGGCACAAATGTGATGAAGTCCTAACAGATTTGTGAGTTCACAATATGATACCATGGTCTTGATAGCTATCATTGTGATGTCACAATATTCATGATGTCAGAGTCTATTTCGAATATCATATGTCATACCAGAATTATTATGAGTTTGAAAACATTATAAGCTTACTAAAGGCAGCATATCACACAAGTTATGATTAAAAACTCAAGGTCTTTGGAGCTTAAATTTCTTTCTTCAAAATTGTTTCCTCATTGTGAACTAGTAGAAATTTAAATTACACATGTCATTGTGATATTACAAACTCATAGTGACATCACAAATTCATTTGGTCTCATCACCACTGTGACAACACAAACCCATTGTGACATCACCTTGCTGTTGTGCCTTTGCAATCACATTGTGACATCACAAAGCTATTGTGAACTCTTAGCACCTTTATAAAACACATGACCTCTGTGGCATCACAGACCCTTTGTGTACCCATATCCTCATAGTGAACTAATGAAAATTGTGATCACACATAGCATTGTATCATCACAAATACTTTGAGCAATAATTATGACTGTGAAATCACATTGTCATCATGACATCTTCATCTCATTGTGACATCACCAAACCCCAATGACACCATATCATTTTTTCTTTTTATTTTCTTCTCTGTTATTTATTGTAAGTATAGTGTACAAAGGGATTGCAGTTACATTAGCGAGGTAATGAGTACATATCCTATCAAACATTGCTGCTTTGACATTATATTGTCATTTGGATGTCATAGACCCATTGTGAATGCCTATTCTTTGATTTCATTCAATTTCAAATGTGCCATGTGAGTTGATATCAGGAAACCATTGTGAACTCATAACCTTTGTGACATCAAATTTCTTTGTCACAGAACATTGCTTTTGTTATATCACTAACCCACTGTGACATCAAATACCTCTCCTGTCCTCATAATTTTTGTGACATGCCATTGTGATATCTTAGGCCCTTTGTCAGTTGAAATACTGTGTTTGACCTCATATTTCAGATATGACATGAGATATCTAAAATCCAATGTAACATCATGATATCACAGCACTGGACATCATAACCATTGTGTCACTTTGGACATCTCAGACCTGTAAGTTCTTCACCTTTTTGATTACATATACTTTGGTGCCATCAGAATCCCTTCCCAAACTCATATATGTATGATGAGTTAATGACAATTGAGATCCTACATGCCATTGTGACATCACCAACCCCTTGGGACATCTCAAATCTATTGAGACCCCTTATCCATATGGCGTCACCAATTGTGACCTCAAAACATTATTATAACATGATGTTAAGACATTACATTGTCATTGTAAAATCACTGTCCTATTGGGTTTTCACATGCTATGACCTCATTCTATGAAGCTTCTTCTATCACCTGGTATTCTCACATTGAATTATGAGTAATTGGAATTGGATATATCATTCTGATATTATAAATAAACTGACATCACAAGACTTTTGTGACCTCATCACCACTGTGACATCAAAAACCCAATAAGACATCTCATTTCCATTGTGACATCTCATTCCCATTGTGACATTATGGATCACATTTTGCCATCACAAACCTATTATGACTTCTTACCACCTTTGAAAACACACGTGACCTCTGTGACATCACAGAACGTTTTTGTATCCATATCCTCATGGGGAACTAATGACAACTGACATCAGACATACCATTGAAACATAACAAATCTTTTCTGACATCATCATAATTGTGAAATCATGTTGCCATTATGACACCATCAGCTAATTTTCACATGTAAAACTACAATGACATCATAGCATTGTAACATCACATTGTCATTCTGATGTCATATACACGTTGTGTTTGCCTATTATGTTATTTGATTCTATTTCTAATGTGGCATGTTGGTTGATATCAGAAACCCATTGTGAGTTCATGACCATTGTGATATCACGGTGCCTTAGTAGCATCACGTTGCCTTTGTTATGTCACATTGCCAAATTGATGTCACAAAGGGATTTTGATGTGACAATGGTTATGACATCACAATGAGTTTCTAATATCAACCCATATGCCACATTTCAAATACAATGAAATCACAGATCAGGCACTCATAATGTGACTATGATATCACAATGACATAATGGCAAATCCTATAATGTCATTGTTAATTTGTGATGTCACCATAAGCTAAAGATGTCATAATAACAATGTGATATGACACTGGTTATGACGTCACACAGGGTTTATAATGTTACAATGGTTATGAGGTCACAATGTGTTTCTGATATCAACTGATATGCCACATTTGAAATATTATGAAATCATAGGATATACTTTCACAGTGTGTCTATGGCAGCAAAATGACAATGCTATGATGTCACTGTAGCTTGGTGATGTCACCATGAGCTGATGGTGTCATAACGACAGTCTGATGTCAAATTGGTGATGATGTCACAAAGGGTTTGTGATGTCAAAATGGCATGTCAAATCTCAATTGCCATTAGTTTATAGTGAGGATATATGAGAATGAAATCATAATGACATACACAAATGAACTGTAATGACACAAAGGCCATGTGTTTTTGTCAAAATTGCTAAAATTCCTAACAGATTTCAGTTTTCAAAATGTTAATGATATAAAAATGGGTTAGTGATGTCAAAACTAGTTTGTAATGTCACATCTTATTTCAAATTTCAATTGCTACAAGTTCATAATGAAACACGTTCATAGAAAGAGCTTGATATCCCAAAGGCCATGAATTTTCTAAGATGTGATGAGGGCATAATAGATTTGTGAAAGCATGATGGTACAGTAATACTACAACTGCAATATGATGTCAAATTGTGTCATGAGTGTTATGTGACAATTAGTTGGTGATGCCATAATAGTGATGAGTTCAAAATACCTTTGTGATGTTGCAATAGATTGCTGATGTGACAATGGCATGCCAGACCTCAATTGTCATTAACTCAAAATGAGTATATAATTTTAGAATGTGATTGTGAGGATTCCAAAGGCATTTGTTGGCACAAATGTGATGAAGTCAGAACAGATTTGTGATGTGACAATGTGACACAACAGTCATTACATCTAGCAATGTGATGTCACAATATTCATGATGTCACAGTATATTTCTAGTATTTCCCTAATTCTAATGACAGCTTGTGGAATAGATCTATGTGCTGAGTCCTTCATTGCATGCTCTGCGCTGAGTCTTGCACAGGGAGCTATGTGCAGAGTCTTTCATAGTGTGCAGTGTGCTGAGTCTTGCATTGGGTCCTGTGTTCTGAGTCTTTCACAGGATGCTGTGTGCTGAGTCAAGCTAAGAGTGCCATGTGCTGAGTGATTCTATGGATGCATTCTTTCATTGGGTCCTTGTAAGAGCTACATACTGAGACGATTATGCAGACAAGAAGTTTGAGCTCAGATATGTCTCCATGGCAGGGACAAAATTATGTATTACTGAAGACTAGTGAGTTGTCTCCTGAAGACAATTGTTTTGTTCTGCTTTGGCTAAGTCATGACCTTGAACTCAGGGCCTAGGCTCTGACCCTTACCTCTTGGGCACATGGCTACCACTCCACCATGTGGAACCACGGATCCCCTTGCAGCAGAGTGCCATGACCTAGGGGTCGATAGCTGCCTTCTCAGGAAGCTGAGATCTGAGGATCTAGGTTCCAAACTATCCCAGACACAAAAGGTCCTATGAGACTATTATGTCCAATTGACCCCTAAGAAACCTGAAGTGGAAGCTTGGTACTTTTGGCTCATGCCTGTCATCCTAGCTACTCAGGAGGATGAGATCTGAGGATCATAGTTCAAACTAGTCTGGGGCAGGAAAGTCCTTTAGACACTTAGTTCCTATGGGTCACCAGAAAACCTGAAGTGGTTCTGTGGCTCAAGTGGTATAGCACTAGACTTGAGCTAAAGAACTCAGGGACAGCACGCAGGCCCATGCATCATCTCCTACAACCAACAACAACAAAAAAGCAGAAAAAAATCTAACAAACCTGAAGTAGAGGGCTGGGAATGGGCCTTAGGGGTAGAGTGCTTTGCATATATGAAACCCTGGGCTTCATTTCTCAGGACCACCTCACTAGAATAAAGCCTGAATTAGCTCCGTGGTTCAAGTGGGAGAGAGCTATCCTTGTGCAGGAAAAACAAAGTACAGTGCTGAGTTCAAGCTCCAGGACTGGTGTATGCGCGTGCGCGCGCGCACACACACACACACACACACACACACACACACACACACACACACAGACCAGAAGTGAAACTGAGACACAGAATGGTAAAGCACTGGGCTTCTCCATTGAGCTCATGTTCAGCACCCAGGCCCTGTGTTCAACCCAAACCTAGCCACCCAGGGCCCAACAAGGAGAGGTCAAATGTTTCAAAACATGATGAGCTTCACCAGCCCTAGATGACAGGAAGCTTTCTGTTATGTGATATGTGCTTGGATTTCCCAAGCTTCCAGAAACCCAGGAAACGCATCATAGGCCCATCATCACCTGCAATTAAACATTTCATTAGGTTCAATATCTTAGTTTTCTGCCAGAAGAACTCCTGAATTTTATTGAGCACTGTATCTGAACACCGGAATATAGTCTCACAAAGGCAGGATAAGTGCAGGGAACTTGGCCTGCCAATGGAGGTTACACAAATGAAGGCATCCTGTCAAAACAGCGAACTGGGGAGAGAGATAGCTTAGGGTACAAAGAGGCCTTTTTCTCTGGGCCTTCAGAGCCTACCCACACTCATACTCACTAATTGGCCCAGAGGGAGTTGGTTCATTGCTGTACAGGAGTAAGGCCTTTTGTTTTCCTGTTCAGACAATGAGTGAGACTTCTTCCCACAGCATGGGGTAGAGAGAAACCCTCAGGCTACACGGAACAGTAAGGGGAGTACCTGAACATGCACTGTTTCGAAAGCACTCTCTATGCTATGAAATCATTGTATTATAAACAAATTTCCTAGTTTGGTGCTGTTCATTATAACTACTCTGGAGCTACACCTAAAGGAACATCCATACACACGCAAACACATGGAGGTACAGGACCTTTTTGTGGGGGCAGGTCCTGGGGTTGGATTATGAGCATAGGCATTGTTCCTGAGCTGCTTTTGCTCAGGTATTGCATTAAAGGCCCCACATCTGGGCTTTTCTCTGAGCTCTTAGAAATAACAGTGTCATGGACTTTCCAAAACTGGCTGGATTCAAACTAAGGTTCTCTACATCTCAGCCTCCTCAGAGCTGAGATTAGAGTCAGCAGCCACTGGCTCTTCCCTTTCTTTCCTTCTTCATTTTTTACTCTGGACAAGCTGACTTCTTAACAGGGTCATTCCATTGGTTTGAATTTATAAGTAAACTACCCAATGTTCTTTATAGCTGCTTTCTCTGAAAACGATTTTCTCTCCTCATCTTCTCCTCTGGTCACAGGCTTGCAACCAAAAGTGAGAAATGAGTGTTCCAGGATTTGGGAGCAAATGTCGACAGGACACATCAGTTCAGTCACTTAGCATTGAGCTGCAGTAAATTTACTGTCTCAGGATGAGTGGAACAAAAGCTGGAATGATCCTCATGCAGTCTGCACTGCTCCTTTTGCCTATAAAATGACCTACTAATTATGAGTGTTTCCAACCTTAAGTATCTAGAACACACTAGAAACATCTTCCTGTTTCTGTTTTTCTCCAGTACCTCTCGAGATTTAGACTAAAGGTTTGTGTGGAGCGGTTCCTCGGCGAATCCCTGAGGAAAGTTGCTTGAATCTTCCTCAGATCGCTGTCCAAAGCCAGCCTGAGCAGGAAGTTGTGAGTCTCTTTTCTCCAATAAACCACCAGAAAACCAGAAGTGGAGCAGTGGCCTAGAGGGAAGAGCTCCAGCTTTGAGAGAGAAAGCCAAGCAGGAGATATTGGCCAGAGCAGGCTGGAAAGCCTGGGAGGTGCTTATGTCCAATTTTTATCGACCAGATGGCTGGAAGTGGAGCTGTGGTGGTGGTAGAGCCTCAGCCTTGAGTAACACAACTCAGGATTGTATAGGGCCCTGAGTTTAAGCCCTGGGATGACTACAAAAAAATTCAAAGGGAGAAGGCCAAGTTATGTATCAGTGCCTTACCTACTTATGCGTGTATTACCTCCCTGAGTGCAAACAGACCGTATGCTATGCTTCTGCTTTTATTTACTGATTTATTTTCCAGAGATGTCTGTTGCACGAACTGCATCTTAATCTTGATTTCAGGCCCATAGCTTTTCTCTTCCAGGGTGTCAGGCCTGTGTCCTTATATGATGCACACTTAGGCTTTCAGCAGGGTTTATTTACATTTTATTATGAGGCCAACACAGGAACAATCACAAATCAGGCAAGGGAAGACAAGATCAGGTTTCTTAGAAGTAACCGGTATTCAGAAAAATTAACTTGCGGATGAAAAATGGCAGCATACTTATGTAAAAAATACCATTAAGAAAAAGATGAGAGGGCTGGGAATGTGGATTAGTGAGAGACTGTTTGCCTAGCATGCAAGAAGCCCTGGGTTCGATTCCTCAGTAGGACATACACAGAAAAAGCCAGAATTGGTGCTGTGGCTCAAGTAATAGAGTGCTACATATAGTGCCCAGGCCTTGAGTTCAACGGAGAACTGACAAAGAGATAGATAGGTAGGTAGTTAGGTGGGTGGGTAGATAATAGATAGATAGATAGATAGATAGATAGATAGATAGATAGATAGATAGATAGATAGATAGATAGATAGATACAAACATGATAGATGAATCTGCTCTTGGACGTCAAGAGGGAAGAAGGGAACAATTAGCAGTCATGAGGCCTTCTGCAGTGTGCCAGGATACCAGCATCGCATTCACATAACCACAGAGCAGGAAGACTGTCTCTCTCCCACTTCTCAGGCAGCTGAGGGCCCCAGAGCCAAGAGGGAAGAGCCAGGTGCTTGGAGAGAGAAGAGAAATGGCCCTGCTTCTCTTTGGACTGGGGATTGGCATTAATGATGTGCAGAAGGAAGGAAGGAGATTGGACTCACCGAGGTAGAAGAAGGGCCTTCAAATCTGAGAAATAGTGAAAAACCCACTCCTTAAAACCAGAGATCAGGGTTTTCAACTCTGTTCCTTCCCCCTACACACACAAACAATCGCACACTAAACTGGCTCTCTGTTGGTAACCTAAAGATAGTTTGAGGCTCCCTTCACCTGAGGGAGGAAGGTTAATCAGTCATTGTTTGAAGAGGCTGAGAAAAGCCTGACCCTGGTATAACTCTAACAAATGTTTGAAGTCCCCCCTCCCCCGTTGCTGGTTGTGCCTGGAATTAATGAAGTGGTTTTGCAGCTCACTTTCCTGTTGAGTGTGTACATTCTGCCTCCTAATCCTGCAGGCCTTGGTCTTTTCACCTAGCCTGGCTTTTGCAACTATTTTCTGTCCTTCAAATACAGTGATATAATGGAGTTCTTCCTGCTAACAGGGCTTTGACCCTGAGAACTTCATTTGAACCCATGATGGGTCAATAATGTTTCTTTCCTGCTTCTATAGCTTGAGAACTTTAAGAACATTTAGAGTGCAAGTAACTTCTCATCACCAAGGGAAACCCAGGAAGCTCTTGAACATCTGAGGTTTCAGAAGTGGAAGTCAGAGTGTCATAGACTTTCCTACTCTGGCTGACTTTACCCTGTGATCCTGAGACCTCAGCCTCCTAAGGTAGGGTGATGGGCATGAGCTACTGATTCTCTGCTAGGTTCAGAACTGTAATGACATTTTCAGTACAAGTCAACTGCTTATCACAAAGGGCTTGGGGAGCATATTAACCCTTTCAACATTGCATCTTTCAGAACCCTGTAGCACACAAGGTTATAATGCTAGAGTCTCAGAGACTGGGCATATGGATCTACTAAACTTGAACCTTGAGCTCTGACTCCAATTCTGGTATACATCAGCATTCATTTTCCAGAGAATGTTCTCTTAATTAGCAAATAGGAAAAGTACTTTGATTAACCCTCACATTTTTCCAGTTGTGTGTCTCGAACTCAAGCCTGGGCACTGTCTCTGAGCCCTTCAGCTCAAGGCAAACAGTACCACTTGAGCCACAGTGTCTTTTGGTGGTTCATTGGAGATAAGAGTCTAACAGGCTTTCCTTGCTTAGCCTTTCTTTGAACTGTGTTCTTCAGCTCCCAGTCTCCTGAGAAGCTAGTTTTCCAGATGTCAGCACCAGAATCTGGCCTATTATTTTTGAAAATCCTGGGGCTTGATCTTAGGGCCTGGGCACTATCTGTGAGCTTCTTTATCTCAAGACTAGAGCTCTACCACTTGAGCCACTCCACAGCTTCTGGGTTTTTCTGAGTATGTGGCACTGAGGATTCAAACCATGGCATTCATGCATGCTGAGCAAGCTCCTTACCACTAAGTCACATTTCTAGCCCCACCCTTAAATTTTATCCCTCAACTTGCCTATCCTCAAGAAAAGACCTCTGATTATAAATCATCTAAAGAAATCCCTATAGGAAGGTTTCCAAAGATAAAGAAGACAAAGCTCATCTGTGGGCGAGACTCTAAACATGTGAAGACTGTAACAAATGCTTCCATTTAATTATGTATCATGTTTCAACACTTAATAAAGTATAAATGAAAATGAATCAATGTCTTAAATTATTGTGAATCATTTTATAATAGATGTAAAACATGTACTAAATATTATGTGTATAATAATACTAAATACAATAAACAATAAATAAATGAATCAAATAAAAAATAAAATACAAAATCAATAATAAAATTTATATGTAATAAACATACATATGTAAGTATATATCATATATTACACATGTATAGTAATATTATTTTCCATTGCAGGGCATTCATTTGGGCTTTCAGAACTCTAGCCTGAATTTGTTTTCCTCAAAGACAGTAAGCTTCGTCTTCACTCTTGGTGCAAAAGAGTTACCTGGAGGGTGAGATCAAATCACAGCAATTACAGAAATACTGACCCCAGTTCCACGACAGTAGCTTAATTTTTTTTTTTTTTTTACTGAAAGCAGTTATGTTCATTCAGTTTCATACAGAGCATTTAAAAAAAAAAGCAGTGTAGAATTTTATACAGCTTTTCAGACATCCTTCCATTATCCCCAAAGTGCTTCTCTGAGCACTACATTTTTTCTTTTTTTGTACATTTTTATGGCAAAAATGTTGTACAGAGGGATCACAGTTACATGAGCAAGGTAATGAGTTCATTTCCTATTGAGCATTGTTGCCTCCTCTTTTGTTTGTTTTCCCCCTACCTTCCCTTCCCTCCCATCTCCCCAACTACTCCCCCTGCCGAGCTCAGTGACTTTTTTTGATTT
The DNA here is from genome assembly GCF_019054845.1 of Dipodomys spectabilis. Lineage (NCBI taxonomy): Eukaryota > Metazoa > Chordata > Mammalia > Rodentia > Heteromyidae > Dipodomys > Dipodomys spectabilis. The sequence continues at coordinate 432,400 of NW_024871204.1, read as the reverse complement.
TTGGCTTGGCACGGGGTTTGAACTCAAGTAGTGGCAACGCTGCACCTTCCCTCACATTGCTACAGATTTACCAAGACCCTGAGTACAAATTCCAGGTTAAGGAAGGAAACTGGCAGAAATTCCAAACCAGAGATCTTTATTTCTTTTTAATTTAGTTAAATAATTAATTAATTGTTTTATTAATTCTTTATTTTTAACCACGGGGCTTGAATTCAGGTTGTGGCTATGCTGACTCAGCTTCCATCACCCTAGGCTGTGGTGCAGTCTCTGGACCCATAGCCCATCCTGGGATCCTAGGCCCTGGGGGTTTGCAGGAAGAAAAAAAAGTAGGATACCACAAAAAGTGGCGAGCTTCAGAGGGCTGGGGTATTATGTCTTTTTCTTTGCACCGTGGGTCTGAATGACAAGGCTACAAAGTGGACATGACCTGCCGTTGCTCATACATGCAAGGCAAGCACTCTACCACTGAGCCACCTTCTATTTTCTCATTCCTGGGAGAAACTGCACATGATCCTCATTTTCAGTCTGTACCTTTGGATACGGAGGAACATCTCTCCTTTGCTCTCCATCAATTCCCTACTTTCCAGTTAGAATGACTTAGAATAATAAAAATGTAAAAAGAGAAAATAAATCATCATGAAAAAAACAGATGCAGAAAATTCACTGTATTTTTCCCACAAGTTCAACCATTATGAACTATTGGGGAAATACATGGACACCTTATTCCCACTGGCACTGAAAGACTCTAGTTAGGCAATTCTGATGAAGATGAGTAACAAAACGAAAAAGTGAGAAATTGTATCAATTGCAAGAAAAAAAAATGGAGTAGGATCCAAGCAAATTTCTTCTTTGTGCTGCTGAAAATAATCGGCTTACTATAGTGTGGTGACTACTTTCCATAAAGGCCACTCATGTGAATACTAGGGATGACAATGAATATACCCCTCTTCATCGGGAAGCCTACAGTGGACATGTAGACATTGTCCATGAGTTGGTGGCTCAAGCAGCAGATATTCATGCAATAATTGTTAATGGCTGGATACCCCTGCGCAATGCTTACTCGTGGAATAATACCAGTGTGGCGTCTTTCTTACTTCATCATGATGCAAATACCAATGCCCAAACTAAATGCCTCTTGACTCCCTTGCATCTTGCTGCTGGGAATATAGATAGCAAAGATACACTAGATCTCCTTCTGTTGAACCATTATATCAAACCAGGTCTGAAGAAAAACTTGGAAGAAACTGCCTTTAATATTACCAAAAGGATAAGTATGTATCACTACTCTTTGAAGTTGTGGAAGGTTGTACAAATTGTTCTATTAAGTTGTAATGGTTCGGTTAAGTTTCTTTTCTTTTATCTTTTTTTTTGTTGAATTTTATTATTTTACTGTGAAAACACCATACAGAGGGGTTAAAATTACATGGGCAAGGTAATGAGTACATTTCTTATCAAGCATTGTTGCCTCCTCCTTTATTTCCCCTTCCCATACATTCTCATCTCCCTCCCACTCCCATCCCCCCTCACTACCCCTCCCCCCGTCAAAGTTGTAAAGTTCGTTTTTCTACCTGACGTCTTGTATATATCATTGTTGCAATGGGTCAACCTGTATCCCTATTTAAACAATTTGTTTTTTCCCTTCCATCCACAAATCATACCAACATCAAATAAAATTAAAGTAGGGGTTTTACGGTGGTGGAAGGACATACAAAGCAGCAAAGATATCATCTTATAAATATGTTAGAAACAATTGCAAGAAAGAAAAAAGTAACATTTGAATCCTTATCTTGGGGTTCAATTCAACTAATATCAACTTATCTGACCATTTCTGTTTGTCTCAGACATATATTAGTTATTGCTAATAAGGGAAACCATGGGATCTATGTTTCTTTGGGCCTGGTTTACTTCACTTAATATATTGTTTTCCAATTCTTTCCATTTCCTTACAAATGGGGCAATGGCATTCTTTCTGAGGGAGACATAAAATTCCATTCCATAGAATTCTATTTTCTTAATCCATTCATCTACTTAGGGGCATCAAACAAGACCATACTAAAGCTACCAGAACAACTATGTTTATCGCAGCATTATTTAGCATAGCTAAGATATCCGTTACGTTTCTTAAACATCAAAATGCCGGTCCATTCTTTGTGTCCATACAAAATATTTTCACAATCCAAATAACAGCAATATCTTATTGTAAAAATTCCGTGGAATTTTTCCAATTGAATTGCCTGACTTTGATGTCAAAATGTATTTGAGTTGTTTGTGTACATCTATAATGATTTCTGCAGAGTTTGTGATTTTTTAATCAGAAATAATTTGATCCTATCTGTTGAAATGAGTGGTACAGAAGCTAAAGATATTTCTGGTTCTTGACTGAAAAAAAGAATATTTTAAAATATTCTATATTCTGTGTTTGCATAATATCCATAATCTATTTAATTCTTTCCTAGATATACTTTGAATTCAACATTGTTTTATAATATGTTATTTATTAATAAATGTGTCCTTTCAGATTGCATTTCGTATAGAAAATTTAAGATTATATTTTCTAGGTTCTTTTTTTTTTTTTGGTCCAGTCATGGGCCTGAACTCTGGGCCTCTGAACTCTGAAAGCTGACCCTCAGCTCTTCAGCTCAAGGCTAGCGCTTTACCACTTGAGCCACAGAGCTACTTCTGACTTTTTTCTTTTTGCGTATGTGGTGCTGAGATATCGAACCCAGGGCCTCAAGCATGCAAGACAAGCGCTCTACCACTGAGCCACCTTCCCAGCCCCTTTTTCTAGGTTCTTATAGTAGGTTGTTTCTTAGGGATAAAATGATAATGTTAACTAATTTCAAAAGTTTTGTGAAGTTCTATGTAAAGGCCTTTCTAAGGTGAAGATTTAATACACTGATATCAAACTAACGTTTAATTCTAACACTTGCATATATTGTTACACTTGTAATTTTGTAATTAACCTTTTAATAACTGTTTTTCATTTCTGCAACTGAACAATGGAAAATATGGAATACTTCACAAATTTTCATATTATCCTTGTGCAAGTGTTATGTTAATCTCTGTATTGTTGTAATTTGGGTATACGTGCTGCTGAAGCATGTAGTATCCTCTAAATTTAAGTAGTTAATGATGCAATCTTTATACAGGCTTATATCCTTGGGTGCCTATTTGTAGCAAGGAAACCTTATTGTTCCTAACAATACTATTGATCTTATTTCCCTAAAATAATGTGTATAGTGGAAAAAAAATTACATTGTTCGGTCGATTGCTCACATTTGCGTTTTTTTGTCAATGACAATTTTAAGGCTTTTTCATTTTAGATTTGATCATACTTTGAAGCACTTATAGCTAGGTCCTAAGGTGATGGCTTTTTCAAGTTCTTATTTATGTAACTGAGTTAGCTTTGTGGAGCTAATAGATTCAACGTAAGCCTTGCTTAAGAGCTACTTCTAAACTTCTTCAGCTTAAATTTTCCAAATGAGGTCTTACTGGCACAAATTTCTACCTGACCCTTTATCCTTCTTCTATGTAGGAACAGACCAACCAGAATATCCTACCCTGACAGCATAGATTGTCTTACTGGAACAAAACTAATCTTAGTTACAAGGGATCATAGAGAGATGAACAGTTCAGCAGAACTGTTCAGACTAGAAGGTATTTTATCAAAATTTAAGTGTCTATTATACCTACCATTTCAAAAGTAACTAACGCCAAGGTGAAAAAAATTCGTCATATGCATGATTTCCTAATGTCTGGACTGTCTACCTTCCAACCAGGCAGGAACTTACACTACTGCCTTTCTATCACCAAATATTTCCATAGCTCCAGGAGAAGTCCATGTTTCTCCTCATTATTAAGCCTTAAATTGGTAATGTTTAATCACAGTGTTTCCTCTTGCCTCCAGGCTGTAAATCTACAAATGCTAAAGATTTAGGTCTAACTCTACCTATCACTGAGGTACAGATAATGCAATAATACTTTAAAACAGAGTTGTCTTTGATACCCTAACCACAACAGAACAATGCAAAACATGTGCCCTTTTTATTATATTATATATAGTTATATATTTTATATTTATATGTGCTGATTTCATATTTCACACAGTGAAACTTAGTAGAATTAATTGATAATTTGACAAATAAATTGATAATTATTTATTCCAATAAAGAAAATTAGAATACAAATAATTAGGTTTAGAATACAAACTAGAATATAAAAAGTATCAATGTAATGTCTTCACTATAAACTTGTGATACCTTCTAAGTGTTCTTGTTCTTCTGAATTCACATGGTAAAAAAAAAAATGTTGATTTCCTCTAAAGTATAAGGAATTTTACTCTGCTGCTCTGTTTATTGTTTCAACTCACTTGTTCCAAACTGTTTTTTCTCCATATTTCTGAAGCATACCTATTGATTATACCCAAATTTTTCTGATATTATGTATACAAGATATTATCTTCTGCAAGATGTATGGGTCCTAGGATCCCATGTCCCAGTTACCCGCATCATCATATAACAGGGTCAAGACTTCTCAACTAGGCCCAGGCAACATGCCAACAGAAATAATTGAAGAGCCATGTCAATTTCTCATTTCCAATAATATTTCAGGGCCCCAATTCCTTGAGAAGCAGGAATTAGCAGTAAGCAATAGTGAAATGCAAGTCAACTTAAAATGAAGGATGAGACCACAAAATCTATGAGAAAGTACTGCAATTCAAACTTTCGGTTTACAGATGACTAGCCCATAGGAGTGAACAAGATCACAAAGTGTCACAAGACTATTTTTAATACCCCTTCCCTAATGATTAATGAATGATTTCAGTCCAGCATAAGTGGGCCTGAAAAATAGCTCCTGGAAGGATAGATTCACAATTGGTCTATAAAGGTCAGGAAAACTTGAATTAGAGGTCAAATGTAATTCAGAAAAAAATTAATTGAGAATATCCTTAGTGCTTGATAACACTGTGATATGTACAAGTTGCCATGTCGAAAATAAACTTTACAACTTGGGTGCGGGAGAGGGGAGGGAAGATTGGGTCGGGGCGCAGGGGGAGGATGCTAAAGGATGAGAAGTGGAAACAAAGGAGGAGGCTACAATGCTTGATAAGAAATGTACTCATTATCTTCCCCACGTAATTGAAACCCCTCTGTACAGTATTTTCACAATAAAAAAAAATACACTGGTACTTCAGTAAAACTTGGTTCTGTGGTATAAAAATGTTGTCATTCTCAAAATATTTAATCTCCTGAAAGTGTATTCTTTTTCAAATAATCTTTGAAAAATCAAATTCGCAAACCAGGTACTAGTGGCTCACGCATGTAATCCTAAATACTCAGGAGGCTGAGATTTGAGGATCACGGTTCAAAGCCAGCCCAGGCAGGAAAGTCCATTAAACTCTTATCTCCAATAAACCACTCGAATATCAGAAGTGGCACTGTGGCTCAAGTGATAGAGTGCTTGCCTTGAGCTGAAGAACACAGGGACAGTGCCCAAGCCCAGAGTTCAAGCCCCACGAACTACCAAAAAAAAAAAATCACATTCGCCAAAATAACATTTGACAAATAAATGATACTTAGTGGCAATAGAGTTACAATAGAGGTACAATAGAGTTGATTTACTTACCCAGCACTAATGCCAATCAGGTTCAACCATTCATTAAACTGTAGAAATAGTACCACCCACCATTTGTGTTATTCATTAGGTGCCTTTCAAATTTGTTAAATGTATCAGCCTCCCATATTTCAAACCCAAACGTTAGATAATAAAGTAAATTTCATCATTTAATAAGGTACATTTTAAAAAGTCACAAATAGTTGCCTTATCATATGTTATTTTATGTTTTTCCTATCTGTCTAACATAGTAAATCTTGAATATGGGTACTCGTCAGAGATGTGACAAACATAAAATCTGACTTCTATTTCTATCATATTCCTCTATAATAGTAAATTTTAATTTTCTTTTTTTCAAAACTTAAATGTACTACAAAATATTATCCCATGTAAAATAAAATAATCACACACCCTTGCACAAAGCCATTTATAAAAATTGGTTGTTTGGAATACATTCTAAACCATTTTTAAACTTTCTTGTTGACTAACGATTAATCTTCTAAATGGATGAGAATTAAATCATGTCTAGGTGCTTCACGCCTCCAGTCTTGCAAATTATTATTGCAGATGAATGAATTATGGAAATATAAGCTGACATAAGTTCAAGTATATGCAGGATTGAAACTCCATGGAATGTATATAAACCTTTCAAACTATCAACAGAGAGTTTAACAGAATGACTATCAGGAAGTTGAAGCTAGAGAGGAATAATTGTAAATACATAGAATGAATGAAAAATGGAACAAGGGGCAAGCACAGCTAGAATATCAATGTACACAAGTGATAAGGAAGTGGTAAATCTGAAATACATCTTGTAGAAGGAGTTGGTTGACTATGATAGAAGGAGTGAAATCTGATCCAGGAGCATTGGACAATTAGATGGACATATTTAATTGTAACACACTTGCACAACCTTTTGAAATTCAGTTAAAAAACACACAAAAATTATAACCAAACAGCAATCTCTAGAGAGTATGAATATGACCTCTCAAAATTTTAAGCAGTTAATGAAGGGCAGTATTAAGAAAAGCAAACAAAACTATTAAAAGAGGGCAGTTTGGGGTAGGGGAGAAATTTGAGCAGATTTAAATAGATTGTCTCAGGTTATAAATCACCTATATCTGCTGCAAATGTTATCTTCCTTCTGCGAGTTCTCTCTGAACTGGATACTCCACTCCTGAGCCACACTTGATAGCTTGTGAAGATAGAATGCAAGAGAAAAGATCAAGAACCCATTACTCCGCTGGAAAGAAAACAATTCTCTATGTTTTCTTTCATCTCTCTTCACTACTCTTTCTTCATACTTTTAAGTCAATTAATTTTGAATTATATATTTCCTTCTTTATTCTGGAAAAGTAATTGGTGAAAGTAATTCACTAAATATTATTTGCAATTTTTTTTATCATGCTGTTTACTTGTTCAAGGGAGTCCATTAAACTTCACCCCTGCATTTGGTTGCCATAAGAACCCAACATTGATGTTAATCAGGACAAACTGTAATGTAAAACTTTGTCTTCAAAAAAACCAGTCCAAGAAACTGTGATCACAAATGTTTGGATATCCGTTTTTCTTTTTTTCTTTTGCCTTGAAAGTCTTCTTGTGTCGGGCTGGGAAGGTGGCTCAGTGGTGGAGTGCTTGCCTTGCATGCTTGCTGCCCCGAGTTCGATTTCTCAGGACCATATAAGCAAAAAGAAAAAAAACAGAAGTGGCATTGTGGCTCAAGTGGTAGAGCACTAGCTTTGAGCTGAAGAGCTGAGGGACAACGCCCAAGCCCAGAGTTCAAGTCCCACGACCGGACCCAAAAAAAAAAAAAAAAGAAAGAAAGTCTTCTTGTGTCTAAAGTGCCCACAAACATAAGTATTCCAACACTTTTTGGTTCAATCACGTCTAACCTCAAAGATATCCTTTGCTAATAAGATGCTTAGAGGAAACCGCAGAATACTCCACTTTTATCTTCTCTCTTAAGACTCTCCTTAGATACCATATCAGAAACAGTGAAGTTATTCTTTGCAAAATTATTTCAATAGATTATTTTTCTCTTAGTCTTGCATTTGGTCAACAAGATATATGGAAGAGAATAAAGTTAAAGCACCCATACCTTGGATGACAGTGTCTGTTACAAAGGACAATGCTTCTATGTCCTATTTTTATGTCCTCCTCTTAGCTCTTGCCTGATTTCCGATTAATCACAGCTTCTTGGCTCCAAGTCTAGTGAAGGTGAAGGACTCTAAGACCTCCCCCACTGCTACATCTTCATGGTGTCTCCTTTAAAACTCTTTTAAGTTGCCTCCATTGGATGTGGGATTTATTTTCATGTCTTCATTCAATCAGTTCTGCATTGTAGTGAGCAAAATCTGTAAAATCACTTTAGGTAGCAAAAATATTACAATCTATATCAAAAAGTTTTGGCCTGCCTCCACTGTTGAAGCCAATTTGCTTAGTTAGGGCTTCTAAGAACACTCTTTTCTTACTTTTTCCATGTGGTCAATTCTTTTCTGATCCCAAAACTTTTTGGCTTATGTAATAAGAGAAGTATTCACTATCTCATTTTAATAAGGATTTATATTTGTGAGCCACTTAGAAATGTGAAATCACTGGTTTGAAGTATCCAATCAGAATTTTTTCTGTGTTTCAACGATTCACGTGCAAAGAAATTGTGGAAAGTATTACAAACAAAAAGTGTAAACCCAATAGCTTTTTTCATTGTGGAGGGCACTTTCTCCCTAAATATTTTGACCCAAATTATCTTTTTCAGAGGATTACTGTTTGGTAATTAAAGGTCAATTCACAAATTTTGATGTCTTTTTTTTTTTAAGAAATTTGAATTAAATTGCACTATAACCTCATTTCACACAGTGAGAGAATATTTCCTGGGTAAGGACAGTTTTCAAGGAAAGCTACAGGATTTACAGCAAGGTTTCTGAGGTTTGTTTGTTTAGTGTGAAAATGAGCCATCTTCACTCACATTGCTCCCTTTCCACTAAGTCTCCATGGATTTCTTTGCATGAAAGCCTATTTTCCCAGGCAATTTTAAATTTTCTTAATAGGCTACATTGTTTAAAAGTTTGAACAATTAAAATTTATGTGTCATATTTTTAAAACTCTTTTGAAATTCCTTTATCAAAACCGCAAATTCACCAATCCTAATTCCACCTTTACCATCAAAAACAGTTAACATGTTGTTTTCACGATATAGTGTCCATGCAACTATTATTTTCCAGTGGCTTTGTTATGCATATATATGACCATATAAGCTGATGTTGAACAAAATGAACTCCAAGATATGGAATCAGAGAATTTTATTTGCGGTTGTTGTTTTTTATGTATTATGTGATTTCTATTTTCTTTGGTTTTTCCCCTTTGGTTTATCCTTTGCTGTATTTGATTTTGGTACCCTGTGTATTGTGTATACATTTACCTTAATTAGGGAAGGGAAGAGGAACATCACAATGGTGACACAAATGACAAAGGTCAAACCAATGCATTAGCAATACTCACAAGACAATATGTTGGAAATATACATTACAACTTGTGAGGGGGTACGTAGGTGAAGGAAAATTGTGAGAAAAGTGAGGGAGGGGGTAACAAGTTTGAAAAGTTATGTATTCACTATCTTACAATCACTGTAACCCGACTGTACATCACTTTGACAATAAAATTATATTTAAAAAATAAGCTGCATAAAATAAAATTTCACTGTATTGGTATAGTTAACATTATTTTTTATATAGTAAAATTAAAAAAATCAATACTATTTGGCATCTAATTTAATTACCCTTTCTTTATCAGAAGGTCGTCAACTTGAATGTTATCCAACTAGACAATATTTTCACAATATATTTGTATATTTTGGAAAAAAATAAATTTAGCACTTCACGCACATAAAACCAAAAACAATTTACTTCTATAGAAACCCATAACTTTTAAAATTAAATAAGTTGTGAGGACAGAATATATGTGTTCTTCAAAATTCCTATGACTAATAACTACTCATTTTCAGATTCTGAACATTCCATACCTGAGAGATTCAAAACAGTACTTGTTTTCATGTTATATAATTCTGCCATGGATGCAGATTCCAATGGGGTGTTACACATTGAGAAGTCAACAGAAAAATAGCCACATTCTTGTAGAGGATAAAACTATGAAGCATCTGTAATAATTCTTCAAGAGTAAGCAATCCCAAGCTTTATGCCATAAAGTCATCCTAGCCCAACAGTTTCCAACTTGTAAGGTGCACCTTAAAATTCCCTTATTTCACATCATGAATAGCTTATCTGTACTGTGAAAAAATACTGCATCTCTGGTATTGTGATGCCTTCCTTGTTCTGCAAAGAACACCACAATAAACTCAGTTGCATCAATTTTCCCCCAGTGGTATTCTTGAGATCAGAACTCTTGCAAATATTATTTATATTTATACTTTTTAACTATCATAGATATTCAGGATACTAAGATCAGATGATTATGGTTCAAAGGCCATCCAGGCAGGAAGGTCCCTTAGAATCTTATCTCCAATAAACTTCTCAGAAAAAGCCAGACACAAGTGGCACAGGTTGAAGTGGTAGGGCAGGAGCCTTGAGCTCAGAGACACTGTCAAGGCCCAGAGTTAAAGTCCAATAAAACAAAAACAAAAATTGGGCTGTGAAGGTGGCTCAGTGGTAGAGCAATTGCCTTGCATGCATGAGGCCCTGGGTTCGATTCCTCAGCACCACATAAGCAAAAAGAAATAAAGCCGGAAGGGACGCTGTGGCTTAAGTGGTAGAGTGCTAGCCTTGAGCTGGAGAGCTGAGGGACAGCATCCAGGCCCAGAGTTCAGGCCTCACGACCTGAAGCCCCCCCCAAAAAAACTAAAAATTAACCCAAATCTAGCAATTTTCTCATTGTATACAGAGGCACATAATTAAGGAAATTGCTTCCAGTGTAACATATAAGTAGAAGAAAGAAGATGTCACACAATTATTCTCTTCATACCATGTTATACCAAACCCTCAAAAAGTGTTTTTTTTATTTATAAATTAATATCATCCATTCGTTGGCAACTCTGTCTAGATTATTCACATTATCATTTTATACATGAACTGTTGGAATGATCTATTAACTAAGTTCTAATTATAACTCTCTTGAAAGAATATTCTAGGCAAATTGAATGCCAGAATCATTTGTGAATTTGTCAGTTAAAACCTCTACTTAAAAAGAATTTTTAGTATCCAATAGAATATGGAACTACAAAAAGAAACAATTTATTTTGAATCTAAATTCTAATTTTGCAAGGTCCACAAAGTCCTACATTAGAAGAACTGTGCTATTTCTCCGGGCTTAAGTTTTGTAAAACTTCATCATTTCTTTGGCATCCAACAGAATGACGCTTACTTACTTTTTCAAATTTTGGATGGGAATCATGAGCTATTTTGCATCTAAGAATATTCTGTAATGAAGAGAGATTTAAAACACAACTGAGGATTATATATTAGTTGCATTTTAACTGGAAACTTCACTACTCAAAACATAATGACAAAATTAGCCCAAACTTCCAACTGTGTATTTCTTTCTTGTAATTTGGTTTGTTTTATTGAGACAAAATTATACTACCTGGTCCAAGGAAGGTATCACTATGTAATTCCACTCTCTAATCTCTGGTCTTAGTCTGAGTGCTAGAATTCCAGGCTTGTATCACATTGCCCTGCCATAGATTGTTGGTTTATTTAATCTAGAAACACACTAGCAATTCTGAACTTCTCTGATGATCTTATCCATTGACTGCTCAGATTGTTTATGTACAGTTTTGAAAGATGTTCTAACATTTGACACAGGATATGAACATTTTCAGATGCACCTGCAGGGGTCTCTGATTCATTCCTCCATGGATCTGATCCCTTTGATAATGAATTCTTGACTTTCTTACTATCTCTGGTCCCTACCTATATAATAGTCTCAAACTTTTTTGAAGAAAGTTCACTAGAGGACTTTTTAATATTAAAATTTATCACTTGATTCTAGTATTACTCAGGACATATTTTCTATTGCTTTGTAACTTTTCTACATATTCGGAGAGTTGTTTCATTTGTGTATTCGTGGGTGCACATATAAGTGCCTCTGTGTGTATGCGTATGTTTGTATGTATGTATGCAAAAGCCTCAAGCTCTTATTCAACAATCTTGCTCATGAGTGGTATTCCATCACTTGAACTGTTCTTCCAATGCAGATTTGGCTGTTAATTATATATAGTGTCTCAAAGATTGTTCTGCCCAGGCGGGATGCAAACTGAACTTCCCAGACTCCTTTACATTCTTAAGTTTTACTTTTCCAAGAGTATCAAACTACAAACTACAAACATTTTTGTGAGTGTTAAGTCTAACCTGTAGCCCAGATTTTTAACTCAAGAATTCATATAAAGGTAGATGAACATACACATTACATATGCTGAATGTACACTGTTAGAAATGTGATCTTAAGCTGGGTGGCGGTGAGATCTGAGGATTGAGGTTCAAAGACAGTAGGAAAGTCCCAGAGACTCTTTTGTCTAATTAACTACAAGAAAACTGGAAGTGGCACTGTGGCTCAAGTGGTAGAGCACTAGCCTGGAGCTGAATAGCAGAGGGACAGCGCCCAGGGTTCAAGTGCCATGACCAAAAACAACAACAACAACAATATATATATATATATATATATATATATATATATATATATAAAGGAAATAAAAAGAAATATGATCTTTGCCTCCAGATTCATTGCTAGTATAATCCCTGCTCTTTCAAGATGGATGTTTTTTCCAGTTAAGTCCATTCTCTTATATCTGAATTGCATGGAACCAGAATCATACTTCTATTCTACTTTTTACAAATTTGCACGATTGGAAGTGTGATTTAGAAAGGGAGTGGCCTCATACTTCATGTTCCCACTTGGGGAAACTTAAAGTCATATTTGGACTTTTTGTTGGTCATGGGACTGGAACCCAGGGGTTCACGCATGGTAAGCAATCACCGTACCATGAAGCCACATTCCCAGAGCTCTAAATGACTTTCTTAAGATGGTATTATATTTTCATTCCATAACTATGTATCATAAATTTGGCCAGTTGCTAGAAAAGGACATAGAAAACAATATTAAGTTCAATAAGGCTGGATGGACAATGAGTAACTGTCACGGTCTAGCCAGGGCACAGAGGGGCTTACCTCATAGGGCTGGATCAACAGGCTGAGTAAGACAGTTGCTGACCCACAGCCCACCTCCAGAATGAGAGGGCCACCTTGGGTTCCAGCCACATGGGGACACTGGGCCACCTATTCAGTCCCCATTCAACCAGTTCCTGAGAGACAGAGAGACAGAGAGAGAGAGAGAGAGAAAGAGAGAGAGAAAGAGAGAGAGAGAGAGAAAGAAAGAAAGAAAGAAAGAAAGAAAGAAAGAAAGAAAGAAAGAAAGAAAGAAAGAAAGAAAGAAAGAAAGAAAGAAAGAAAGAAAGAAAGTCAAAATTACAATTAAGCTGGGTGCCAGTGGCTCAGGACTATAATCCTAACTAAGAGGCTGAGATATGATGAACATGGTTCATAGCCAGCCCAGCCAGGAACGTCCATGAGACCCTTAATCTCCAAAGAACCACCAGAAAACTGGAAGTGGCACTGGGGCTCAAGTGGTAGAGTGCTAGTCTTGAGCTGAGAAGCTCGAAGACAGCACCCAGGCCCAGAGTTCAAGCCCCACGATTGACAAGAATTGGACTTCCCACCACAAGAAGTTTGCTGAATACCACACATTTTCCTAGGGACCATGGCAAAGAAGTCAGGCTGAGCTTTCTGTCAACTGAAGGGCATGAGTTGGTCACCTGGCTTCTCCATGCCTCATTTTCCCCAGGTACATAACTGAACACAGGGAAGGATCTCCTTCCTCATAGGAATAGGATAAGGATGAAAGAGAACCGTGTTTTGTTTCATAAACATGTACATGTCACAGGAATAATAACAGGCCTCATCTGAGCCCTTTCCCAGTTATCTTACTGTCGTATGCTCACAATATTGCCAAGAACCGTATCTGACAGCCGCTCCTTCTGTGCCTGGCCCTGCTCCAGAGATCCCTCTGTATTGATCACTTGTTTCCTCACAACTGTCCCAAGATGAGCCTGAGGTACAATGGTGGAGGCCCAACCCAGAGCTTTATGGCTGCTGTAAACTAAGTTTGGGACAATCATCTAAACTGATGACTGAGCATGGCGCTATATGTCTACCATCCCAACTAAGGAGGACCGGGCCTCGTGGTGCACACCTGTCACAGATAGGAGGACCAAGATCCAGCCCAGCCTATGCACATATTGAGTGAGTTTCTATTTCGGAAATGCCCAAGACAGAAAGGCTTGGCTGCCGTGGTAGAAAAACTGACTGGCAAGGGTAAGGCCTTGAGTTCAAACCCTAATACACCAAAAAGAACAAGAGTCCCGGTGGCAGAGGCTCATGTCTATAATCCTAGCTACTCAGGAGGCTGAGATATGAAGATCACAGCAAAAAATTTAAAATAGGTTTGGCCTCACCCATCAGAAGTCATAATGAGAAAACCCGGAGTCTGACTTATGCTGGTGCACTCCATACCAGCAGGGCTCACATCCTTAGTAAGTGCTGGCCATGCTTTCTGTCCCCCTGGGAAGCCAACCCCTGTGGGCCCCATACTCAGGTCCTACCAAGCTCCAGCTGCCACCAACCAGGCCCAAAGGAGTAGACAGCTCCAAGGCACACAGGTCCCTTGGTCTTATAATATAATATTGCTGAGTCCCCTTCAAGTTTCTCACACTTCCAGGTCCCCAGACCTCAGTCACAAAGCCCATGCATCCCCCAAATGTAGCAAGCAGAAGTTACCAAAGGACCACGCTTCCTCATTACAATCCACTTCTACACACACACACACACACACACACACACACACACACACACACACAAATCCAGACCAGTGACAGAAGACTCGTCCATGCAGCACCTGCAATTTTCCAAATGATCACTCACCTGAGCACAGTCAGGTTATACAAGGAGGAGGATGTTATCTCTCTCTCTCTCCTTCTCTCTCTCTCATGCACACACACACACACACACACACACACACACACACACACACACAGAGTCTCAGAGAAGTGCCTCTCCAGAGTTGTTGGTTCCTCATCTGGGACAATGTGCAAGCTGGAGCACAGGAGTTCCCTTAGAAGAATCAGGGGTTCCCACCCAAGTGGAGCATCACTCTAATGATGCAGCAGCACCACACACACACACACACACACACACACACACACACACACACACACACAGACTCAGAGCAGTGCCTCTCCAGAGTTTGTTGGTTCCTCATCTGGGACAATGTACAAGCTAGAGCACGGGGGTTCCCTTGGAGTAATCAGGAGCTCCCACCCAAGGGGAGCACCACTCTAATGATGCAGCATACCCTGCCTATCACTTTCTCCAGGGCCAGACCCTTGACTCCCCATTCACCAAAAGCATAGGCCAGGACGCTGGGTGAAGGAGTTCTGAGACAAGTGGCTCCTCAGAGCAAGGAGAGTCAACAAGCAGGGGGTCATGGTGACCCCAGAGGGGTATCTGACATGAGGTGGGGGCGGTATTGGGGATATGGATGGGGTCCTAAAGGATACATACATGGATTTAGTCCCTACATCCAGCCTGCATGCTTCTGGTCCACATGGCAGATTCTTGGGAAGGACAAGGAGACCAGATGGACTGGGAGCACCAGCAGAAACTGGCAGAGCTGGGAAATGTGATCACTCTGTGAGAACAGTTGAGAGTTGGGGGAGGGGACAGGCTGGGTGTATGTGTATGTGTGTTGGGGGGGGTGTTCCTCCCAATATTTACATTCTGCCTTGACCCCCAGCACTCTCACTTCCCTAATGGGCTCTTCTGGGACCCTCTCTTCAGGTGAAAGGGTGACCGAGCACAGAGGACAAGGGCTCACACAGCAAGAGAGACCTGCATCCAGTGCCCCCAACCCCAGAAACAGAAAAGACCCAAGAAGGCAGGTGTGAAGGTGCTACTCCTCACCTCTGACTAAAGCCACCAGGTTCCCAACAGGAAGATGAAGGGTGCAGATAGGTGGCTGTGTGGCTCCCACTGCTCCAGTCCAGGGCCTCTGTGGTGCCCCCTCCTCACCCATCCCTGAATCTCCCTGTTTCTTGGGACACTGGCAACTAGGGATGGGGGTGGGATACACTGGTCAACACCCACTCCCACCCTTGGGGCACATTTGTGGCACAGCCCTGGCCAGACTGTAGGGCATGGTGGATCCGGAGATCCAGTCTGGAGGGGGAGGATCACGTGGTTTGGGGGTCATAGGGTATGGGCCCAGGAGGAGGTCATTCACTTGTGCTGCTGGGAGAAGCTTTGGAGGCAGCTCTGGGTGGGTTTGAGCAGCAAAGGCAGTAGCATGGCAAACAAATACTCAGGCCTGGAGCAGAGACAGGGGGGGCTGGACCAGGTTGGGGCCACAAGCATGCCTGTGGAGTGCCATAACCTG
Source organism: Dipodomys spectabilis (assembly GCF_019054845.1). Lineage (NCBI taxonomy): Eukaryota > Metazoa > Chordata > Mammalia > Rodentia > Heteromyidae > Dipodomys > Dipodomys spectabilis. The sequence continues at coordinate 416,293 of NW_024871204.1, read as the reverse complement.
AGGACTCCAAGAGGTGCCATGGGTCCAAGCAAGCAGTGCTCAGTTTGAAATGCAGTGCCGTGCGGAATGCTAAAGGGGACCGGTGAGTGGGCAGGTACATGGCAGTGCTGAGCAAGGGCTTTCCTCCTACGGCTTGAGTCTCTTGATGACCACTCAGCCACCTCTACCTTCCTCAACTGTTGGTAGTGGTTTCAACCAACAGAGGAATTCCAGTGCTATCAAGCAGCATGGAATGTGGGTGTGACCACCATTCTTATATCCCATTGGTCAGAAAGAACCATGAAAGAATGGGAGTGTGGCCGGAATCCTGTGATACAGGCAGAATGGGCAGAGTGAAGATGACAGTGGCTTCCTCAGCCCCTTTCCCAGGGAACTCTGTCTACTAATTCAGTTGGGGACAAGAGAGTGACTGGTCTTAGATTGTTGTGTATGTCTGTTTGTTGCCAGTCCTGGACCTTAAACTCAGGACCTGGGCACAGTCTGTAAGCTGCTTTTGTTCAAGACTAGCCCTCTACCATTGGAGCCACACAGCTCTACTTCTGACTTTGTTGGTATTGAAGTTGGACAGGGGTCTCAAGGACTTTCCTGCCTAGGGTGAGTTTGAACATGATCCTCCTATCACAGCCTTGTAAGTATCAAGGAGGACTGCTGAGAGCCGCTGGTGCCTGCCAAATCATTGGTCTTGCTGATGTTCTGGCACAGACCTGAGTTCCCTATCCTCGGGTTGAAGTGGTGGGAGCTGGAGCCCACAGTAGGAATCCTGGTCTTGCCACCTCCAAATGGCAGGAGAACCTAAGAAACTCATTCTTATCCATAAGATTACCAATGGAATGTGATCAATGTCAAGATTGAATGAGTAGTTCTTGAATGATTCTAGGATCAAATTATACACAATTATATCCTAGGACACTGATCGATTTTAGTTAATAATTCATTAAGCATTTCAACAATCACATTAATTAAATGGAGGCAGAATGAATTACCTAAGAATTTGACCTCACATAATACAAAGATGCAATATTTTCTGCCAGAATTGGAATTAGAACTCATTGTCTTGGTAACTTTGTTGCACTGTGTGGGAAGGGGAAGCTTGCCTCCTTAAAGTCAGGAAATTCAAGTCTGTTCCTTAGGCCTGAATTAGATCCCCAGCACTAAAAAACATCCTATTCATGTATATTTTAAATATATGATTAATATTCATATACATATGTTCAATCCCTATTACACTCAGTATACTTATTCTTTTTTGTCTTTTCTTGTATTGATAATTTATTTTATTGACTATTATGACACATAGAACATCGATTACATTGATTACATAGGATTATATGTGTGCATATGTATTCCACTTTATACTTGACACCCAGGACTTTCACAGAAAAGGAAAAAAAATGTGTCACTATCAGCTTCTTATGCCACGATTAATGGTTTGGGAGTCCTGGCATCTGAACTCATGGCCTACAAGGCCAAATTCATGAATGGGTGAGTGTCAACACGCCATCCTGGGGCAAATTGAGCTGACAGGCAGTTCCCAGGACCTGAGATCAAGCCCCAGGGGTTGACAAAATATGAACAGATTGACATGCGGATGACAGTACACTAATAAATCTATATGTTTATATAGTGCCAGAGATGTCTATACATTATTCAGTTATATAGACGACATTTCTACAAATTATGGGGTATTTATTATGCCTCCATGTAAATAATGTTATTGTTTTCATCCTTAATGAACTATTAACTAAATCAGTGTCTTGAAATTATTGCATTCCTGTAAATAATAGTATTCTTTTAATGCTTCATAAATATTAAATAAAATAAATCAGCTTCCTCAAATCATCTTGTCTAATTTTATAGGAGAATCATTCACGTTCAACTCCTTCAACCTGACATTGAAAACATTCCTATGGGTGGGAACGAGTCTCTTAGTATCTCATGCCATTGGTAGGTGTCAGGACTGGGATTTGAAATCAGGGCCTATGTTGCCACGTGGTCCTATGGCTTCCCCGATAGTCCACCAGCCTTCAGCAATGCAAGGTAAAATATCCTTTGCAACAGTGTCATTCGGACCCAGGAGGGTCACCTCACAAAGAAAGAAAATTTAAAAAGGCCATCTCCACATTGTTCCTGTGATTTTTTTTTCTCTTCAAGGCCTAGGGATCTAGGATCCCAGGATCAGCTGTGGGTCCAGTGGCTGCACCCCAGCTTAGGGTGATCGAAGCTGAAGCAGAGTTGCCAGGACCCAAGTTCAAGGAACGCTCTGGGAAAAAATAAAATAAAATAAATTTAGCTCCCTGGCTTGCAATTCCCACCATTTATTCTGCCAGGTTTTGGATTTGAACTAAGGGTCTGGGTAAATCTGCAGTGGATGAAGGGGAAGCTCACCGTACTTGAAGATAAGAGTTTCAGGCCTGTTCACTAGGCCTGAATTCAAGCCCCAGCCTTTGAAAACCTACTGTTTATATAAAGATAGGCTTTGTACTTACCTATAGATGTTCAGTCCATACAAGTTTGGTGTGGTTGTTCCTTGTATTTATTGTTGTATTCATTTATTTACCATTGATTTTACTGAAGATGATGACACCCATTCCGTTTATTACATTAATGACATCCTATAACATAGCATCTAGAGTTGTAGAAGTGTTCTCCATCATGCCTGACACCCAGGACTCTCAGAGAAAAGGAAAACAAATTTCACACTCAGCTTCTTACTCCATGATCCAATTGTTGGTAGTGCTGGAATCTGAACTCAGGGCCTAGCAGCACTAATTGGCAAATAGGCCAATGTGAACACACCATCCTGTGAGCAACTAAGAAGGAAGGCCATTCCCAGGATATGACATTGATCCCCACGGTCGGCCACAATAGTTATAAATTCATTGTTTAAATATAGGATCTATATTTATATATGTATGTGTGGAAAGCATCTCGTGTTCGGTGTACTTCTTATTTTGTGTCTTATCCATGGAGGTATTGTGTATTTTACTGAGTATGGTAACAGATATAACAGTGTTTACATGGATGACAACCTATTTCCATGTCCATACTGTTTCTAATGCTTTCTCCATCCTAGTTGAGACACAGGATATTCGCAAGTCAGGAAAATAGCTGAATCGATTGGCTTCTCAAATCAGGATTCATATTTTCGCTGTGTTGGGATTTCAACTCAGAGCCTAGCAGACCCAATTGAGGAAAGGGTCAAGGTGAGGACACAGGTCTGTGAGCAATGAAGGTGATAGGCCATTCCCAGGACCTGACATCGAGTGCCAGGGAGAGCCAGATAGTCATAAATTCATAATTTAAATATAGGATCTATATTTACATAAATGTGTGCGCAGCATCTTGCATTCAGTGCACTTCTCCTTATTTTGTTCCTAATTCATGGAGGTATTGTGTATTTTATTGGTGACAGGTATAACTGTGCTGACATGGATTACAACCTGTTCCCATGGTTATAGGGTTGCCTATGCATTCATTTTCCATCCTAGTTGAGACCCAGAACTTTCACAGGAGAGGAAAACATTTGCAACGACTGGCTTCTGACATTAGGATGAAACTTTTGTCAGTGATGGGATGTGAATTTGGGTCTGGGTAGCTCTGTTGAACTGTGATGGAAGGGGAAGCTCACCATCCTTGAAGACTAGAATGTCAGGCCTGGTCCCGGGCCTGATTTGAAGCCCCAGCATTGGACAAAATAACAAGCCCATCTTTTTTAAACATAGGATCTCTCTTTATCTACAGGTATGTTATGCAACTTGCATTCAGTGTAGTTATTCTTTTTATTTTGTGTCTTATTCATGGATGTATTGTATGTTTTATTGAGTATGATGACAGATATAACTGTGCTCACATGGATGTCAACATATTCCCATGGCTATAGAGTTGCCCATATAGTATACCCCATCTGCGCTGATACCAAGGACTTTACCAAGACAGGAAAACAGATTGATCAATTGGCTTCTCACATCAGGGTGAAGCTTTTGGCAGTGCTAAGAATTGAACTCAAGGCTTAGCAGGCCCAATTGGTTAATAGGACATGGTGAGCATACCATCCTGTGAGCCACTAAGGAGCTTGGCCATTCCCAGGACCTGAGATCGATCCCCCCAGGGTGGGGGCCAATATAGTCATAAATTCCCAATTTAAACAGAGGACCTCTATTTCCATACATGGGTGGGCAGTACCTTGCATTCTGTGTAGTCATTCTCATTATTTTGCCTTATTCATTCATGTGATGTGTATTTTCTTGAGCATAAAATGACAAATATAACTGTGTTGGGCTGGGAAGTTGGCTCAGTGGTCGATCGCTTGCCTTGCATGCATGAGGCCCTGGGTTCGAATCCTCAGCACCACATATGAAGAAAAAGCTGGAAGTGGTGCTGTGGCTCAAGTACTAGAGTGATAACTTGACTTGAGCTAAATAAGCTCAAGGGACAGTGCTCAGGCCCAGAGTTAAGGCCCACGACTGGAACGCTCCCACCCTCAAAAAAAAAAAGAGAGAAAAAAAAAGAAAAAAAATAACTGTGTTGACCTGGATGACAATCTATTCACATAATTACAGAGTTGCCTATGCATTCTCCATCTTAGCTGAGACCCAGAACATGCACAGCACAGAAAAAAAAGGTGCAAAGACTGGCTTCTCACATCAGGGTGAATTCTTGGCAGTGCTGGGATTTGAACTTGAGGCCTAGGAGGCCCAACTGGCCAATGGGTCCACGTGCGCACTCCAGCCTGTGAGCCATGAAGGAGCTGGGCGGTTCCCAGAAACTGAGATCAAGCCCCAGGGAGGCCACAATAGACATCAATGCATCATTGAAACATGGGATGTATATTCACATCTGTGTGTGGACTGCATTGATCATTTAGTGTAGTTATTCTCTCTATTTTGTATGCTATTCATGGATGTAGTGCGTATTTTCTTGAGTACATGATGACAGGTATAATTGCGCTGACATGGATGACTACCAGTTCCCATGGCCACAGATTAACCCATGCATTCTCCATCCTAGCTGAGACCCGAACTTGCACAGGAAAGGAAAACATGTGCAACGATTGGCTTCTGATATCAGGATGATTCTTTTGGCAGTGTTGAGGTCTGAACTCAGGGCCTAGCAGGCCCAAGAGGTGAATGGGTCCACATGAGCACACCAGCATGTGAGCCACTAAGGAGCTAGGCTGTTCCTGGACCTGAGATTGAGCCCCCAGGTGGGGGTAGGGGGAGGGGGTACAGCAGTCATCCATTCATAAGCTGAAGATAGTATGCAAATAAGTACATATATAGAGAGAGAGTAGGAGAGATCCCCACCTGTGATGGAATTGAATCTACTGTGTGACTACCGATTTTTGGATCTTTCCTGATGCCTCCGTTTCACAACTGATGATTATTGTCATGCTTCATCAAATCTTCATTGCAAATAAGCAATACCCCATGATTCTTGCCTATCATTTCCTACTCCCATCACGCATAAACTACTGATTCAAAGATGACATCAATCACATTCCATAGCTCTTCCTAGGTCCATAAACTAATATCTCGGGATCTCCCTCCATACCATCTTAGTATGGTGGCTGAATTCATGCCTCAGGCCTGGAAAACAAATACTTATATACATTTTAAAGATAGCACTTATAATTCCATACGGATGTTCAGTCGATATCGTGTTTAGTGTGATTATTCATTTTATTTCTTGTTTTATTCATTTATTTACCATTTATGTTATTGACTCTGATGACACCTATACAATTTATTATATTGTTTATATCCTATCACATAGCATCTAGATTTTTAGATGTGTTCTCCATCATGCCTGAAACGTAGGGCTCTCCCAGAAAAGGAAAACATGTGTCACACTCGGCTTCTTAATTCAAGATTCAATTTTCACAGTGCTAGGATATGAACTCAGGGCCTAGCAGGCCCAATTCATGAATGGGTGAGTGTGAGCCTGGCAGCATCTAGCCAATGAAGCTGTCAGGTGGTTCCCAGGTGCTGAGATTGAGCCCCAGGTTTGGCCAAAACAGTGATACATGGTAAAAAGTGTCAGAGCCGACTATGTATTATTAAATGACATCTACTACTTTCCTACCAACTCTTAGGTGTTTATTATACTTCCATTGAAGGAATATTATTCTTTTCATGCTTAATAAACTATTAATTAAGATCAATCAGCATCCTAGGATTCTTGCATCCAATTTTAGACTAAACCAATACACAAACTACTCTTTCAATCAGTATCCTATGCGTAGGAATGAGTCTCTTGGGATCTCCACCACTGGTAGGTGTCAGGACAGGGATTTGAACCTGGGGCTTATGTTGACAGATGGGCCTATGGCTTCCCTGATAGCCCGCCAGCCTTCAGCAATGGCAGGTCAGGTCCACTTTGCAGCTGTGTCATTCAGAACCAGTAGGAGCACCCTGCAAAGAAAAAAAATTATAAACCCCTCCAACCCTCTGCAGCTCACTACTTTTGGTGCTGTTCCAGTTTTTTTTCTTCCTGCAAGCCCTCTTGGCTTGGGATCCCAGGATTGGTTATGGGTCCAGAGGCTGCAGCCCAGCCTAGGGATATCAAAGCTTAGGCAGTGTTGCCATGATCTGAGTTCAAGACCACTGGTTGGCAAAAAAGAACAAACAAACAAATAAATAAAGTATTTAACTAAATTAAAAAAATAAAGCTACCTGATTTGGAATTTCTGCTATTTTTATTTCCTATCCTGGGATTTGAACTCAGGTTCTTGGTAAGTCCATACCAATGTGAGGGAAGGTGCAGAGTCACCACTACTTTAGTTCAAACCACGTGCCAAGCCAAAATTAAAAAATTAAGTCACTGATCTTGGCAGGGGGAGGTAGTTTTGGAGATGGGAGGGAAGGGATAGTAGGGGGAAAACAATGGAAGAGGCAACAATGCTCAATAGGAAATGTACTCATTATTTTGCTCATATAACTGTAACCCTCTGTACATCATTTTTACAATAAACATCATACAAAAAATAAACAATGTAGTGCTCAGAGAAGCACTTTAGGGGTAAAGGAAAGATGTCTGAGTAGCTATACAAAATTCTACACTGCTATTTTTTTTGAAATGTTCAGTATTGAACTGAATAAACATAACTACTTTCATTAAAAAAATTGTCTCTGTCTTGGAAATGGGGCCAGTATTTCTGCTATTGCTGGAATTTGATCTCACATTCCAGGTAACGCTTTTGCACCATGGGTAAAGGCAAAATTTACTGTCCTTGAGGAAAACAAATTCAGGCTAGAGTTCCCAAGGCCTGCAGTAAGGCCCTGCAATTGAAAAATATTTATGATATATACTTACATATGTATGTTTATTACATATTACGATTATTGTCATTGTTTTTTATTTATTTTATTTATTTATTCATTGTTTAATGTATTTAGTATTATTACATACATATTTATTACATTTTGTACATCTATTATAAAATTATATACAATAATTTAGGACATTGAGTCATTTTTCATTAATACCTTATTAAGTGTTGAAACATGAGACATAATTAAATGGAGGCATTTGTCACAGTCATCACATGTTTAGAGTCTGTCTCAAGTATGAGCTTTGTCTTATTCATCTTTGGACAACTTCCCACAGGGATTTCTTTAAATGATTTATACTCAGAGGCTTTTTCTTGAGGATAGGCAAGTTGAGGGATAAAATAGTAAGAGTTAAGCTGGGAATGTGGCTTATAGGTAGAGAGCTTGCTCAGCATGCATGAATGCCAGGGTTAAAATCCTCAGTGCCACATACTCAGAAAAAGCCAGAAGCTGTGGAATGGCTCAAGTGGTAGAGTGCTATTCTTGAGAAAAAGAAGCTCAGAGACAGTACCCCGGACCTACGTTCAAGCCCCAGAACTGGCAAAAACAAGAGGCCAGATGCCGGTGCCTCACACCTACAACCCTAGCTAATCAGGAGGCTGAGACCTCAAGACCACAGTTCAAAGACAGCCTAGGCAAGGAAAGCCTGTTCGACTCTTACCTCCAATGAACCACCAAAAGACCCCATGTGGAGCTGTGACTCAAGTGGTAGAGTGTTCACCTTGAGCTAAAGGGCTTAGGGATAGTGTTAGGAATAGAGTTAGGGATAGAGTTCGAGATACATACCTGGAAAAAATGTGAGGGTTAATCAAATTACTTTTCCTATTTGTTAATTATGAAAACATTTTCTGGAAAATGAATGCTGGTGTACACCAGAATTGGAATGAGAGCTCAATGTTCAAGTATTGAAGATCTATATGCTCAGGCTATCTGTCTCTAGGATTATAACCTTGTGTGCTACAGGGTTCTGAAAGGTCAAATGTTGAAAGGGTTAATATGCTCCCCAAGCCCTTTATGGTGAGCAGTTGGCTTGTATTTTCAATGTCATTACAGTTCTGAACTTAGCAGAGCAACATAAGCTCATGCTTGTCACCCTTGCTTAGGAGTCTGAGGTCTGAGGATCACAGGGTGAAGACAGCCAGGGCAGGAATGTCTATGAGGCTCTGACTTCCACTTCACCACAGACAAAGCAGAAAGGGACTCATGTGGCAGAGTGCTAGCCTTGAGCCAAAGGAGCCCAGGCAAAGAGCCTAGATCCACAATTCAAGCCCAAAGACCTGAAAAAATTAAAAGCAAAGGACAGAAAAAGAAGGAAAAAGCCAGCAACTCCCTTTGGGTTTGATCAATCTATTTCTAGGAGCTAACAGGACAAGCACCAAAGAAGGACATGGACTAGGAAAGCAGGCTGAGTTCAATGTTCAAGTGTAGCAGATCCATCTGCCCAGCCACTCACGTGGATTATAAT